>NC_060261.1:2081311-2414644 GCF_021901455.1 Neodiprion lecontei | reverse complement strand
CCTGTAGACATTCAATCATTCTTGACCCTGCGGTGGAATTTTTTCTTGCTCACCTTTGAAGCTATGGAAAGATTTAAATGAATTTAAACACCTACCATAACTTTGCCGCCAACACCTTGGCTTCTAACAGTCACTCCAAGCCACTGATTGTCTTTTATTTCAGATTCATTATTCGGTGCGACCAAATCTTCGGAATCGGCAACTGAAAGTAATTTATATATTGATAAGTAGTGCCCTTCTCTCTTTTCAACACAAGACCATCATGATGCATCTCCTTTACTCCAGTGCGTTCATATGCTTTAAACTTGCGCCAGTAGCTGTAGCTTATTAGGTACATAAAGTGGAAGTAAAAAATGTTTTTAAATAAACGTATCGTCACAGGAAAGGTTACAGTCAAAATTCGTGAGTTACACAGGATGTCGGGAACTCTATCAGGCCTCTCTATCTTTAGATAAAGTAGGTACGACGAAAAAAAATAATTTAAAACAATTTAATTGGGTCAGTCAGAAAGTGTCGCAATTCTAAATATTAAAAAGTGGACAAAGGAAGCAGCAAAGCTTGGCTGCATAAGAATTGAGCCACTCAAAATATAAGCATGAAAAATTTGTGCAGCATGTTACTTTGGTCCGGCGTAATGTTATTTTTTGTTATTGAACAAGTCAACTCACTAATTATTCAAATAATATTTACCATGCGCGATTAATTGTTAGTTGTTACCAGATATAAATGACATGTTCACAAAGCATTCTGATTTTGCAATATAATTATTGATTAGCGCACCGAACATGCGTCAAAGATTAGGGTCAGACAAAATGGCTAATGAATATGATGACGTAATTTTTCCATATAAAATTCTACTGTATCGAGGTGTTAGATCACATTGATTATAATAAAGCTGTATAATTATTAAAGATAGACGATAAGGTATCATTCTAATCACATATATTCAGCACCATGAGAGCTGCAAGACTAACTTCTGTAGTTAGTTGTTATGTTTATTACCGCAATTTCTACACAACAATATTAAATGAAACAAAGAGTAAAAACGAAGCAAAGGGATAAAGAATTGGAGATTATTGACCGAATACAAATGAAAATGTAAGACACAGTAAAACTAGGCCCTTTTGGTCGTCTCCCAGCTATAAATAAAAAAATGAAATTCTGAACCAACAACATGTAATTTGATTACAATACCATTTCCAGGTATCGCGTCGTTGATCCGAAACAATAATTAAATAACCTATCAACCCTGGAAAAATTCACTTGCCAAAGTCTTCTTCAAGGTTCTCGAACATGCTTCATTTCATCGGCGAACATTGGCGTGCAAAATGAGGTAAAAAATAAAAAGAAAAACGAAGAAAAATTTCTGCAAACATGAATTCTCCAAAAAAATTTTTAAGTAAATAAAGATAAAAATATTTCATTGGCAATCAAATGTTCCTTACTAGTGTCTCATTTCCTTAGAACTCCATTTGTTAACTTACTTGAAGTACTTCGAATTCCTGCTGCTGCCGGGTTGACCAAAACATAATTGTAACATAAATTATTCACAAATAATAGTACCAACATAAAAGATTACAGAGAAAGTTGTTTGATAGATGATAGTAAATGAGAACTAACGAAGATTTGTACAATTATCAGTTATCTTATATTAAATTACCGGTTCTTCCGTCAGTAACAACTTGTTCACAATCCAAAGTATTCGTGGTAAGCGGACATTTCCACAGAGCTCCAGATCTGTTCGTTCCAGGCTGACGATTTTGATCCAAAGGAGCGCCAACCAGCATCCTATGTCACAGGTAAGAAAAATTGAATTTAAACATTTAAATTGGCATAAAAATTTACAAACATGTTTGTTTATCATGCTTGATTAAATATGGAAAAAGTGAATTGAAATGAGGTACTGATGTAACCGTTTAACAAAAGAAATGAGCGAGTAAGTGAATGTAAGAAAAGTGACTCGCTATCATCTAGGAAATAAGAGTCGATACAATCTAAAAAATGCTGACTATTAAACTTGCCGTATATTCTCAAGGCTTGGTTAAAAAGATCCGCAGAGTAAAAAAGTGTGACAAAATCAGTTTAGCAATAATTCACAAATTTTTGAATGACATAACTGAAAGTCGTTATTTGAATATCAGAATACACAAGAGGTGATAACATGTGAGAAAGATGATAACGATAAATAAATTATTGGGTTTCGGATAACTGAAAACGGGGGTAAAATATATTGATAAAATAACAGGAGGAATTTAATCTATTGCGAAGAGTTACGCCGAATATCTGGGACTTACCAACTTGTGGATTTCTGGGAATCATCATCGGAAACGTCTTGGTGTTCAGCTACAGAGTAACCAAAATATGATCCTGCCGAGCCTCGTTTGATAACAGGTATTCGGTACTCCAAATTAAACCCGAAGACATCGCGTGATATCGAGAGGATTAACAGTGTGGATATGAAGTATTTCTGCATTATAAAACTAACAGGAGCTAGTATTAAGTGCCCATAAAAGCAGTAACGCTACTTGCTACTGTCGCCCGTCTGATGCTGCAACAAAAAAACACCGTTCCTTCGCCTCAATCGAACGCACACTGATGTTAACTGACCGAATGCATTTACGCACACCATGCCAGCCACCAAGCAGATAGTCTATACATAGATATACCCACGCGGGTACGAAAGGAGTGAATAGACAGAGAAGCTGATTGATAAGAACCCAGTCGCCACTCAACAGTGTTGCCAGATCGCTGTCGCACAAGTCTCCTAAGGTAACTGTGAAATCCTCCCAGATTCTCCTAACCCACAAAAAAAAATCCTCCTAAATTTTCTCCTGAACTTTTCGACTGACAAAATGCGACTTCAATTCAAGTTTGTACAGTTTGACGTACATAATTGGCATGTAGAAATAAAATCCATCTTTCAGAATGAGCTGTCTATATATCTAAAATGCTCTACCCTACCAGCAGTTATGGCATTTGCCTTACCGATTGAATCTCAAAACTCTCTCAAGTGGTCGCCTTTTCGCTCATCGTACTTGTCTCACGGAAAAATAACAAACATAGCAAGTAAAAATCAGAAAATTGCCCAAATTCTTCCTGAAAAAACTCGTACATACTTTCCCGCCTATCTTGCCTCCGGAAGTTTCCAATTCCTCCTCCTAAATTTAGCAGGAATTCTTTTAATCTGGCAAAACCACGCCGATTGTTTGTTCAACCGGCAGGGATGACAAATTTTGTTTGCCAATAAATCAAATTTTGTGAAATCCGTGAAGCTGAGTGGGATAACATTGAATATGCGAATGAAATATATTTTCTAGCCAAATCATGTCCGTCGTTATGTCACATTTTGCGAATTATCGAAAACTTGCCGAGCTTTTTGTTTTACTTCTTCTAGGTTACTCGATAGATTTTTAAGGTGATGCCTTACATGCCCTGTCTTACCGATTGAAATTATTCCGATTAGGTTTTAGCATTTATTATGCACACCGACCGTGCTTATTTGAAGTTTTTTTTATTTCCACTTAGTCATGCAATGCATAAACAAAAATCCGAGCAGCATTTTCGCTCCTCGCTTCATTCGAAAAGCTACACAGCTCCTGGCTGTTGCCGTCGGAGCAAGATTTCAAATTTGTTGATACCAACTTGATAACCGGGCAAAGGTGGAGTTTGCTCAATCTATTTGACTTTGCACACTACAGCGGGCGCCAAAGTCCACGTTGATATTCGGATCGGATCTGCATTGTTTTCGTTATTTATAGGCAGTGGCGAGAGTGGGTGGAAGTTATTCGTGGAATCACGGGAGAACACTCGTTATCTGTGGTCCGCCTAAGAATCTACGGAAAATACACATATACAGGAAATGATCTTTGACAGCTGTCAGTCCAAACAAGCAGTAAAGAAGTCCATCCGTTTACACGATCATCAATTCAGAGGGCTATTCCTGGCCACTATTTGTTGAAACGATCGACCGTACAATCATTCTCTACAACAAAATGTAATTCAGATATACCACGGTAAACCTACTCGTCGATGTTTTAACCAGTTTAAACCCCGATAAAATGCCTACCTCAAATTGAGTACAGCCACATTTCAATGAAGCTCATTGATGAGCTACTACTCACTTCGTAGGAGGAACGGAGTAAATATAAAACATATGTCATGTAAGTCAGGCCTCGAATAAAATAGTTTAATTTTTTTCACACAATATTTACAACCTTGAAAAAAAAAAACAAAAAAAAACATCCAACTGGTTATCGTCCTGCTTTTCCATTTCATAATTCACGCTGCACAAATTTGCCGCTCATCAATCACTCTTTGCATTGCATCAGATGTAGACAGACCAAGTATGATATCATCAATGTTTCAAGTTAGAGCTAACTTCAGGCCAAGAGGTTCAGGCTAAAACCTTAGTTTCATTACTAACGCATGACATCATATTTGGCCTCATCATACGTGCTAAAATCAGAAAAATTGACTTCAAACCTTATCGTATCTTCAATTTCTGAGAAGATCAAGTGATGTTGTAATGATGAGTTATAACTGTTTATCACAAACTATGACTACTAGTATTTTCCTGTTATTCATGACCTCATCTGTTCTAAATGGGAAATTCAAAGTAGTATCGACTTAGATTTTTGTCCTCGTCCAGGTTGTACATGATGATGAGAGTCAACTTGAAGACATTGCTGCTTGTCCTCGTTGCCTCTGTTTGCAGCTCTTTATTGACCTTGTGGTACTACTGCGGGTTAAAAAATTCAGATTGGAAATCAACCCTGCAGTACAAAGTGAGTAGACTGATCATCGCGTAATGAAAAAAATTGACAAAATTTTCTCCTTAGTCTGGTACGTCATACAAAATTTTTGTATCTACATAGCACAGTGTACTTGATCGGGCTAGTAATGAACTCCCAGGAAATGAAGAAATCGACTGTTATATCAACGGCGAATATTCTATTGGGTGTCGAAAAGAAGGGGATGAAGTTTACTTGCCATTCTCATTCATCCATAAGTACTTTGAGGTGAGAACAATTGGACTATAGACTGATTAGGGAATGGCAGGAAACGTAGCCAGGTGTAGTCCAAAATTGTATGAGTAGAATCTCCTGCCTTGAAAGGCAACTTAATCCCTTTTCCTTCTCACCAGTTCACCTGAAGCTAAATCACTGAAACACTTGAATTATTTTCAGATATATGGAAAGCTTGCAACATATGACGGTCTACAGAGATTCGAGTGGTCTCACAGCTACTCTAAGCTAGTGAGTCCAAAGGGTAAATACGACCCGCGAGGGGTGTTTATGTACTTTGAGAATTACAATGTTGAGGTTCGAGAAAGAGTAAAGTGTGTGAGCGGAAGTGATGGAGTGCCAATTTCCACTCAATGGGAAAGTCAGGGTTACTATTATCCAACACAGATTGCCCAGTTCGGGCTTTCCCATTACAGTAAGAACCTGACCGAGCCAGAACCACATAAAAAAACAATTGAGGATTCCGATAAGACTCAACAAACTTGGACGGTTCCTCAGGGGTCGGTGGTTTCGAGACAATATGATAAACTGGTCAACAGTTATGTTATGAAATATGCCACTCCAGAAACTAGCAGCTCTGGTATATCACTGAAGTTTGATCACGTGCTTGACCTGGTACTGAAATTGGACTTGTGCACTAAGGACAATGGCAGCGTCACCGTTGTACTTCAATCTAGGGAAAAAAAGGATGTGTATTATCTGCACTATACAACAAGAAACTTAGTTATGCACACTAGAGACAATCATATTTATTATGGAATTGGTTTGTCCAACAACCGTTGGAAGCATCTCACTAGAGATCTAGTAGTTGATTTGCAGAAAGGGCTTAATTTGAATGACAAGACAAAGAAGAAATTGTCACGGTCGAAGCTGAAGGTAACCGATTTTCCAACTCTGAAATATTCCTCCATTCCTCCTGCTGATATTCCAACCCTAGAATTTGTTATTTCTAATTAAACATCTGTAACAGAAGCTAAGATTGCCTGGTTGAGAAATCTAATCAACAAGGACTACAATAACACTGATTGTGAGGCGTCTGGTAGAAACCTTAGCCAAAGTCGTGGATTTAAAAAACCAGATCCAAGGAACCATCAATAAGCACGAAGTTAAGGGTGTACAAACGCGTAGGTAAAAATTGTGCCAGGTCAATCAAAATTATACAAGCTGTCCTCACTTTCATTTTGAACATCTGTGTAAAATTTGTAAGTGATTGTCTGAACTATACCAGAGTTATTTTATTTCAAATTTCTTGCGATTTTACATTGATTCTTATAGGAAACTGTCAGGCTCAATGTAAAATCGTAAAAAATTAAAAGTGTAATAACTCTGGTATAGTTCAGACAATCGCTTTAAATTTTTACACAAGTGTTTAAAATAGAAGTGAAAACAATTCGTATAATTTTCATTAGCTTAGCACGATTTTGACCTACACGGTTGTACATCCTTAACGTCTTACTTGAACCTCCTAAACACATTTTGGTGTGTGATTTTCAGGCCATCAAAATGATACTTTATGGTTCTGGAATGATTGACAATGTGACACTCTCGACCAGTGAACATATGGAACAATTTTATGACGCTGCTCGTTGGCTTGCTGCTAATCAAAATGTGACTTCAGGGGGTTGGCCCAATCCCGTTAGACGAAAAGTTGCTACTGGAATGGCGACCCTGGAACCTGGATGGTAGGGTTTCCTTAATTGAACTGATTAGACCTAAAAAAAAAGAAACACGATTCAATGTTAATTGCACAATAATTTGACGTTTGAGAAAATATCTAAACCGGCCAATTACCTGACGAATTCATTAGAAAATTTGTAAATTTAATGAATTTCAGGTACTCCAGCATGGGTCAAGGGCACGCCATCTCAGTATTATCCAGAGCTTATTACCATTCTGGCGAGAAAAGATATTTGCAGGCAGCTATCAGAGGCCTACGACCTTTCAGATTGTCTTCTGCGAAAGGCGGAGTGGCTGCTTCTTTTCTTGGTAAATACATTTGGTATGAAGAGTATCCCACGACACCTTCTTCTTTTGTACTTAACGGTTTCATATTCTCACTGCTTGGCTTATACGATTTGAAAACAATAGCATTAGGCAAAGATGCCGACGAAGCATCGGCACTTTTTGACCAAGGTATGGCGTCGCTAAAAAGCATGCTGACACTCTATGATATGGGTTCAAGAACTACTTATGATTTACGTCACTTTACGCTCAGAACCGCGCCAAATTTAGCCAGGTGGGATTATCATGCAATACACGTCAATCAACTTCTATTACTAAGCACGATAGATAACGACCCAATTTTTACCACGACTGCTGAACGTTGGATAGGATATATGAACGGAAAACGTGCCGCACATAACTAGCTCAACCGATATAGTATTATATCATTTCATTTTGCAGTATTCAACATTCTTTTTCCATTATTATTTGCGTATACGTTTTATTGACTCTACTAAGCAATCACTCGCAGCTAAACACAATATCACTCAACATGTTAGTTGAATATTACAATTAATTTATATATATTATTTTAGTAATTTTATTTGGCAGAGTTGAATGACCTCTGCATACTACATCAAAAACACCATACCCAATAATGCATTAATGCTTCGTACCACCTATGGACTACTTCATTTCTTTACTGCGTCTTTAACTTTCACATCGCGACTGTTATCGGCGCGTATTATTTTCATTATTTATATTAAAGAATATTTTTAGACGAAATAGGTGCTTGTCTTTTGTGCTACAAAAGCGTTAGTTTCGTATTTTGACCGTATTATATTTCACCGCTCATAATCTGTGTATCTGACCAATCGTGCTACTCTTAATAACAATCCTTTCTTCATTTTGTAATCAATCTACCAGTCTCACGAACTATGTGTGAACAAAGTTCCGACTAAATGATAGTACGTGACTTAAATCATATGTTCACTTTTCTTAAGACTCTATAATACATGGTATTCATTTCAAATATAAATATTACCTTTTTTATGTCGATCCACTGAGATAGAAAAAAATTCAATCACTCAAAGATGCTCCTTCCAATGTCGAAGAGTGAACTCAAATGACGATTGATCGTAGATACAGGATTTTTGTGAGTGAGAAAACCGAGGCTGTGACCTATTACTTATTATTTTCATTTTGTATTAGTATTCCATAATTTTATGTACAATTGACTGCTGAACTCTTCGAATCGCAAAAATATGATAGAAACAATTGTAGAGTAATGGAATTCTGACGGTTTTCCGTTTTGCTGCCTAAAAAGATAATCAGTTATCACTTTAATATTATATTATGTTTATATGATTTCGGAATGTGAATTGTATAGATGTAGACCATAAAATTGTACAAAATATGCCACACATATGAGCTTTATGAATCCAACATGTGGATGTTATAATTTATATATATATATATTTTTTTTTTATTTATTCAACGCATAAACATTGAGATTGACGTTACCGATTAAAAAAGTTTTGAAGATTTCCATGTATTGCATCTATGGAACGCCTTAAAAATTTTGGATGTAAATCTATAATTTATTCCAAATTACTAAACGGAACGATTCAAATCATGTGTTTCAAACGATTTTTATTGCATATAATTTTTTTCTCAGTTGTTACTGAAAAGTTACTCAATACTCGATTGATATTCAAATTATTTTATATACTCTCCGTTTATCAAGAATTAATGCGTTCAATCCAATGTATTATACATATAAGTAGTTAAATTTACTTGAGCGAAAATGTGTTTGAGAAAGTATAAATACATAAAATTCATGGTTAAAATTTTACCAAATTGTAAATTTGAAAATAACATGGTATAGAATGCTTAAATCCACTATGCATAAGTGGAGAAATATTAATTCCTGATTTAAGTAGAAACTTGTTACGATAAAAAAATTCAGTTGCAGTCAGGCACATTGTAGTTCTTGTGATGAAATTTACATCAATAGATGTAAACGTAATTAAGTGCAATGTATAATCATAGAAGCAAGTCTACCTATATTTTAGCCGACTGTAGCAGTTTCTAGGTACAAAATAGTGTGTGACATTATTTAATTAATAAGCGCAACTTTAGGAAATGCTTGTTGCACATAATTCCAGCAGTGTTTGGATCAAATATAAATGAGACAGGAGTATTTATATGTACGATAAGACCTTCGTCTCATTTATATTTCATTTGGCATCCCCAGTTCGTTTTGCCCAGTAAACTTGTGTAGATATAGAAAGTAGATAGACGCGAATGGGCATATTCTATACTCGACGAAGGTATAGAAAATACTATAGATTTTTAATGTAAAAGTAGTAACTTTCTACGAAAGTGTAAAACAAGGCTTATTGTACTTTATTCGTTACGTTATGTAATTATTTTTCTATTCACCGACTACTGTTAAAAATGAATCAATATCTTGTAATACTATTTATAATTAGATAGATTGATAACCTAATGAAACAGGGTAGATTTTAGTGATAATGCGATTACATAGATCTTGTAGGTATTTTTTTTAGTATGAACTCTAGATATTCAAATATGTTATTGCAGAATACTGAAATTCTTCGCTCGTTTTATAACTCTGTAACACTTTATTGTGTCTTTATTACACTTTGAGGATATTATAGATATGGAATTTTCATTCATTACTCTGCAATAATATAGTATACTTTTTCACTGATTGCAATACTTTTGTAACTTTTATATAAGATTCAGTTTTACTTACCGGCAATCAGTTGGTAGTTGAGATGAGAATAAATATGAATATATAAAAATTATAACACACTAACACTAACACTAACACTGTCTACACTCTCTGGCATAAAGACTTATTTCTTATGTATCAACGATGATATTATGTTTGATAATTGTAAATATTGTAAGTTCACCAATTAAAAAATAAACTCAAACTGCATTAAAAATATTTGACACACTTTAACGGGCTTTGTGAAAAAATGTGAAACTTATACCGAAAACAGAACTTTAACTGATATTAGGTAATAAAATGGTTCTATAACAGAATTTCTCCAAGTACAAACTTATTTGTATCATTGGCTTTCAATAATTAAGAAAATCTTTGCGTGAGGTAGCACATATTTTTCACATTCCAAACACACTTCTTTAGGTTTCTGTACAATCATAGTTTAACAAATAGTTTATATATATTTAACTTTTGTCACGTTTATAATCCGGTAACTAGCTGCCCGTAAGAGATTAAAAAATTTGAATTCTAATCAGACTTTGAGACCAAATATGTAATTGATATCAGTTAGTCAATGTGATGTACAAAAAAAAAAAACACGATTTGCACAATTCACTAATTCAATGTTGCTATATATCATACTAACAATAAATTCTGCCGAAATTCTGTATTCCAACCACATGTATTGACTTTATACTTCATTTTTGGTTTACACCACTATAAATAAATTTCATACGATACGTGAATTTATTTGTACAGGCCTTAAAATTATTTTCATACACTCTTTGTATACCCATGTATAGTGAATATAAGTTTCGATTAAAAGTGCCAATTACAATAACCAATATTAGTTTTCGTTATAATTCTAATGAAAATATATTTTTTACCTCATATCAAGACAAATTCATTTAAATATATATTATTGTTAGTCAGGATGGACCTATCGGATTAAAAGAAAAATGATGACTGACACAATTCGCTCACTTAGTCTAGTGCAGTATCTCTGAAATCAAATTGAGTGTGAGTGACAAAGGTTGATCGTTAAACCGATATGAAAATAATTAATGTTTACAAATGACTACCACCTAGTTGATTATAATTGAATTTATTAAAGTACGGCATTAGCAATTATATATTCATATAAGTTTGGAATATCAGTTTTTTTGACATGCACTGAAATTGTGATGTATATAAAAATGTGGTCAACTCACAAATTGGAGAAAATGATGACAACTGTAGCTACAAAATGGTAAATATTTATATCTAAATTCAGATTATAGCCTACTTACATGATGATCTACTCCAGAATGTATACTGATCACTTTTGATGCAGTGTCTTGGTAACGTAGCACCTACTTGTCATTTTTTCACTTTTCACTGTAGCAGAATCTATAAGATAATTGTAAGCATAGCAGTGCAAATATCCTAGCTTGAAACCTATAGTTTTTAATCCAGCATCTGATTTGTAAGTTATATTAGAAATATTGCTGATTTCATTGGATCTTGAATAACAAAGCGATAATCTCAGACGTTACCTCGCCATCGATACAAGACACGATCCAATCCTTCGAAGCTGACTAGATAAGATGCAAGTTACATCTTAATTCCTGCATACTACTGTATACATACCTATATGTATGTGTATATATACCTATATGTATGTGTATATATATCTATATGTATGGTATGTATGAATGTGCATATCTAGATATATATGTTATGGTTGAAATTAATCAAGTGTATGTTTAAATTGCAAATCGTTCAAATGTTGTGAAAGTAGCCAGAATAGTTATCTGCCTCCAAGTCCGAAGTGTTGTGAGAAAGATCACCAGTGTTGCACGGGATCGTGGGAATGTTAGAACCTTGGATTGAGAATCCATGGTAATCTTCACGTAGAGAACAAACTGGTTTTAGAGGCGATGGTAAATTAGTGCCCGATGCTTGCGATTCGTCTAGCAAACTATCAGAGGCGTCTCTGTCTTGTAGATACGATTCTTCTGCTGTAAGATCGCATTGTGTATCCAAGCTAATTAGGCTGGTATCGTCATCCCCTTTACTTCCATGCAAACCACCATCTGAGTCAAAGGCTGGGAAATCAAAAGTTGGAGATGGTGTTATGCAATCCTCGATCGAAGGTCCGTTGTAATCACCAACGTGAGATGTCAGTGTTTCATTTGTTTCGTCGTTCAGGGTTTGAGGGTAAATCTGTGGATGAATACTGCGATAAAGTAATGTTGTGAGGATTAAAAAGTATTCGCAAATAGAAAGTAAGTTCACAGAAATTTTCAGCATTTCATATTACAGATATAAGTTGATATTAAATTTGGAACAAATGATTTTACATCAATATTTTGTACTTGTGGTATAATTGGTGGTGGTAGCTGGTAGCTCTCTGCATCAACGCAGTCAAGATTAGTCGGTATCCTTTGACTCGGCGTGATAATAAGGGGAGTGCGAGTTATCGCAGCGTCAACTTCCGCCTCAACTTTTTCTGGGAATTGTTGCATTTTTTTCTTAAGCTCATCGGATTCTGCTATGATTTCCAAATTTTTCGCTTTCAATTCATCCAGCAGTGTTATGTGTTCGCACATCAGGTGTATACTCTAAATTATAAAAATCTGTAAGCTATGAGAGTGTTGGAATTATTCTTCAACGATGTATTCATCATTACCTCGCACATAGTGAGAGCAGATTCCCATGTGCTCGCTGGAACGCGTGCTCCTGACATATATGCATCGAAATCTTTCTGAGGCATGTTTAATGACTCGGCAGTAAGATTTTCTATGAAGGATACTGCGCAACACTGGAACAAAATTGGGAATAAAATTTCTTGAAGGCATGGATTTCAGCAAATTTTATATTCATTGCTTTGAGTTGTGCGGTTCTTCGTAGCCCAGAGTAGAACTAATACCAAATTTGTGAAGTAGTAACCTCCTTCACCAGTCATTAATCTGCTAGCATTACAGAATCGGGTGATGAAATTTATGTTGCTTTTCAATCTTGCAGGATTAGCTTTCAGCACAATGAATATAAGCGCCGGTAAAAATTCATCGGCTGAAGCTGGACCCCCAACAGATTGTTGCAGTAGTACAAATATATTTCTACAACAATGAACAACACAGGCAAGCTTCTCTTGCGGTGCTTTTACAGAGTCCATATTTAATAAATCTGAAACAATTGTTACTATGTTACATTTATGTGAAATTAATCAGACCGATTGAGCTTTGAAGTTTGATTGTTTTACCTGTTATTGAGGTGTAAACAAGCTCTCTCACGTCAGAACTAGTTTCGTGGATTCGACACTCCAGATTCTTTCCGCTCACCCAATTCAACTGCCGTATTCTAAAATTTCCTGATTGATTAGAAAAATTCTCGAGCTTGATTCATAAATCAAATTAATCTTGACCAGATTTGATTGGTTTAGAAAGATGTTACTGACTGAGCATATTTTTCACCTTATCTGTTTCCATCCATTCTCTGAATTGGAAAACTGAGATGTTACCTGTTTTGAATAGCAAGGTCCTTGTCCTCATCTGTAGTTGATGGCGGGCAGAAAAGTATCCTATAGAGTAAGGTCATAGTGTATCTTTCGATGTAGTCTAGTAGTCGATCTTTTGTTTCTGGAGAAACATCTAAAAATTAATAATAATAGAGATTACTGCAGTTCTGTGAATATCCTACGCATGAATAACCAAGAGTGCAATATTACCTGCATAATTGGGACTGTTTTCCATTCGCTTGGCAAATACTTGATAGAAGTTCTGAGTTAGTTCGGATAGCTCCTCAACGCTCTTAATATCCTTCATTTGTAAGATGTTGTTTACGAAGGAATGAATACACTTTCGTACATCTTTCTCAGCCGGAGTCTTAGCGATCTGTACCAGAAGGTCACGGGTCTCCGATTTCACTTTGTCAAGTTCAGGATTATCCTTAACCAGCTCCTGCCATATCTCGCTAAAACCTTGAGCTTAAATAAGGAATATTTCCATCATGACGTTTCACATCTTATCAAAATGAATGACAGGAAAGAATGGAAACACCAAAACTTTACCAGTTGTCTAGAAGTATATTATTATGGTTGTTATTATATAATTAGGTTTCTGCTTTAGTTGAAAGATCGATGAAACGTAATTAAGAATGATGTATCATAGAATGAAAATAAAATGTGAGACATTAAAATAAGGACATACTTTTCGTTGCGGTCTTGCGAAAGACTGACAGCTTTAATAGTTTAGTTTTCTTTTCTTGCTGTCGCTTCTTTTCTTCAAATTTGTAAAAACCGTGCACGGTAGTCTTAGAGCTTGAATCACTGAAAAAATGTAAATATATAACGCAGTTCGAACAATTATTCGTTACCAGTAATATTGACCTAATCAATAAAGGGCTTATCAATAGAAAGTAGTGTCGGTAGTTATACCTGGAATGATTCATTTGATTGATAGCATGTTACAATGTGTCAGTGAATTGTTGCACTGGTATAATAAATACCTTTCGTGAATGCGGGCGTGTTCTCTTTGAGCCCGTTGCTTTTGCAAATGTTCTCTGTGACATTTGCTACAGTAGCCTTGCCATTCTTCGTTTCCAAAATATCCACAACCATTTTTGCACTTTAAATCGGCCTCGTCAATGCGGAGAGTCGGCGTCTTGATCGAGTACATGTCGATAATTGGAGAGTAAAACTCCAACTGGGTGCAGTAAGTTTTCAAATTTGGTTACTTAACGCATTTGCGTAATAAGCGAAATGCAAACAATTGAACCCCTACCTACGAGGAGAACATAACCTCTTCACGTGAGCTGTCAAAAATCGACTGTCCGTCACAAGCACGTCAGAAGAGTCTAACTACGGCAAAGATAAGTTGAGAAATGACCAACGCCCCCAAAAACCTGGTTTACGAAATTAAACTGAACTACGTCTCTGCGTGGCGCAGTGTGAATAGAGTAGTAGCGCGACATTATCTGAAGCGTGCGTCGCGGTCGGTAACAGAATATCGATTTCGGCACGCTGCAGATAATGTCGTGCTATTAATTTATTTACATTGCTCCGAGCAAGGCCGTAGTTTGGTTTAATTTTGTCAAACGTCTTTTGGAGGCGCTGGTCATCTCGCAACTCATCTTTGATTCTTCTTCTGCTTCCTTGTGAAACTCATGTGAAGTGAGTCAATATTCATGAATGGTGTACAAAGTTGACCACCCTCTCTGTGTAAAATGCAGTTGAAGTTCTATGTCAATTCTAAGCACTGAACTATACCAACAAGAAGTCAATACTTGAAACGCCATCTGCAATAAGAGCGACATTCGCGTTTCCATAGCAACCGCGTCATACGAAATTTCGAGCGAAGGCTTGACGTTTCAATGAACGTTGTGGTCAGTGTATAAGGAATCCTTAATTAATTACAATGCAAATGGCAAGAAATGATCAACATACAGCATCCAAGGGTTGTCACTAAGCCCCCGATTAGTAACTTTGCCATGTCCGATAACGGAATGGCACATGGCTTGCCCATGCAGAGGTGCAATTCCGCAGAAGACCGCGTACGGAATTCAAACCCGTCAAGATTCTGCGAAACTAACGGAGGACTGGATTCCAAAAAAGGCGAATACCTGAAAGAAGCAGAGACCCATCCCAATCAGATTAATGCTATGATTGAAAACATTGGATACGACTTAAAAAAGCTGCAAACTACTAGTGATTTTAATCAGAATGTCATCGAGCCAAATTCTTGCTCCTTCGATCAGCTTTGCTCGATGATCAATGATTTGGAAAAAAATTTATCTGGAAATGAAGCACAACTGAATATCGATTCAAATACTACTGGAAGTTTTGTCAATAACGAAGGGGGCCACTTTTATGGAAACGATCAAGACTATTCCATCAATCAGGCAAGTATCGATTGCTCGAGAAAATATCTTGTATTTCCAGAATTTAGAGCGCTTAAACACTGCTGCTAGCTTTTACACCTTTTGATCACAATTTCTTCCCCAATTAGCTTCAACCGGAGAAAGATTACTCCAATCAATCATGCGGGTCTTCTCTGTCAACTTACGAGGACATCATGTCCCTGTTAGGGATTTTGAACCACGAAGGTAAAATATGCGACTCTGACAGTGATGGTATAAGGTATGACGGGAATACTGCAACTCTTTAGCTGTTGAATTTTTACATTTCTTTCTAGGATACCTAGAAGATGTTCCAAACAATCGAGCTTACGCGCATTCAAAGATTATTGAAGCAACACTGAATAGTCGATCTATTCCATACTGTAACAATCAAGGGTAAGATTGGTCATCAAAAATTTGTATGAATTTGTGTTTTTAGCATATGCATTGTATAGTATTTCATATGGAGGCAGTGCTATTTGCGAGTGCAAAGATTTTCGCACCGAGGTGTGATTTGTGTGAATCCCGTTGGTAATGTTTTATGTTTCTTGCAGAATTCATCCCGCACAAACCCATATACCTGAAACGATAAAGGACGATTTAGCGACTCTTAGGTTGCAATTGGAAGAACGGGATGAGACTTTAAAAATTTTAAAAAATGAATTAAAATCACAAAGGCATTCTGCTTGCGAGAAGCTAGAATTGCAAAAAAAGCAGCATTGCACTGAGCTGCAGACTCAGAAGACAAAATATCAGACGACGATAAAGAGGCATCAGAAATTTATCGAGCAAATAATATCAGATAAGAAAAATTTGACTGAGAAATGCAACTCCTTGACTGAGCATATCAAAGAAATGGAAGTGAAATATCATCGGGAGTTAAAAGTTGTGGCTGATAGACACGCGGTGGAACTCCGACGAGCTAGAGAACTTTGTGCCGCTTCTGAAAAGATCAGACGCGAACGTTGGCTAGAAGCAAAAACTTCTAAAATAAAGGTGCTAATCAGATGTACGCTTGTGGAACAACTAACTTTTATCTCACAATCAATATATAAACATGTGTTGGTAAAAAAATGTTAGTATCGAATCTCTAGTCAAATTGTTCCATTTTACTTGTTCAGGAAATGACTGTGAAGGGGCTAGAGCCAGAACTGCGAAGTATGGTAGAGCAGCATCAGCAGGAGCTTCAAGAAATACGCAGTGCTCACATCAAAGAGCTTCAGGATACCGAGCTGCGGACAATTCGCCGCTCAAATCAACAGCTGGAGCAGTTGCGTCTTGAGCTAACTGCGAGCCATGAAAAGTTATTGAGTAGCGAAAAAGATATTCTCAGAACAAGGTACAATGTATGTTCAGACATCACGCAGCTTACTTAGATACCAATAAAAGATTCCGTCTGATAACATTCACAGGTATCAGGAGAAACTAGAACAGCAAGAGAATTTATTTCAAGAACAGCGGCGCAAACTGCTGGACGATCTTGAACGTGAAAAAAATCTGCTAGCTCAAGAACATAAACGACTCAATGCTGAGAGAGATGCTGCGATAAGTCAAGCACGTTCACAATTCAATGTACGTTCAGGTCATACTGAAACTAATAATGACTTATACCAAGCAACGATGCATGAGAATAATAACGGGAACCCAATCGTTTACAGGAAAAAATCAATACTTTAATACGACAGCATCAGATCGAGAAAAAAGCTGTTCAAGAATCACTTAGGGTCGAACAAGAGACATGGATGGAAAACTGCAGGAGACAGCACAATATGAAATTAGAAAAAATGGAAACACGGCTGAGAGATGAGTGCAATCGAGAGCGTGACAGACAAATAGAACTGGCTATTGAAAGGCTCGAGAAGGAAACTCTTGACATGAAAACTAGTCTTCAGCAAAGTTCGGAAAACCGGCTCAGGTACTAAATGTGCCCATTCATACACGTTGATTGTTACCCACTTTAAATAACTTTTAAAATTGTTCAAGATGTATGAAAGAAAAATATGAGGCAGAGCTACAAGACTTGAATAACAGCAAAGAATTGCTGACAAGTAAAGTGACCTCCGTGCAGGAACGCCTCACAGAGACTACGACGCAGCTTCAAATAACTGAGGGAAAACTTCAGCAGTGTATGATCCAGCTAAGTAATTCTAAACAGGTATGAGGTGTAATGTTATTGTCGAAATCAGTTGTGGAATATGATAAGCACTCAATACAAACAATTCTTATTCGTTCTCAACAAGAGCGTAGATCAATTGACGATTGAGAGAGACGATGCAAAGAAGATTGTTAGGAAGGAAATTGAGATGGAAAAACGAGAACTGGAGAATAAAATAGCCTCTCTTCACCGCGAACTTACTGAAAATAATTCTAATAGAGATGTTCAAATGGCTCAACTTTATAGCAGGTAAGGAATAGTTAATTCTATCGACTTTATCCGATATTCATTCATGTTCATTGTTGTAGGGTCAAGTTAATAGTAACGCAAAAGGATCTGGCAATAGGGAAATTCGCCAAAGAGATTGATGAAGCAAAGAAGAGATGCGATCATCTGGAAAAATTATTAGATCAACAGAGGAAGGATTACATACTTCAGTCTTTATAGATATTAAGTGTAAATAAATATGTTTTAATTTTAACCCTCGCACATCACTGCGCTACAGGTTTAAGTTGTTTTAAATGTAAGTTTTTTCGTAACAAGCATTTCTCAGTCTAGGCAAGCACCCAATCCTACGCGATATTTTGAATTAACTGCATTTGAAACACGCCTATTTAACACAGACATTGCAGGAAATATACCTTCGTTGTTTATAACTGTATTATCTGTAATATAAGTTTATACTTCGACAATTTCTTATTTTTTAAATGCGTTTACAATAAGCTACATACTACACAATAATTTCAAGAGTCGAACTGAGAAATTGTGGAGAAAAATGCAGATGTAGGCTTTAATTTTTAGTACCAGCCCATATTTATTTAACGCTCTTCATCACTGAAAACAATGACACAGTAAGAATTTGTACGCTTTAGAGAAAAAAAATTCTGTTACGGTTTTCATAAAATAGATATATATACATATGTGTATATATATATGCGTGGATCTTGTTTAATGCATGTTTGTGTGATAAATTATTTTGTGAAAATAATAAAAAAAATTGTAATTTCCATCAGATAGTCCATCTCACGTTGAACCCATTTATGATCAACGAGATGTTCCGAAAGGTGACAAACTCTAGAAGGAAATAATCGGAAAATAGTCTAATCAAAGTGGACCTATCGTTTCTTACAGATCCGTAATTATGTCTTCAGCACGTTGGTAGTCACGAAATGTTTCCACTTTTTAAAATCACACTCTCTTAACAACTTGTACAACATCTTCATCACATAAGATATGATCTTTTCCAACTTTTTGAGGCTGGTGCTTTACCGATGAGCCCCAAACAAGCGCGCTGAAATATTAAATATATTATGGTTAATTGTCTTCGACTTAGAGAAAATGCGGAGATTAGAAAAAGACAACCAATGAAACTGACTATTTGAACTCTTTAGCAATGGAACGATGCAGTTTGTTGCAAAAATCCTCGACTGATCTTCGCTCGATGTTCAATACAACTGGCGAGTTGTAATCAGGAAGCTGGCCTTTTGGTTTTGTATAACTGTAAATATTACAATAATAACACAGTCATTTTTAAAATTCACTTATAGGACTATAATAAATTTGCTACACATACGTACATTCTCACAAGTTGCAAGTACTCCCACATTTTTTCAAGTAAATCATCAAAATTCCATTTATGGTGGGCAGAGATTGGTACACAGTGTGGTATTTTGTAAATAACGTCCAACTCCTCGATACTAATTTGATCTGTGGGGGGGGGGAAACAGTATAATGATCATAATTGAATAACAATGTAACAACAGTGATCCATTCTCAGCTTTTCTCGACAACTCGACATTTATGATAGTTAATTACCTATTTTGTTGAGAAGGTAAATGCAGGGTACATAGACACGATTACCCTCAATAACATCAATAAGATCATCCGAAGTAGCGTCGTAGCGGAGAGTTATGTCCGCATTGTGAATCCTGTACTCTGAGAGGATAGATTTTACGGTGTCTAAATCGAGTTCGGATTGTACGCACTGTTGAACACAAGATTTTTTTTTTTGTTAAATTTAAACAAATTCAACAGCTACCACGCTGTACATAAATCCAAGAAAAATTAGCTAACTGAAACCAATTCACAATTCTCACCATGGTTTGTAGATTGATTCCACCCTTATCTTTTTTTCTGAAAGTAATATTTGGAGGTTGCTTATTCAGCCGCAGACCGAATCCCTCGAGTTCATGTTCAATGAGCTTCTTGTGACCAAGAGGCTTGAGAACATCTAATACAATAAATATAAGGCTGCATGTACGTGCAACTGCGATAACCTGTCTTCCTCGACCCTTGCCATCTTTAGCACCTTCGATAATACCAGGAAGATCTAGAAGCTGGAATGTAAAATTCATGACATATTTATCGTTTTGTTTGGTTCGTATTACCAGATAGGATAATTTTAAGAATTCCGGACTCTCTATCAATTGCAAACCTGAATTTTAGCTCCTTTGTACTTGATGCAACCAGGGACGGTAGTGAGGGTAGTGAATTCATATGCAGCTACCTCGGAATAAACACCGGCAAGAGTGCTGAGCAAGGTTGATTTGCCAACGGATGGAAATCCTGTTGTAACGCAAGACGGGATGTTATCGAATGCAGTTAATCAGAGTGCTTTCAATATTTACCGACAAACCCAATTCTAGCGTCACCGGTTTTGGCTACTTCGAAACCCTGTTCTCCGCCTCCACCGCCTCCCTTGGGGGTGATCAGTTCTCTTCTAAGTTTGGCTAGCTTTGCCTTAAGAAGACCCAAGTGGCCGGACGTCGCCTTGTTTTTTTGGGTCCGAGCCATCTGAGAATCGAGGTTTCATGTTATTAGAGGATGTCGAGTGATTTGAATGGGTATGCGGACACCGAAGCTGTTCAAAAATTAACGCATTTATAGGTTACCTCAGCCTCGATCGAGGCGATCTTTTCCAATATAGTGCTCATCTTGTATTGGTTTTAAGGGTAGTTTCCTGGCTTCAATTGTACTCTCAAGGCACTCTGCAACCTCTTCCGAAATACATTACGCGGCGAACGTTGCCACCGTTCTTTATTCAACACGTGTACTGGTACATGCCTTTAACCGCGAACGGAACGAGATAGACGTTGCTGCAAAAAGGTTAACAGATGAAAAAAAAATAGAAATATTCAACTTCTGATCATAGACTAAGAATTACTTGGATTTACTCAAGTCCGTCATCCTCATTGTAGATTGTAGCCATCGGGCTTGTACACCATAGACTTACAAGATAATACAGACAGACTATGCCATCTGTGCAGCTAGCTGAAGCCGTAATTAGAAAGAGAGAGCAACAGCTGAAGATGGTCCTCTCCTCCAACCATGGGTCTGACGATTGCAGAAGTGGCTAACTATGTGGAAACACCACAGATAGCGCTTCAGTTTTCCAAGTTGGGCGCCATTTTGCATTTAAATGGCGCGGCGCGCGTCGCTGGCGAAGTCTTACGAGGGCGTTCGAATCGTGGTTCGAACTTTCCCGTGGGTTGACCGGCGAGTGGGCGAGTATAGGCGTTGAAAAATCGGAATACGAGAGAGCGCGCGACTGGGCGTGCGGCAGGCAGGGGTGGGCGCGAGTGGGAGCGAGCGGGCGAGTTTAATGCGTAAGACGAGAAGGATACTCGGTAAGGGTAGACGTAGGCTGTTTAAGGGTAGGCAGGTATTCAGGGAGGCGAGTGCGAGTCGAATAATATAAGCGAATACGAGTAGGAAAGAAGAAGAAGAGGAAACCTTCGCCGGGCGCGAGGCAAGTGAGTGGGAGGAATATAGCGAGGGCGAAGAGGGCAAGGTGGGTGCAGAGGGCGAGGGTGAGGGTGTCCGTACGTACACGGAGAGAGAATCGATCTAAAACTAGGAGTCGCCGCAGTAACCGCTGGGAGGAAGCCACTGTTACAATTTGGCCCATATGCGTTAGTGAAATCTTAGATCGGGTAATTGTAAGATACCTAGTAGGATGAGGGATTTCCTGGTAGATGTAGTTTCCAAGGGACCCGTTTGTTAGGGTCCGTTGTTTAGACCGCCTCTACCCGGCATCTCCGAGAACCGCGCGATCAGAATGCTGCAGCGTTCGGTCCGCTACTTCTTTTAAATAAGTGCTTGTGGGACGGTCCCGTACCTGCAGGGATATGACGTAATGGCAAGAGAGGTATGGCAAAATCTTTTTTATTCATATATCTCAAGATTGTGCACACGAGTCTTCCCCTGTACCATCCCTGCATGCGCGCCCCTTCCATTCGTTCGTTGGGTGCACTATACATCAATTTTATCATCCTCCCGTGACATTACTGATTTTCAATAACATTCGCAACTCCCTTATTTGTAATATCGTTTTTATTCTCCCAGGGATTCAAACCCCGTCCCCTTGTCACCCTTGTCGTGGAACGCTGATACGTGTTTGCAGTGGCGAGATTATTTTCCTCCCTACACACCCGTGACCTACTTCCCTGGGAGTTGACCCCGTGCAGTCGTTCAACGTACGCGGTCCTCTTCATTCTTACTTTGATCTCTCGCGGAGACCTCGTTATCATTTTACTTCGAGTGTACATACTTTTTGAATTTTTAATTATCGCATCCATAGCTCACGTCTCGTATAATCGTTTATCGTGTCGTACCGTACCGTTATTTGATCCCTTAATAACAATTTATCACCATCGAACAGAAGTAATCCATTTATATCCACAACGATTTAAGCGTTATTGTAACGTTAGATTCCGATATCGATCGATAGTTATTTTAATCTATATTAATGCGAATGCCAGCAGAGGTGAGCCGAGAAAATCTACAATTATACTTATAGCTCTTACATTTCATTCATTATTTTTCGAGTGATGATATATTCGAAAAAACGCCCGTTTGTCTTCCGTCTGAATTCTTCGTTACTGTGAACAATTATTCAATGAATTTTCTGCCGTGCAGAGAAGCTTTCTATATATATATTTTTATATGTAACAGAGTGTTTAAGATTAAATGGGTGGTTTATTGATAAAATATTTATACCATAAGTATTCGGTGTCATCAAGTATAAGTATATCGTTAGACGAGCATTGCAGTTTGATAATTTGTCATATTATGTATATTTTCATGAGTATGGTTGAATGAGGTCAGTGTTTTCGACCATAAGTCGCGCGTGCGCTTTTACCGCTTAGCGCCACCCTGTTGAAAACGTTAAAAAGTAACCCAAACATAATTCGCAAACCTTTTCAACCCAGCTCCTCAATATTTATTCAAACTTCTTTTCCATTTACCTTAAGTATTTTTTTTTTAATT
Organism: Neodiprion lecontei; assembly: GCF_021901455.1. Classification (NCBI taxonomy): domain Eukaryota; kingdom Metazoa; phylum Arthropoda; class Insecta; order Hymenoptera; family Diprionidae; genus Neodiprion; species Neodiprion lecontei. Next base: position 2,391,621 of record NC_060261.1, on the reverse strand, counting down.
GCTCCCGGCAAGCAGAAAGAACGCGTCAGAAATTTCACGTATACTTATAACGATTGCATTTATTCATTTGGGTATTAATATATGTAATTTTTCACGGGATTGTCTCGAGGATTGAGCCTAAAAAAGGGAAAAAAAATAATTGCACATAGGTATATGTATATATTCAAGATACTTCAGCCCATTGCTATGCAAATTTTGCCCGGTACCCTAAATTGATGCGAAGGGAGGGGGATAACTAACGTTTCAAATCGTATTTTATACCACCTGCAGACCCCTCTTCAACTTTTCTCTTAAAAGCATTTTGTCTAATTACTGGATATCTGTCACGCCCAGTTGAAAAGACATGGTTATAGACCACCGCTCGTTTTATACAAATTGCATCCAATCCGCTGCACTCTGTTATCATTATTCATATTTATTCATACCAGTGGTGAAATAATCAATTCTTAAGAATAGTGAACGTGCAGTGTCGTTACATTGAATTGAGAATTAATCGAGATCGATTACGTATATTATCACTGATTCATTAGTGGCCAGTCTCATTAACCTTCGCTGCAGAGTCAAATTATTTATCAAATAAATGTTGGTGTCATCCGAGAAGATCCGCAGATGCGAATCTTTGATCGGTGAATTTTTCCAGCCAACGATTCGTTCGATGCCCTATGCAGTATATTGTATTCCAACGTTATACTGCCTCCGCAAATGTGCGCTGCTATATATAATTGCTTGTCTATTGTGCCGCAGGAGTTACGGAGCAAAAGACCTTTTAAGATATGGGACAGTTGGCGAAACGTAAGAAAGGGACTGGTCGTTAGCAATTTTGAAGAACTGTTACACCGCGGTGAGTAAATACAAAGTTACTTCGTCGATAGTGAACCGTATAAACACACCCCCTCATTCGGGGTCAATCGTAAACCAAAAGTAAGCACAGTAAATGAAAAATTCTTCACTTGTACAAGTGTCTCATCCCAGTGATGGTTCACAGTGATGGATACAGTGTTTAATAAAGTCTGTAATTTTTGCTTTCCACCCCGCTATAAGTGTGTCGAATGAACGAATGACGACGATGATGCCGATGTGATAACAAGGAATCCGATCTTGCATGTAACACAATTTATATAAGGCGTTGAAAAACTATCAGTAGGTTCTGAAAGATCATTGATTGGGGCAATGTGATGACGGTGTTGTTATATTTTAATTTCAGGTAAAGAAAAATTGGGCGTTCCCCAAAATGAGAAGGTCTCTTTAGTGCTCGAATCGGATGGTACGCAGGTCGAGGACGGGGAATATTTCAAGACTTTAGCGAACAACACGATACTGCTACTCCTGCGACATGGTGAAAGGTGGTGTCCCACTGGCGTTGACATCATTCGGGCTGGTACGACACGTTTCCTTGGCTCACTCCAGCTCTGCCTTATACTTGTCACTCCTCTTGCATGAAGTTCCGATCGCTGACCATCTCCTCACTCATCGTTTTCGATCCCTGTTCTATTCTCCTTCTTCTTCTTCTCTTTCTTCTTCTCTTTTACCTTTATTCTTCAACCGATCATCGCACAACCTGCATCGTATAGAAATCGCAAGGCGTTAAACGGAATTATGGAAAATGGTGTGCAGGTGAATCATGTTAACGAACGAACAACCGAAGATCGTATTACACGATTACCTCTATTGGAATTCAATTTTTGTTTATAAGGAACAATTTGCGAAGGAGGTCAATCGTCAGATTCCAATTCTTCCAACGCTCTGCACGTTGTATATGTGTACAGGGTGTCCCAGAACTGAGTACATAAAATTATAGGGGTAACAGAGGGGTCGAATTAACTGAGTAAATTAAACCGAAGAACATGTGCTTTCCGAAGTCGCGTTTGCGAAATGTGACCGGTTAACCCTAATAGGTTACTTGGGGTGAATTTCACCCCAAACATATTTCAAACTTCTCGTAGAGTCCCTTAGACGTGAAAACAGACCTCGTGGCACCGTTTTTCATGCCTTTTGTTTCTAAAAATTTTTGACACTTTTTTTAACTGTGCCAATGTTTTACAATATTTAAACAATTAATATTGAATAGAAAAAGTGAGAGAGTTTTTTCTGCGATCCGACGTACACGGCAGGACACGATTAATTACTTTGTGTAATTAATTACGTCGAAATTACTAATTACATTGCGTTACATTAGTTATTCGTGATTGAGTAGAAAAAGAAAATACCGATTACAATTGTAATTTGTAATTAGAATAATTTGAAATATAAAATACGAGTGTGATTAGTATAGTTTTTCCTTCCGATTACAAATTATGAATGTAATTGGTATCAGTTTTTCTTCGTATTACAAATTACGTCTATAGTTATTGTTGGTATCGGATTTTCTTCTAATTACAAATCTAATTGGTATTGTCTTTTTTTTTCACAATTACAAGTTACCAATTTAATTGATAATTTCTATGTAATTAATTACACAGAGTAATTAGTGGTGCTCAACATTTATTGTTATCAGGATTTTTTAACCGGTCGTATCTCACCCCCTCTATTACCCCTGTAATTTTGTGTGTTCTTTTCCTCTTGCACTAACTTCTCTCGTTTACTCATCGCATCAATATTGTTTCCTCTCTTTCGTTGTTTTTGCCTACGTCTCTTCTTCTACAACCATTGCTACGATCATTGATATCACTTCCTCCTCGAAATTGTGGGCAGGGTGGTCGGGTGCAGCCTGAATTGCCACGTAATGGGCTCGCATATAACCATTACGGGGTGCGACTACCGCAGTATTGTGAACATTAGTTGCGTCTGACCAGCAAGCGGATTAAAGGGATTGGCAGTAGTAGTTCAGACGGTACGATCCGGCTCTCTGGAAGTTGAACCGATCCGTAGTTTTTTTTAACCCCCTTTTCAACATTTAAATGCGATAAAGTTACGCGCTTTGTGTTTCTTGTTTGTCGAAAATGATAGAAAAAAAACAATAAAAATAAAAAAAAAAAAATAAATAAACAAAAATTGATATTATTACAACGAAATGATATATAACAGTGCGATTCGTTGTGTGATAAGGTTGAGGCGTATTGTAAAAAACGTTGAACGTTGTGTTTGTTGCAGCGATTTCGGCGATACCGAAAATAGTCTGCGAAACGATCCACGCGTTGGAGTTGCACGATGAGACGCCATCCTGGAAAATTATGGACAATAAAGGACGTGTCACAGTGGTGCTCCACTGGGATCAGCGGTCATCGTCGCAGGTTCAACAGCAGCAGCAACAGCAGCAGGGGGGAAAGTCACAGGACGGTCAGAGCTCGAAATATTCTCCAACGAAGAAGAGCGAACTGATTTCGGGTGGTCAGAGACCGTCGTTAGTGATACAGACGAGCTTGGACAAGCTGCAGAATTATCACGACGGGATCGGGATCGGTATAGGTAACGGAAAAGCTGGAGGTCACGGAGCGGGCGACTTAGGAGGAGGCGTTGGTGGTGGTGGTGGTGGTGGTGGTGGTGGTAGTGGTGGTAGTGCCGGTGTTGGTAGTGGTGGTGGTCCTCGTTACAGCAGCCCTCAAATAACTGTGATAAATCATGACGATATGGTACAGAAGAGTTTTACTAGTCCGAGTCATAGTTCCTACGGTCCGATGCTGGCCTCCAGCTTATTACCGGGATCGTCAAGCAGCGGGCCTTCTACATCTGGTAGCCGTCTCGTTAAGCAGGGTACCAACTCGTTCGACAGTACCACAATCCATATCCACACACCAGAGTGTTCGAATCACATCCATCAGCCTGTAGCGAGGAACGGTAGTCCCGTGAACGGTGCCGACGGAGGAAGCGCGGCCGAGTGCGATTTTCACTGCTGCGCACTCCACGAGGAGGGTCGTCGTATAGCGGTTCACAAATCCGTTGCGACATCGCCTATCCAGGACGCCCAACATCAGACGCCGTCGCCGCAGCCGCAGTCCTCGCTTTCGGACGGCACGAGGCGTTCCGGGGTGATAAAAGGGCACGTCAGGTTCCGGGACGACGAGAGCGAGGCGGGACCCAGTCACCAGTACCGTGCCGGAAGTTCGTCGGGTCAGTTCCACGGGCACGGAGGTTCCCATACCCATCACCATCACAATCATCTGCACCAGGATCACGACAGCTCCGAGTCTGAAACGGAGAATACGATAATGGAGGACGAGGTAGTGACTTCGGAAAAATTTTTACTTCTCATCGATCAGCTCACGGTAGATCAGAAGCACCATCTTAGCATCAAGGATATCGGTATTATACTAGAAAGGCTAAGCTCGAAGATACTGGACGTCGAGAGATTGGACAGGGAGAGCGAGAACGATGGATGTTACAACTGGACTATTAAGGCCGTTATTAGGGGCGACGTGCTCAGGGAACTAGGTGTTATTTACAACGGGAATTACTACGCCATCTCGGAACACCCCGGGTACAGGGAGGAGCTCGAGGAGAATAACGAGGATAACGACGACGACGACGACGACGACGATGAGGAGGAGGAGGAGGAAGATAGACTTTAATATGACGCTGTTTTAATAGTTAGATAGATTATACCTATACCTATTATTAATGGTTATTATTAACTATTATTAACATAGTATGTACTAAACACATAAAAACGTGATTTTTTTCAAATGTTTTCATAATAAAAAAAAAGAAATAAAAAAATAACGCATCATGATAAGAGGGGGGGAAAAAAAAATAAATAAATAAATAATAAATAAATAACGACGAAAGAAAACGGGGGGGAGGTGAAAAAAAATGATAGAAAAAAAAGGAAAAAAAACAAAAAAAAAAAAACTTGACGAGAAAGAGAAAAAGAGACGAAATAAAATAATTGAAACGAAATGAAAAGAAAAGAGGAAAAGATATGGAAGAAAAATAAATAAAAATAATACGATATAAACACTTTAGCTCTATAAAGACGGTTGTTGAAAATATGTACTTATTAAATAGTCTGTATACATTATGTAGGAATCATTGGGATACGGATTCATCTCCGTAACCGTCCACAACACTGCCCTATCTAAAAACAAACAATATGAATATATTATAAAAGTTCAATCCTGATATATTGACATCTGTCCGTATTATCATTTTGTATATCTTCATTACATCGACTATCTCCCGATGTCCTATCGAAAACAATTTTTTCTATAATCAAATCACTCACGAATATGTATATACACATATACATATATGTACAATATATGCGTATGTATATATATATATGTACAATAATCTATCGCTTGAATTCACTTTAGACAAATACGGGAGATTTGCATAGATTATAATATGTACATGCATAAAGTCAATTCTCCAGACTGTAGCCGTATAAAACAATTTGCAATGCAAATCATGCATATATTCAGTTTTTATCAGACTTGGAAGTCTGGTTTATCTATACCATTGAAGAAATTGATGAACACGTATTATTTTGTTCGTTTTTTTTTTCGTCTCTCAAAGAATCTCAGTAGTCATTGACTAGAAATCAAAGTCACACCTATAACGTTACAGTAATAAACGGAAATATATCGTAAAATTTTTGTTATTTTTTTCATGCCGTTTACGTATATAACACCTGTAATAGTCGTGGAATAGTTCGAGCTTTTGAAAGAAAAGAGAAGAAAAATGAAAAATTCAAAACTAGTATCATTATAAACTGCCCGATCCTGTGTTTTCCCGTATTTGTCAAAGTTTACTCATTAACACCGGTCTCGTTTTTTTTAAAAATCGATCGTGTTCACTCGATTTCAGACTTATAAACGTATTCATTCGCATACGAGTCAACCGATAATTACGATTAGCAATTTTAAATATCGTCTTACATCCCCCTCCCGCCCCAAGCCAAATTCATTTGCTAAACTAAATCCTATAACACGCATACCTGTATAACATCAGCGTAGAACAATCACTCGTTGTATTATTTATCAGCGAATATATGATATGTGATATATATATACATATATATTATATGTATACCTATATTACAACGTAAAGAAACTGCCAATGAATTAAAAAGTTAAGTTTTATATAAAGTCGCTGCGTTTATGGTGTTAGGAGAAGGAAACGACGTGTGTAATCATCTCTAACATCCGGCATCGCGATTAGGTAAAAATTGACGTATACAGATATAAATTTTCCTATGTTCGTTGCTACCAGAGCAGTTTCCCGGGTTATAACTTTAGGTACTATTATACAACCCAGAACTTTACCGCAATGCAGCGCAATTTATACAATACATCTCTGCTGTTGATAATTATTATCATTTGAACAAGCGCACGAGATGAGTTTTGACGTATATTTCAAACTCCGTTAGGTGTGTTTAATTAATCCGTTACAAACTGAAACACTTTAATATATTGATTACAAAAATACTCCGATGATAACGAGTTTGAATCTAAGGAAATTCGTATGGATATTCCTTTTCTTTTTTTTTTTGAAATATACAATACGACATCTAATCCTATGATTTGAAATATTTTTTTCAATGTGAAATAACCCCATTGATCAGCATGTCGCATCTTCTATATCGGTACATAGACGATGCCAGTGTTCAATTTCAACTCCAGACAGAATTAGTTACAGTGTTGGGTATATACGCATATGTATACATGTATATACAACTATGTATACATAAATATACCTATATAAATAGATAGACACAAACGTTGGACAAATCTGTAGATTTACGTCTGTCCCAAGTGATCGTCCGTTTTTAGTTCTGACAAGGTCGTTTTGTATCAATGATTATACAAACCAGACGTAGGTGTAAGTATTATGTATGCGTGTACGCACAATGCGTGTACATGTATATCACATACAATGGTTACCCACCACTAACGGGTGTTTTTCAGAGTCTCAGGGAGGCAAAAAACTGTCTGGACTTGCTACGTCGATGGAAGATGGTAAAGTTTTTTTTCCTTCACTCCGTAGCTGCAGTTACTATATATATATATAATATATATATATTTTTTTTATATATATATATCAGAAGAAAAGTAAAAAAAGTTTGAATCACCGCCGATAAGAAATAGTTTATTATAAAACATCTGAGAATTAGGGAATATAACATTCTGAGTAAATTTGATCATTGTTTTTTTTTTTTTTTCGAACCAGCCGCCAGACACAAGATAATTGTTATTTATTTCTTTCTTCGGGTGTTTTTGAATGTCGTTAAATTGCTTGTTTACGTAAAGAAGAGTTTGTTTTCTTTTTCATTCGATGTAGAAATTCGTTTACATTGACATCAAAGTTGGGGACGTAAACGAGGATGTAAAAAAAAAAAAAAAAAACTCGACGAAAAATCTTTTACGGAGGGATTTCGAGAATGATTTTTATTCACCGTTTACACAGGCGAACGAGGCGAATTTTTCCTTCCAATAGACAAGATGTGCAAAGTTTAATCGTGTTTAAGGGAATGAGGGATGTTCTTAAATAAATAGACTTACGTTTGCGCCTTCTCTCGCGATCAGTCATTCGTAACTGTATTTTCTTTTTCTTTCCTCATCTCGTTTCGTCCGTTTTTTGAGGTCGTTAGATGGTCTGTTCGGTTTATTTTTTTTTTTTTTTATGTCTCGTTTGTTTTTTTCATCATTTTTTTTTAAATAATATTATCATCCACAAATGCGAAAATCTCCGACCGAATACAGACGCCTCCAGGTATAATAATATGACGTGGTACATAGTGTTCGGGCTGTTATTTTTCATCCCCGCATCACGCTTGCTGTTTTTCAACTTTCACACCTGTAAGAATTTGCAGCAGCTCCATGGGGGAAATATTATCTAGTAATATTTCACCCCGTGATCGCGTGACTGTACTTTGGTACGTATCAATCTCTTCCCTTCTTATTCAAGACGAAGGACGAGGAGGAGGAGGTGAAAGAATGCTGGATGGCTCGATACGAAGCTCACGGAATTTCAGCTGTCTTGTGTGAAATTTCTGCAAAACAAGAAAATAAAAAAAAAAAAAAATAAAAATTTCATAAAAGAAAGATGAAATTTTTTTTTACACTCGGATGATTGTCGTTGCCGATATTTTCTAAGTTTCAACAAAACTTCACTGCAAATAATGCAAAACTTTTACACATACGACATAAGATTCGTGTATTTATAGGTATGTATATGTACAATTATAGATTGCAGTTTGGTGTTTTTTTCCTTCTCCCAAACAGTAAACAAAACGATCCCGGAATTAAGACTGAGTTCCAATTTGGCAAGATACACATGGATGCGAAATGAAGGCAAAGCTATCCCCCCTCAAGACTTTCCCCCTCTCCCCTTGCCAGTGGATTCTATATAATTTATCCCGCAGAGATGATCTTAACCTCCTCGCCTCTTATGATTCCCAATCACTGGGGCAAAGTGATTCGAACTAAACTGGTCGGATCGTTATTGCAGGGAAGAACGAAGAAGAAGAAATGAACCCCTTGGGTCAACTTTTATAACAAAATAGTATTCCATGGTTTTTGGACTCGCTGATTGCGAAACTGAAATCAGATTTTCAAAATTCAAGATGGTGGATCCAATATGGTTAACGAAAATTTCATGTTTCATCGAATATGGTAAAAGACTCTGTGCAGGGGATTTCGGGGTCACTGATTGCATTCGCCGTACCGAATTTTCAAAATCTGAAATCTGACCCAAAAAACCGTGGACAGGGTTTTTTCTTCGGATTTGATCGAATTTGAAATTTGATCCGCCATATTGGATCCGCCATCTTGAAATTTTCAAACCCGGCTTCAGATTCGTAATCAGTAACCCTAAAAATTTATAATTTATGTAAAACATGTATAAGTGTAGAGGGGTAACTTTCTCGGAAATGAATTACTTCTTTCAATTTTCACGATTTTTCTCAATCAATTTGTTTCTAGCAATAATAACTTACATCATATCGCAATAATTAGTCTCGATTATTGAAAACCTCTTAGTATACTATCAGAAATGTAAAAAAAAACCGCAAAGAAATATGTTGAAAAGTTCTGTAACTACATACAAAAAATGGATATAAAATAGGTCAAAGGGTTAAACTTATCGCTTCGTCTTATTACGCGATAAGAATTAAGCTTAGCAGTAGTTGAAAACCGTCTTACAAATTAATTCGCCTTTTTTTATTTAGCCGCTGAATCTCACAAATGGTTTTTGCAATTAGCCTCGCTTAATCGTTTTTTCTATTTGTTCGTACGCGAGTTAGGACATTTTTTTTTTTTTATCGTCAAGGCGATGCTTTCTTCTCCGGCAGCCGCGGCTTTCTGTACAAAGAAATCTATTTTTAATTCAAGTATATCATGCCTATAGACATATCCATACGTATATACCGTATATACGTATTATGTATACATAAAAAAAGGTGTAATGAATTGCCCCGCCGCTACGTAAGAGCAGCTCTCGCGGCATTGAAGGTCGTCGGACCTCGTTAGCCAAATCCTTTGGCCGTGGTTTTACGTCGAACCACTTCTTTCGTATTATAATAGGTACGTATATCATACGTCATGTATATTTCCCCTCATCGTGCACATTGAATTCGTGCTCGTGCATCTGTAGTAGGAGTTTCTCTATTGACTATTATTATACCTATATCCGATCCTCCCCACGACCGCTGCATAGTGCAATGGACAAATGCGCTCGGACTATGCAATATCGAATCAGATCGCGATCAGGATCAAGAGGATGGATATGCGTCAGTCCATTCAATTCCGAGCTATGCGTACCGGAAGCCATTCGGTATAGCCATCAACTCGTCCAGCGTATGTAACATATGTATGCATACCTGCAATATAGATATATTGTATAACAAAATGGGATTGAGGTATGAGAAGAGATTCTAAGAGGAAAGCAGCTTATACAGTTTTATACATATTTTCGTCACGGACCTGAAGGCATATATATTCAAATTTCGAACGAAATAGAGATAGAGAGGGCAAAAAATACCGCATATAGATGATTGCATATCGCCGCGGGTTCTAGGAACATCTATATGGGGTATTCCATGTCAAATCAACGGGTCATCATTCTGATGTCGATGCAATGATGTCAAATCCACGATGCTTGATTCGAAAAAAATACGTTTTCTTCGTTTTACTATTGAAAGTAAAGAAAATCCAATCTTATCAGAACGGAGTTTCTTTTCATTTAATTTTTTTTACTGCAAGTAACGATCATTAAAAATAAATTAATTTTACAATCATGGCGAAAAGATGTGGTTTTGAGTGCCTGATTCTACAAAAAAGTTTCATCGATTTTAAAAATTTCCATTATCAAGTCAAGGATTTGTCAGGTCGCCCCACTTTTACAAAATGGGTGAATATTTCGGAAAAATTAGAGGTATCAGTTTTGACCAAAACAAACCAAAAAATCCATTGGATATCAGAATTCCAGGTGGTCAGGTCGATGACCTGTTGGATTGACGTGGAATGTCCCATATACCTATATGTATATACATTTATAATCTACATATACATATTCTTATTTTCTAGCATCGTGGGAGTAAGAAAATATGGTTTTCAAAGGCATGCGATGCAAGAACTGCACGCTTGGAAAACCTTTGCCGCTTATCAATTCAAAGAGCGAAGAGCCTTCTTACCGGCGGTCGGTAAGCCGTACCGCAGGATATTATAGATCCTATTCTAGACGCGATATTGAAGTAACCGAGATCCGAAACCAGTCAGTCAGTCAGTCAGTCCTTTGAGATACCTGACTCGTATTTAGTGGAATACATCATCCCTTGATCGCGTACCGCATTTCGCGGTTGGTATAATCCTCTCTGGTATTTCGGCTGGTCCATCCCATGGTTAACCACATAACGTGTAATGTGCATTCCGGACCTGATCGTCAAAGCTATACAGATGCAATAACTGACAAGAGAGATAAATATACTCGATTATATACCGAATAGCACCATCATCTCTTGAAGGCACCATAAAAATCGAGATACTCGAGCATACAGGATATACGATTAGTAATTCGAATTTGGCGTGTCTCATAGGAAGAATGAAATATAAGGTTCATTTTATGATACGTACAACGAGCAAATCAGGGACGCGAGAATGATGATCAATGCGTATGTCGGTACCCTTCCTTTGGCCCCTTTCCTTTCTCTGCCCTTTGAAATTGGAGTCGCTTATACACAAATAGGTTCAATAATAACAATAATTCGTCGTAAGCGAAACAACCAAAAGCATATACATCTCGGTGTATCGCGGGATGTATAAAGTCCCCATAACTGCATAAATACCGTATAACTATAAAATATCAAAGAAATTGACAAGCCTCTGTCTCAATTTCCCCCAGCGTTTGTTGGATTTCGAATCCCCCCTTCCAGGCCGCGTTTTCCCGCCAAAACCACGCGCATCTCGCCTTCCCGAACGCGCAGACTCGAATATATGTCTCCGGCTGGTCGCGTTCCATCCGCACCCTTTGGCGAAATCCAGACCCGGTGTTGAGCGGCGCGCGCGGTGCCGTTTCGGGGCGTGCTATTTCCCTCGAAAGGTCAAAAAGCAAAGCAAACAGGAAAAAAAACAACAAAAAAAAAAACCCAAACTCCCCTACCCCCAAAAAAAAAAAATAAAAAAAAACGTAACGCGGTTTTCGTAAAATCCTCATCGTTGTGCCGGTGATTTTTTTGCTTTGTTTTGTTTTTTTTTCAAGTTTTATTCGTTCGTAATGACAACGATCATCAGTGAATCGCAGTGCAACGAAAAATATACCGCGCAAAATCGTTACGCGAGATAATCGAGCATACACGTAGAGGAAAAGAGGAGGGGGGCGCGCGAAAGGGTGACTTTCGAAAGAAGGAGCGATCCGCCGAGCTGAGCTCGTAGTGCCGGTTTTTACCGCGGTATTTGGGCAGGTGGCGCTGCCGCCTTTCCATCTCTCGCATATACTTGCGCGTGCACACAGATACCTATACCTATAGAGACCCGAGATCGGGTAGCTACGAAGCTCTGTGGCAGCGTTGCTTTGCGCGCAGGGAGTTTTGCTGCCTGGACGTAGGGTGGCGGCGTTTATTGATTTGACAGGGTTGACGGGAAATGGCGCAGGAATCGATAAGAGGTGGGTCCAGGCGTGGATGATGGAGGGGGTAGAGGGGCTGAAAATATTTTCATACTCCAGACTTCCAGCGGAGGAAGAAGATGGCAGCCAAAGCGTGATTTTATCGAATATAACCCCCGGCCGCCGGCGCACATTATATAAAACCCGCGACAGTTTTCCTCATCTTTTGCTCTGCATCCTAACTCGAAAAGTGTGATTCGGGGAATAGTTTTCTTTGCTCTTTTTTTCTCACCTATCAATTCTTCGTTACACATAATTCTTCTTATTCTTGTTATCATTCTTATTCTTCATCTCTGATCTCGCGCTGTTTGTTATACGTTTGTAAAATCCGTTATATACAATATATATATACCATATACATATTTATATATGCATATATATAAATACGCGTATTAACACGCAAAACCGCATCGTATGCGTCTTTTTATAAATATGTATATACATATATGTATATATTGTGATAAATAAATACGACGTTAACGTAACTATACAATCGCGTTACGCGTACGTTTTAATTGTTGTAAGTCAAGACCGCGGAAGATTTTTACCGGCGTTAAAACATATTATACGTATGTATTTATTATACATATAAACCGTAAAACCGAAAGTTAAAAGTAATAATAAAAAAGACTGTCGCAGCAAGAAGATGACGACGACGGTAATGAAATAAAGTTCGCAATTTTCGCAACTCGCGTTGTTGGATTAAATAAATTATACACGTATAAAAGTTCATCGATAAATATTATACAATATACACGTAATAAATAACGGATAATTATTGTATCGTAAATACGTCTACTCCACCCTGCTGCAGGACATTTATACATGGCGTACGCGGTTTGTAACAAATCCGCGATATTAAACAATCAAATCTCAAGTAGGTACCAATGATTATACCTAACATGAAAAGGATCATCGACTGCAGCATCATTATAGTGTTTCACGAGCGTAATGTAAAATGGAATTAAACAATGTTGTTAAGACGTAAACATGTTTTGGGTATATTGTGGACTCTTTGTTCTCGTGATTGCTGTACCTGGATTTACTAGCAGCGCCGACAGCACGTCGAAGCGAGGTAAATCGTCGTATATGTAATACAATAACCGCATGTTTTAATTACCATCGGAATTACGATTATTATTATGATCTCTGTACTTTCCGCTCCACCCTTTCTCAAGTCCCTTATCAACCAAATAATTCAATTCATACTTGCACGGGTGGTTAAAAAAAAAATATCCCGTTAGGTCCGCTACGGTTTTTCGGTTTGATTTAACCATTTTTTAATATACTATATTAAATAAGAAAAGAAAAGTAAAAACTAGAGATTGAACGTTGATGTGACAGCATAAATTTTGCAATTGAAAAAATTTCCGTCATGTTCACTAACAGAAATGTAATAAATAATACAAATATGAAGTGGACGGGATGGGATATTACATTTATTGTTAGTTAAATTTTTCTAACAGCGATGTCATCGTCATATTTAGCTACTTGTTCCTTCTCGTTCTTCTCTTCAATTTTCATACATTACGACGTCCTTGTTAACGCGAGAAGTTGGACAAATCTTACTAACAATAAATTACTCGACCGAAATATTAATATTAATAGTTGTCAAAATCATTTTTTTTAACCCCAACCAATTCATTTTACAATTAGTCAAGTGCATTTAGGTACGTTAATAAAAAATGCGTTTCTCTGTTTCGCTGAAGCAATTATTTTCTACGCCAACTTTTCGTGATAACGGAAGAGAAAAATTTTCGACTCAGGATCAGTTACTTGACGCATAAAAATAGTCTTGCTTGAATGTTACGTCGTAAAGTATACTGAATGTATATTTATAGAATTTTCATTCATGTTTCAATATTAATAATGAAATATTATATGATTGAATTTTGTAAGTCACTTTAAATGCCCAATAACCGAAATTAATTTAAAACTCACTATATGTAATTAGCATCATGATTTTAATTACTTTTGTTACATTGTAAGAATAACTTTGTTACTTTGTGTAATTTTCGATTCCCGCAATTATTGAAAAATTTTCGTATTGTTCAATCGTTGTGCGTATAAAATGTTTGCAGTTTCTCCAGGGAGAGAATAAAAATGAAAATTTTACTAAAAACTTCCTGCAAAAAAGAGAGACGCATCAGCTTTTTTTTTTACATAACATCCACTACGTGAAATGAATAATTTACTCTAGAAACATTAAAAACTACCATGTGCGGGGTAAAATCAGTTACATTTGTAGTAAAAAATATAGTCGTCATGACTTTATTTTTTTTTTTTATCAACAACCTCTTTTCCTAAAGGTTCGAGTAAAATCTGCTTTTCTCCTCTCTTCGTGTTTGCGATAGATAGTATAATGGGTGGATATAATGTACAAAGTATGCACGCAGGGGTTACCGAATTATTTATACATATATATATATATATGTATAATTTACCCCCTACAGACGTTTACATTTATTACGGCATATTCGTAATATATGACAAACGAAACATTCGGCCAAGAGCAAATTAGGTTAGAGGTTGATGGACGCGGGGTGGAGAATCGGAAACCCGGGAGTTTGTCTCGAGCGAATTGAGCTGCGAGCCCCGGTGAATCTCTACGTATAACCTACATACATACCCCGCATATATATATGTACATTATACATATATGTATTGAAGTGGTTCACCAACAAAAAAAAAAAAATTATTTTTATTCAGTGCGGACTACTCATGAAATTGTTGTTTACGATGAAAAAAAAAAAACATCCCTACAAATTTGAGGCTGATCGGATAAGATTTATAGTTCCCGCTTTAGAGTTTTCGTTTTTACATCGAAATAACCGGTCGATTTCGCGTGAAAATATATAAACGAAAATGAAAAACATCAAGAGAACGTTTTTTTGTGGTCAACAATAGTTTGGACAAAAAAGCAGGGGAAAAAAAAAATTGACGAATACTTTTATTTTTTCTGAATTTAATACGAGTATTTTTGATTTTTCAGTGTTTTCAGTTTCAAGTCGGAATAATTCTCGAAATAACGCAAAATTGAATAAAATATCTGCACATTTCTTTTGTACTAAATATTGTTGCCTGATAAAAGAATGTCTCCTGATATTTTTCAATTTCGTCTGTATATTTTTGCGCGAAATCGACGGTGATTTGAAGGTAAGCATTTTTTTTTACCTTATATTTCAATTGAAAAACGAGAACTGGAATACTGGACCATCTAAATCTTATCCGATCGTGCTCGAATTTGCAGGGAATTTTTTTCTTTTGCACGTGTACAGAATTGTACCCGGCATACCGTTGCACTTGAGGAAAACGTTGTTACCTGAAAACGTCGGTATTGGATGGAACAAGTTGGGGGTAAAGAGACTGGGAAAGGATATAAGGGTCGTTAGTGCGAAAGTTAGAGGTAAGGATAAGTATCTCATATGGGGTTTTCAACCGTCTAAGTATCCACTAAAAGGCGACAAATAATGGTTCAACGAGTCATCAGAATGGCGCTAATAGGCAATCATGGTTCAGTCTGATTGGCGTTTTCTTTTAAATGTGGATATTTTGCTACAGCAACGCCATCTCGATTTCATTCTACTTAACGGACACTTTCTACACATAACCTAACCAACACAGACACGTACATACGTAGATAGTCCTCCTTACCTTAACCCAGCGGAGTGACACTAAATGATATAGAATATGACTTTTATTCGAAACAACCTATTGAAAAATATGACCACCTGAATCGAGGTGGGCGATGAAGTAACCAAAGAATATACCAGAACTTTTGATTTTTCCCCCACGTTTGTTGGTAACACAATTTTCTATTGTTTGTTACTATTATAACCAATGCTACCACTGTCACTGGTCAATTTTTCTTTTCAACATTTAGTTTTGTTGCTGCGGTAACGGAACGTCATAAGTTTATCGACAAATTAAGAAAATGAAAGGGGAAACTTTACGTCAACTCGCTGCTTCTAACCTCCATAATCGTTAGGTAGTTGTTATCACGAAGCAATCTGAGGACTGCGCTGTGCAGTTGATGGGAAACAGAAAAATGGCTACATGAGCGGGGGGGATGAAGTTCGAAAAAGGGCGAGCCCAGCGTCGAATCAAATCAAATCAAATCTCTCTGTCTCTCTTTCACTCTGACTCTCTTTGCAGTACGTCTACAAGTTATACATGGTGAATTGAATGCGAACCCGATCAACGTCTGACCCTGACCATTTCTGATTTTGTTTTAAAAATGTTTCCCCACTTATATCTCAACTCCGAAACAGTAGCCTGAATATTTTAGCAGATATTTTAATCAATTGCTCAATTATTTATAAATATTTGAAGTGATTTTGAAAAGGATCTTTTTTTAAAATTCTCAGCAACTGTATTTACACGACGAGTCGAACATTTTTTCATCCTGTTTTCAGCACTTGGCAAGTTTTTTGGACAGGTGAAACATTGTTTGAACGCTCTGAAAATTTACGAAAAATTCACAATATTTCTATTTTTCACTTAGAATATTTTTATATGAGTTCCTTTGTGGAGCGATTTCTAGCAAATTTTTTTGGAAAAATCAACTTCGTAGTCAAAACCGGTCTAGAAATTTTCTCAATAAAAAATACAAGTAAACAGAGAATTGTTTGGGATTTTTCAGACTTTTTGAACAATGTTTTAGTTGATAAAAAAAAATTGAGTGTTAAAAATAAAAAAAAAAAAACAAAAAATAGAAAAAAATCGTCCTATTATAACTACTGAAATTTTTGTAAAGATAAAATACAGTTTAGCAGGATTTGTTGGAAATTTTGAAAAAGGTCCTTTTCAACATCACTCTCAATATTTATAAATAATTAACCGGTTGAATAAAAAATCTGAAAATATTCAGGGTACTGTTTCAGAGTTGGGTAAATTGCGTAAAAATATTTTTAACAAAATGAAAAATTTTGCTGCATCGATTGCAATGAAGAATAAGTTACGTGAAACCTGTTAAAAGTAGAAGACTAAATTGAAACGTTAAAATAACGATGCATCAGATATAAAGTAATTTATTTTTTCAATTTTCGAATGACTCTCAAGGAGTCGCATCCTTAGAAAATATGAGTATGTTTTGTTTGTTAATGTTTACCAAATTTCAGACAATCCGAAAGTTGCGAATCAACGACTTTCCCTGAACATTCATCGTTACAGTAACGTTACTAACCTCAAGTCTTGAACCTCACGTTTGAAGGCTTCTGTAACAATTTTCGACCCTCAATTTAACGATCTAAGACACAATTAGCGGTTTCATGCGATTGTATACAAGATTTAGGTGAACAATGGCCGTGCAATGTAACGCTGGTTGTACAACGTGTCAGGGTGTTTCCTGTTTCTTGACACATGTACAGATGTACGTACAGCATTATAATACGAAAATGGATGAACGGATGAATGGATAGGCGCTATTCACTGTTCACTATTCACCACTCGTGCAGAATTAACGCTTTACTCTGCTCTCTGAGTTTGCAGACTGAATTTGATACTGTTTGCATTGATCTGTTCGACAATTCGGATCGTTTCTTGTCAACGCTACGACATTTTCTTACAGTGTTTACCGACAGCTTCGAGTCTGAATAGGACAGTAAGAAAACAGAATAAAACAAACTAATTTAGTGAAACTTACTGTTAGTGAATTGTTGTTCAAATATGCTTGAATGAGAAAAGCGTTAAAAGTGATATCAAGTTCAGGTACTTTAGCTAAAACAAAAAAGTCATACAAAGTATGGACATCAAAGTCTGCGCTAATTTCACGGCAGAGTAAGAAGCAAAAACAAAGAAAACAAATACGTTGATAAAGTTCTCGGTAAGATTTTGATTCTATTGACGATGAATGTTGAAATGTTGACGAACGTTGATTGTTGAATGAATGAAATGAGAAAATTAATGTAGCTTTCGGATTAATACACTGTGTTAAGATAGTCTAATGATTACAATCAATTTACCAATTGCTGTGATTTGTCGAATGAAATAATGTTTGCGGTGAAATCATCGGAAGTAAGTTACATATAATATACAATTGTTTGTATTTACATATGTATTACCTTCGAGCTTGATTTTGAAAAATTACGATTGTAATAATACAGAGAACAAAAATTACACAATTATACCATACTGCAGGTACGTACAGCATAAAATTTTGTTCAAGTATACGATCCTTTGATCTCGTATACAATATGGGTATATAACATGTCTCCAAAGTGAATGAGAGTTATACGTGGGTTTTCAAATTAATTACTCCTAATCGTCAAGCTTTCCGGCAGCCACGCTTTGAACTTTCGCAGGTAACAACGGACGCAAGAAGAATAAAGTGAACAAGGAAAAAGAAAATTAATTTCGCTATATGACACGTATTACAGCCATTTTTTTTTCTCTTTTTTTTCCGTTTTTTTTTTTTTATTCTCGGTACCGCTTAAATACGGTTTAAAGGCCTTTTTGTATTGCATTTTCTTTCTCTCTCTCTTTCTCTCTATTTCTCTCTCTTTTCCTCCGTGAATTGCGCAAACACCGCGGTTTTCGGGGGGGGGGGGGGGGGGGTCGAGTTTTTTGACGTCAGAATGCAGATCGTTACGCTGAAGTCGCGAGCCGTGATATTTTATCCTGCGTAATCAGAAGACATGGATCATCACTCCGGTAAAATTAGACTCGTCAGTCTACGGTGTGTTGGGAATTTTGAACAAACAAATTTCCGTGCAAGGATCGATGATGCGATAAGAAGTTAGCCCCCACCCCCCCCAAATCAAATTGGATGTACAAATAATTCGGTATCGAAGTAGGGATAGAAAAGTAAAAAATTAAAAATGTCAAACGTTTCCTAAATCACTTGAATTAAATGTCGACTGAAAAACTTTCGAACCTCCGATCGAAATCAACGATACAAGTGAGATTCGGCAAACAAAAGAGAGAAGAAGAATAAAAAAGAAAGAAAAAGAAAAAATAATAAGTGGATGACGTAGGTCGAAGAAATGATATTTTCCAACGAGAGCTGTCGTGTAGCTTATTATAGATTAGAGGAAAAGGAAAAGGAAAAGGTATAGGAAAGAAACAAGAAAGAAAAAAATAAAAATAAAATACGACGAGTATATGGTTTGAAGAAGACGCGGACCTGCGGATGGATTAGAGGACGTTTCTGACGAGCGTGGTATTTGTTTTAGAATTCCTACGCTTTACCGATGTTGGAAGTGGCAAAGCGTTTGAAATCTGAAACGAATGCGCGTAAACCTTCTACGTATAAATTGGACAACGCACATGCTGTATGTGACATGAGTATAATAACGTAGAAACGTAGGCGAAACGAATGAAAGAGAAAAAGGAAAAAAGAAACGAGACGGATACGGAGAAGAAGAAAAAACTGGAAAAAAAAGTGAAGGTTTTCGTAATATGTACGCGGGTAAAGATAGCTCTCACATTTTCCTTGCTAGACAATTCTCTCTCTCCTTTCTCCCTCTCTCTTTCTCTCTCTGCGCTTTTCTGTTTCTGTTTTTGCTGTATCCTGTATCAATTTTCTGTCATTGTGTACTTTTCCAACATCAATATGAACATAATAAACATCTATCTATCTATCCATTTATCCATTTATCCATCCATCCATCCATTTATTTATTTATCTATCTATCTATCTACCTATCTGTATATCTACTTATATATCTATCTATCTATCTTTCTATCTTTCTTTTTCTTAGTCTCTTTTCCCAACTCGTATCTGCAAGGTTCGTGATGCTTGCAGCAGCAGCAGGGGAAGCACAGGTTTGTCGGTAACTTCGTTGGCCCCGAAAGGTAACTAAATCTCTTTTGGCAATCACCGGAATCTTTCAGCCTGCGTCGTACACCGACGCTTCGAAACTCTGCACCAGCAGCGGCACAAGGAAAACATCGTAAAAACTTCACTCAAACGAAACAGGAGGAGGAGGAGGAGGAGGAGTTTTAAATTTCTTCTTACGCTGTAGCCACGGAAAGTTGAAAATGAAGGATCCAGGAGAATTCGCAGGCATTGATCACTGACTCGAAAAAGGACGTTTGGCTCTGTTTGGACCTCACGACAAAAACCGGAAGTGAATTTCTAATTCGCGCTTATAATTGGAACCAATTTTTGGGATAAAAAACTAGACCAATCATAGCTTTTAGCTGTATAACAAAGTGAAATCGTACTCACGGATTTCCCGAGGACCCAACGAGACTCCCGAAGGTTCAAATTTCGCTAATAAAGTTATTTTCACAACTCAAACGTAAAATTAACCAATTTTATTGATCGTTTTAAGATAGCCGAACAAAAGATACTATTTCACAATGAATAACGTGCTGGTTGGGAAATGGCGATTAATTTCTCCACTAGTGGGAAAAATATTTAGTCACGAGTGGAGAAATGGATCGCCATTTCCCAACTAGCACGTTATACATTGAGAATTAGCGTTTTCTCATCATTTACAACATGTGAAAAAAAAAATCGTCTAATTTTACATTTTCGAAACTTTATTCATCGGAACTTTATTTTTCGGAACTTTGCTCTGTCGTAACTTGAATCTCGTAACTTTGAGCCGTCGGTTTTTCGCCGATCCAAAATTTGTTGTTTCTCCAAATTTTGCTCTCCTAACTTCAAGTTTCGCCAAAAAATAATTCGGAATTAGTCGCATTCGGAACGTTTTAAATTCGGAACTTCAGCCCCGTCCCTATATCAGCAACGCGATATAGAATTACCAAAACGTTACTTACACGTTCCTGTACAACGATAAGAATCGCCAGTGGTTGAAAATAAAAAATGACCAGCCCACGGCAAACACAGCGCGATGAATAAATCATAGATAGAAATTTGTCCTTTTACCTTATTGTTCTTTATCTCTCCCATTCCCTCGATTTACAAATTTATATACGAACACCGCATTCAACGCTAAATGTAACATATTAGGTACACACGCACGTGCAATCAGCAAACAAGCATACATACCCATAATCTTATACCTATATACCTATCATTTACTCTTGGTTAACCAACGTGACGTGAATGAATGTAGTTATATGTACGTACATATACACCTATATATATATATATATACGTATGTACGTATTTATATATTTATGTATACGTCTATGTGTACTGATATAGATAGACCAACGTACGTCGCATGTAAACGGGTCGTTCAATATGCATTCGCTGTTTTACTGCTTCGTGTCACGATCCCGAACGACGTTTATTAATTCATTTCATACATGATTACCAACCAGTCTGCCCTGCCGTGTGGAACTTATTGTTAATCATCTCCTTTCTACCTTCTCCTCCTCCTCCTCATCCCCCCGTCCTCATCTGATGGTCGAATCACCTTTGCGCGGCAATTAATTGACAAATATTAAATTGATTCAAATCGATCGATCAGAATTGTACACATGCAGATAATTTGTACAAAATGTAGGGTAGTCAATGATTTCATTATACTTAAACATACGTGTGAAACGATCGGAATTGACGTGCGGTTGAAAAAAAAAAGAGAATAAAAAAAAAAAAAAAGAAAGAGAGCGAGAGAGAAAGAAAGAGAAATAATTTTTTGTTTAATAACCCTGCAGATTATATTACATATGTATACATATAAACCGAAGATCATGAACGAAGAGCCCAAGAAAGCAAAATAGACCCGAAAAAAAAAAAAAGAAAGAGAAGGAATGATATACATACATATACTATATATATTGTATTTATAACCAATAAACTGCACAATAGTATATAATTATTATAGATATTGCGGCGGGAAGTGAAAAGTGGCTGTGGAAAAAAGAAAAGAGTGAAAGAGAAAAATAACAAATTAACCGCCGCTCGAGAAGCATCAGGCATGTGTGTGTGTGTGTGTGTGTGTGTGTGTGTGTGTGTGTGTGTGTATGTGTGAGTGAGTGAGCGCAAGTAAAGGCGTTTAAAAACGACAACGACGATGGCTGATTATCATCTATCGAGCGCCTCTTTGAGTATTCGAGTGTTGCCAACTCGTGATATATATGTATATGTAATATATTATGTGTATATACATATATAAAAGCAGAGTTGTTTATCCTCTTTTTTCCAACCCCCCTCCCGCGGATCAAGTTTTCTCGGCATTTCTCTACCGGTCGTTAATTACGTTCAAGGGTTTTCAATATCTCTCTTTGGCTCTCTATAATCTACCTCTTTATGAGCTCCTCCTATCGTATACTTATAATGTATACCTTGCAGACTCGTTAATTACAGCAAAGATTAGTTCTTTTTTTTTTTTTGTTTTTTTTTTTAATATCACTCCGATAACTTCGTTATACAATATACGTAAATTAGAGAAATTTATTATTGTTTTATATTTATAAGAAAAGTGTTGATTTTTCGTTTACACGACGTAAATTGATATTTTGATTTCAATCTAGGTACGCGAGTAGGAAGGAAATTATTGTTCTTCTTCGCTATTCTTCGTGAATCGAAAAAACTGCGAGAAAGGGTACAAAAAAGAAAAAAAAAAAGAAAAAAGGAAACGAAAAATCAGAAGACCATGATCTTCCGCATAACGTGAAACGGTAATTTTTTTATTGCCGGAATAAAATCTCTTCTTTTAACTTGAACATATTTTTTACAACGGATGCCGCGGTGGAAAATCACAAATTATTCTTTTTTTCAAACACGCACCCTGACGTGTAAAATTTATGATTAAAAGCGTACCCTTTGATCACGATGTGTGTATATAAAAGAAAAAATAAAGGCATAACTACCGCGGCGTGAAAAGATGAAGGAAAACGAGAGAAAACACTTTCATGGCACGAACCTAACGATTGTTTCTCAAAAGAGAGAGAGAGAGAGAGAGAAATTCTGACGAACTATAAAATAGAAACATGTATTACATATTTTGATTAATTTAATTTGTTGTTAATTTTCTTTACTCTTCTTATAATACTTTTATAGATCCTAAAAGACTTTGATTGTACAGTGTTTCACAATGTTTATCGTATACAAATTTTTGTGAATACTGACATGTTTTATCGTCATTCTTTGTTGGAAACATCCTGGAATAACATCGACCTTCGCTCTGGAAGTCTCCTTATCGTTAGTCTATTGCTAATAAACTTAAACTTCGACACACGCGAACAGAGAGAGAGAGAGAGAGAGAGAAAGAACGAAGCAAAGGAAGAAAAACCGCGATGACAGGGGGTTCAGGGATGTACCTTATATAGGTATATATACATATAAGATATGGGAGAACGTTATATGGTATAAAAATTGGGAAAACGAGACACACTTTTCCCCGGATTAACACCGTGAAGACGGCGTTGGGGCTCGGTTTACATTTATAGACGTCTCTACGAATGTTTGTACGTATGCATGTGTGCGTGATGAAGAGCTTGGATAAGCAGAAAAGAAGAAGAACTATATGGGAAAAGTAGAAGAAGAAGAAAAAATGGCAGGGTTTGTTGTGCGAGTTGGAATATTACGACAGCCTAAATCTTTGTGTTATATCTTCCGAAATATACATATATATATATAATACCGAATCCTTGATGACTGTGATTTGTCAAGCCGAAAAAGGCGACGTAAAAAAAAAAAAAAAAGAAAAAGTAAAAAAGGTGAATACTGCAGGAAATGCAAAAAGTTTTGCCGAACGGCGATCAAATTGCGGTGAAGGATTCTGCAGGCAGGCATTTATATATACATATATTATTTATCTAGCAAAACTCGTTGTTTAACTTTTCTATCTCTTGCACGGATTTGTCTTTTCTTTCCCTTTTCCAAAAATTATACGATGATTCTGTTTTTTGGGTAGATAGGTAATTGGTGGGAAATTCGTATATTTCACACTTCTTATTTTCATATTGGAGAGTATTTAATGATATCTTCCGAAATGCACTCTGCAAGGATGATTGAGTGAACTCGAGAATGAGAAAAAGGGAAAAGGCAGTGATAGGGGGGAAGACTGAAGGAGAAAAGTACGTATCAGCTTTTCGCCATCCTTTGAGGAGCTTCTTGAGAAGAGAGAATTACATGTATATGCGAGCTGGAAAAGTTGGTAGTAGAAAATCTCGAGCACAGAAAATATCCTGACGAATTTCACCAAAAAAAGGTCCTCCGGGAAAAAAAGGAAACCGATGTGATGTTGGATTATTTGAGCACATTATTTTCATTATTTCATAAACAAAACTAATTTTTAAACCCAAATAAACGCTAGAAGAGACGGTTCTATTCAATTCCCGCACTAGTGCAGTAACGTGTCATTTTAGCACTCTAACCTCAAAATCGCAATTTCGTGATGATTTCTTGGCTCTCGTAATAAAAATACGGCTCGAAACTCGTATGGATAAGGTATTTTATGATCGTTACAAAATTTACTATTTTGCGCACTCATTTTGGTACGCAAAATCGAATTTTCCGCACTCACTTAGGATGATTACATATACATATATGCAAACAGTGCCGCAGAGCTAACTCATACATATAAGCTTCCTAGGATTGCTGATAAAAACGGGAAAATTTTCTCTCTGGTAAAAGTCTGTAGGGATGAGACTCGAAGGATATACGACGCAAAGTCGTCGTTTCGAGAAAAGAGAAAAGTAAAAATAAAAGCGAAGAAGACATCCTACTGACGGGTCACGTTTCACCCTGGAAACGGCCGGTCGTTTGCTGCATATATATGTATATACATACATGTACTTGGAGAAGACGTTTTGTCGCTTTCTACATTTACAGTAGAAATTTCACAGTATTATGGATTTTGAAACATGCACTACAGCCTGCCGTACGAGGAATTTTTCCTCTTTCTTTCTCTTACTTTGTTATGTATATATATATATATATATATATATATATATACACTTACTTTTCCGAAATTAACAATTTCGTATAATAAAATCATATGAAATGCCTGTGATATTTTTAGCTTTGTTTTAAACAATGAAAAAGTATCAACGTAGATTTTTATTCTCCCTGCTAAGGAAATTCAAAAAGTTATTTTACCTTTTCAATTACGCGGCTAATCCTTAGTTCACGATTGTTTCATCGCATCTCTGCAAAGAAATCGTCTCTCGTTTTACAAAGTTTGTTGGTGAGAAAAAAAAAACAACCGATTTTTTACACCTTCTACTTTGTTAAGTAATTTCTCTCTTACCTCACCTCATAAAATTTTCATCACTTTTCCCACGGGATCCAGGGTTTTAAAGTTGTTTTGAATCTGGATTAGTTTTTGCAGCAAAATACGATCAGTGATGCAAAGAAGATCCGGTTGGTTAATTCTTAATTCGTATTTCACCAATTATTTCAGGGTTATAATACCTATAATACGTGTTATTATTGGAAAATCTCCTCATGACGTCAGAGCCAGCTGGTTGTCGGCTCCATTTTATTACCACATAACATTAGCTTTTAATTTTAATGGAGGCAAATCGTAATCCTTAGGGTTACAAGTTACTCATGTCACATAAATTAATGAAACTTAATCAATAATATACACGTTCTGACATCCGCACGCGAAAAAAACACCGCCAACGGTCACTTGTCAGCCTGGTTACATTAGTTTGATTTTTTTCCACCAGATGACGCTTTGCAAAGTGACAATCTCAATAAAAAAAAAGCGTTGAACAAACGGCATGACGACGCCATTTTTCTAAAAGGTTGAATATAAGAA
Source organism: Neodiprion lecontei (assembly GCF_021901455.1). Classification (NCBI taxonomy): domain Eukaryota; kingdom Metazoa; phylum Arthropoda; class Insecta; order Hymenoptera; family Diprionidae; genus Neodiprion; species Neodiprion lecontei. The sequence goes on along the minus strand of NC_060261.1, from coordinate 2,365,954 downwards.
AAACAAAAGAGAAAGGCCGCCAACTACATCTTCAGTTGATAATAACAAGGCTGATTTTTTTTTTAGGTACCCCACCAGTACCGATTTCTATAAATTAAATGTTTCTATAAGGCAAGTTGTAAATTTAGCGACTAAAAATATAATCCTTTCTCTGCAGTTGTGACATGATAAATTTATCGTGAACTGAAAACGGTTATATTTATAATATGTAATACATTACATATACCTATAACATGATTGACGGAAGAACGAAAATGTATAATTGTTAATTCTACTCTGCATGTATAACACACGTAAATACATATATGCATATATAGATTATATGTAAATCCGGACAAAAGAATCGATGCCCCAATTTGAAATTCCTCCTTCCCATAAACCAACGTTATACCACGTCACGCGTCTTTCTATTCTAGGATATTCTTCCTGCATCAATCTTCGCGTTTCTGCACTCACAATCAGTGCCTGCGAGATATCAGAAAATAATAACAATGTTAAAAAAAAGATTCTGTCAAAATACGAGCGTTCTATATTACGTGGAAGATCGCGCTCAGTTGACTCTTCACTTTTATTCATTTTCTTTAAATTTATGAAGTAACGCGAATGGTATTTTTTTCCATTGCTTACATCAATCATAATATCAGTTTACGCCACAAAGAAAACCCACAGTTGTAATATCAATTCTCAAGTTGATGTTTGAGATGTGTATCTGACGACTTTTTCATTATTAATTCAATCTCACAAAATATTTATAATTTTCATATATGAACCTTTGATTTCGGAGAATAAGATTCCCAGTTGATATATCGTTGTGTTATTGATCGTGATCTTTGGGTTGAATATAAATGTCAGGGAAGAAATAATAATTCAAGTGCTACAACGTGTTTCTTCGCAAATTTCAAAAAACGTAAAAAATCAAACGATCGCGATCCTCCACATAACGTAGAACGCTAATCTTTCAACAGAATCTCTTTTCTTTTCTTTTTTACCAAAACAAACTTTGTAGGTGGTGCCACGGTGTAAAATAGTGAATTTTTAACGAATAACAAGCTTTTACATTTTTAATTCGCACAACGCGCCTCGTTACGAAAATACGAATTGACGCCGATTAGCGTTGGCCATAGAAGTTTCATTATTGAGAGCGGACGTCTCGTACACATACGTGTCTAACTTGTTCACCGGACCTTCGCCTAACTATTTTGCATCCAGGGGGTCGATTATGCAATTTGACATTTCCCACCATCCCAGCATTTTTATTGGTTTGCTTAAGCTTTGCAAACCAATCAGAATGCTTGGATGGTAGAAAATGTGAAAAGTGATATGACATAATCTTAACCCAGGTTAGAACAGTACACACGTGTGTCTAACAGCCATAATAAGGTAATATCTACTAGCGGAGGTGTCGAGATTCGCGGATTTTCATTCGGCAGGCAGCCAGGCAGGGAGGCAAGCAAGCAGGTGCAGGCAGGGCGTGGTACCTGCCTTGCCACCCCGACAATATCGATTACGCGGGTCCGCGAGCGGTTGCGCATTCCGGGATGAGAGAGAGAGAGAGAGAGAGAGAGAGATGAGGAGGAGGAGAGAGAGAGAAAGAGAGAGAGAGAGAGAGAGAGAGAGAGAGAGAGAGAGAGAGACAGAAAAGGACACGTGGACGGACGCAGCCAGACTAAATTTGCGTTGGCCTATATTTTAGATCCGCACTCATCTGCCTCTCAAAGATTGATTGCTTTTTCCCACTCATGCAGCAGCAGCAGCAGTAGCAGCAGCAGCGGCGTCGGTGAGGAAAAGAGGGAGGATTCAACCCCTTCCTACGCCCATCATACCTTACATATATATGTATATATATATATATATATATCTTGCCTCCGTCCTGCAGAGCCCTCGATTTTGCCCCCGACTGCCGCCGCTTCGCGCCTCTTCCGTGTATATACACACATACATACATACATATATACACGTTACATTATATAAAAGCAGACGAAAATTTGTCGACCCGAATTATCGGCCTCGGGGGTTACGTAAGATTGCACCAACGAGACGGGGGATGAAGGGGAGTGAAGGGTGTAGTCCGCACTCTCGCGAATCCCTCTCTAATCCCTCCTTCGCCAGTCGAACAAGTATAATTCCTCGAAACATATACACGTACAATATATACATGTATATTATGTGTAGGTGTGTATATATCGTGAATTTTTGTGCAGGGTGATGTATGCAAGTATAACGTTATCATCCCCTCCAAAAGGCACCTTTGGTGCAAAAACCTTTCGCCAAGTATATTAAAAATCTGGTCATTACCCACAAAAATATCTTCTCTGATGGAAAATTTATGCATGTAATTATCTCGTAGAAAAAAAAAAGATTCAAAATCACATACTACTGCCAAGTATATGTCTGTTAATTCAAAGTAATAAGTATGATTGAAACTTGACCCTTATATTCCACATCTTTCTGGAATCACACTACTGCCACACTGGGGTCAGATCAACCCTACATTTATTTAACTACGAATAATAATCAGGTATGAATAAAAGTCAGAATAACTCATACATTGATAAAAATTCAGAAAAACGAAAACTTGTATTAGTAAGTGGTACTATTACGTCAATAATGCAATCCAATAATCACAATGTTTTTTAAATTTTATCAACATTTTTCTTATTTATCTTTTGAAGTTATGAAATCTCCATATTCTAATCAGTGTCAAAAATTTGGTTATATTTTATATGACTTGTGATTGGAAGTGGTGTTTTTTTTTTATTTTTTTTATTTTTCAATTTTTAAACCATACTTCAGATACGCTGTGCCGAAAAATTCTGAAAAAAATTGGTATTGCATTTTTCGTTACGTACATTCATGCAAAAAATTGTAAAGCAAATCTGAGACATTGGCGTATAATCTTGATTGCGATGTCATAGAATACTCCATACGTGTACTCGTATATGTACGTATACATAAACAGTTTAAATTTCCACCTCGCGTGTCGAATTTTCTCCCAAATAAAGGGTTTCAATTTAGAGAGAAAACGACTTGTTCTTTGTGTGTGTAAATGCATAGTAGATACATTATGTGTACATAATATTCATATATATTTGTATAACGAATTTAGCGACGCTCACGAGAAACCGCGGTTATATCTTATCATCGATTATCATACACGTACACACATGTTCCACATACATACATTTTACATACTTCTCGAGTTGAATCGAGGGTGTCTAATTTGCCGGGTATAATACTTACGATAACCCTCCACTCACCCCGTATCGTCGAGGTATGTAGTACCTATAATGATAATATATTTGTAGAGGCACTCTATATCTGTATCCAGAAAACCCTGCGAACAACCGTTCAAATCAAAAATTAAATCCGTACGCGATTTGCGAAGCTCTGTATATAATTATATTATACATGGCTATGTATACATAGAACTATAAATGTTCATTTTGTATTGAGATGGAATTTTTCTAATTCTAACTGATAGAGATAAGAGATACTCGCCTATAAACACTGAATCATCTTGATTATCTCGTTTTTCTTATTAGTTCCAATATTTATCATTTCATATGAATCGTCAGTGAATATATAAATAATACCGTTAAGTTGCGTTAAAATTAATTTTCCTCCATTATTCGCATCAATTTTTTCATACCTAAATGTATTATAGATATTCTTGTATCGGTACAGACCAATTAATAATTATTATAATATTTTTCTGTTTCAGAGGCCGACTATACTTTAGATGATTCCTTTTGGAATGAAGAAAGTCCTGTTGGTAAGTCGAGAGAAATATTTCACCAATATGGTTTCAATTTCGTCATGATGTATTTTATTTTCACGCTTCGATAAACCGAACGCAACTTTTTTATTTTTATGCCGAAATTTTTTTTTCTGAGAATTTAGTTTTCTCGTTTTCTGTACTTTTTTTCTCCCCCGGCTTTACACTGCTAATTGAAATTCGCAATCAGGTCGAAATCTCACAATTACGCGAACATATTATACTCTTCAATTCTGTACAAAAAAGCATATATATTTCCTGTGTGTTTTTCAGAATTTGTTTATTTTTTTTTTCTTTCTCGTCTTCTTGGTGCTGGGTAATTTCTGTGCATTGCGGTTCATACATTATAATACATTTGGGGAAAAAATTGAGACGTATATAATGAGCGAAATCAATTGGTAGCTCTCGTGATTGCGTAAATTTTTCTAATCTTTATCCACCGAATACATATAATAAATGTAAATTTTGGTATTTATAACAAAATGTTGTGTTAAATTCCCACACGAAAATGTTTACCGAAATGTGTCTGTAAATTGATTTAAAAAAAACCAAAAAAAAAAAAAGTTTTCTCTGAATGTATCTCATAGAATATAATGCAAACAGTTTCGGATAATGTATAATAATTTGGAAAAAAACAAAAATTTGGCAACTCACTCTTTCTCTCTCTCTCTCTCTCTCTCTCTTGGTGTTTTATAGATTTTCTTTTACTTGAAGATTTTTCTTGATACCCCACTAATTCTACCTATCTTATTAATTTTTCGCATTTTCATTATTCCGTTCAATAATTAATTCCTTTTTATTAGCATTTTCAAATCGCATACAGAGCAAAGAAGAAAAAGAAGAAGGAGTAAAGTGATTTAAATAAATAAAATTCGTATATCATGCAAAACTTATACCGACCGTTGACCTACTTCGTAGGCAAAATTAATTGAAGAGAAAAAAGCCAAAGAGGAAAACCAAAAGCACCACTCAACGAGAGGGAGGGAGAGAGAAGGAAGGAAAAAATTAGAATTGACAAGAAGAAGAGAAAAAAGTGTAAAATATAATCGTAAACTAGTTTCGTTAGGCTGCACGGTTATGTATTATATGTTATGTATTATATGTTATATATTAACGTTCAAAGTTATACTTATACTTGTATACTTCAAACACATAATACGTCATTTATCACGTACACGATATTATAAAGTCGTCACAGCACCTCTATAATTCATAAAGAAGACTGATGATCAGCTGTAACTTATAATCATATAGGTAATATACTAATTATGTGAAGCGAAAAATTTTTCAAATGTTTTTTTTTCGATAATAATATCAAGAAAAGTCCGACGGGAATAGGTATACATACATATATGTTACGTGTATTATACAATACATATAGGAATATTCACAATAATTTGGCACAGTTATTCTTTTGAAATTTATATATTTCGCGGAATATAAGCGTTATAGGGAGAAAAAGATTTTGAATATAAAGAGATGCTGCAGAGTGTTGGAAGATTTTTTTGCCTATAGATTTTTGACGTCGGTATTATACAGATACACACACACACACACAAATATATATATATGCGAGAGTATAAGGTGTACCTACCAGCAGATCTACAAAAGACAGACGAGGGTATCGGCGGAAACCGGATGGGCACGGATTCCAAGTATATACATATGTACGCAATACATGATACATACCGCATACGTGTGTATATATATATATGTTTGTGTATATAGACGGGCAGAGGAGCTCCAACTTGAGTGATTAATGTGGCAGCTCAATGATGCTCGAAAGTGTGTTGTTACGGAAAAGGAGAGGAGGAAATGGATAGAAATAAAGAAAAGAAAGAAAAATAAAAAGTAAAAAAAAGAAAAAAACGAAGAAAATGAGAGATAAGTGAAAAAGGAAAGAGACGTGAAGAGAGATACGTTGAATATAAGCAATATCACAGTAGTAAACGAATTACGAGAGATCGAAAAAAACGAACCATGAAGTACACAGTAAATTCATACCGGGCCTAAAGTGGAAACAAATCACCTCAGCACCTGCAGATAGGCAACCGGAGTTACGATTTTCACGTCACGAACGGATTGTAAAGCCCGGTTGCCTATCTGTAGGAAACAAGCCACCTCGGCGCCTGCAGATAAGCAACCGGAGTTACAATTTTCCATTTCACAAAAGAGGATGTAAAGCCCGGTTGCCTATCTGAAGGCGCCGAGGTGGCTTGTTTCCACGTTCAGGGCCTGATATATTTTTTTGTCATTATACTTCGGTGTGAATGATTATTACTTGTTTGATTAGAATGATATACCTATGCGAATGAATATCTTACCGAATGAAGGAACGAATGAACGTGTATAATAATAACGTGCATTAACCATAATGTGTATTATTTTTTTCAGGCGAGGTTGAGAGATTACTACGCGAATACAGACAGAACCAAGAGCTAGTACGAAATATCGGGGCCCATTACTATCAGATAATATACCCGGTCCAGTTGCGGCATCACGAGAAAATGGGAATATCCACAAGAGAAGTTGGGGCCAAGGTGAGAATATAGATTCATTATTAAGTCTAGTTTATATGTACGCACACATACATCATGATTTGGTCAAGGTGATATTATTGTGATGTAGAATTTCCCTATTTTACCGACAAATTCAGAAAATCGTATGGAAGGAAATTGCAGTTTTAGGATACGATAAGACATTCACAATGAACGAAATTCTGCATGGTCACTATACCTATATAATTACAGTTTGTAATATCAGTGAAGAATTGGGTGTAACAAATATCCTGGAATTCAGCCATAACCTCAAAGAATAAGTGAAAATTATCTGCAAACGATATATAGTTACCTTATTATTCAACGATTAGCCATGAATTAAAATGTCAAACTTTATATCGTGCCTATAATTTAATAAATTTTAAAAAAAGTTCGTTTACTGTACGAATTACTGACTCGGTCGGTAATGCCCGTCCCTAATTTATTAGCTATTAGTCATAAATGCGTGTTTTTTCAGCCAAAGAAACAGATCGCTATAATAAGGTTAATTCATCTGACGACTGCACTGCATTGCTTGATAATATCAAAAATCTGATAAATGTTGGAGGCGAGGTTAGAAAAGGTTGTCTACGACTAAAGTAAGTCGGAAAATTTAGAACAGCGAGGATCGCGTAGTAGAAATAAAAGGGACATACGTTCGATGTAATTCCCAAGGGTCATCCCAAGGAAAGTTGCTGCCGTGGTAATCCAATACGCGTAGTAAAAAACTTTAAGAAACTGTTTACGTACACACACATACAAACGTACATAGAAAAAGACGCGAGATGCGATGGTAAAAAAGAGATAGCAACGGATGTAGAAAGAATAAAGGAAAAAAGAAAGAAAGGGGGAAAGTTGCAGGTATCTGAGAAGAAGTTTTTCTTTCCTATCTAGAGCGATATTGAGACGACGTTGAACGTGGCTCTGTCGGAAAGTCGATACATCTGTCAGTTTTAGCCTTATTCCTCGAGGTATAATACATGCATACACATACATACGTATTTACATACATACATATATATGCATCCATCATATACATCGTACGATAGCTACTTCACTTCACTTCACTTCACTTCACTTCACTCCTCTGCATCCACGGCAGCCTCTCAACGATTATATTTTTAGCCACGATGACGTCGCTGAAAGATATTATACTGTATGCAATAATATACATATGCATACATACATACGATATTCAAACCTATACAATATACATATATTATACATAGTATATAAGATAAAATACCACGTACCAGGGTAATTTCCTTGTAGCTTTCCGTCGCTTCGCCTGAAGACAGGCAACCGAAGTACGTAGTTACATCTTATATCTGTACTTAGAGGGTAGTCCTTAAGAAAGTCATTTTTGAATTTCGACGGACTTGCCCCCCAAATCGGATCCACATCATTCAAAAATAATTCCCTCATTTTTTCAGGCTTTTATCTCAACTCTAACCCGTTCAGGGGCAAATCAAATCTACCTTCCTTGGGTCGCTGATTACGAATCTGAACTCAAAATTTAAAAATTCAAAATGGCGGATTCAATATGGCGGAGCGAAGTCCAGAAAGTCATTTGATTTCGATAAAACTCGGTACTCCGGAGTTTTCAAGGTCGCCGATTACGAATCAGAACTCGATATTACTGAAAATATATTTCCGTTTGACTTATCAGCCGAGGCGGGAACAATTTTTTTCATAAATTGAATCATACCTAATCTCATTGTCAGTAAAATGATACATGTCGGTTAATTGCCCATCTGCTGGGAAAGCTTTAGGAACGTTCAAGGAAATCACCCGGTGTACAAAGCTTCTCATTCTCCTTACGTTACACCTGTAATAATGAAAAGGTATTCACATTATGTGGTCATAAGTCTCATTCACCTTATACGCAATTAATTTTAGAACCCGCCAAGAAACGGACACGGAGATAACAGTTATCAGAATCAAAGAGGACGATCACGCGTAAGGATATTTAGATTCAATATTTTCTTTCAAATTCTCGGTGGTAATAAACTTTCTTTATTTCCTAATCCTGTACATTTTCAGACGGGAAAACACTATCATCGGACGTCCATTCTTCTCAAGGCCTTCAACCATAAATTTCGTCTAGACTTAGAATTAAATACGTAAGAAATCACCGACAATTATTAATTCTATATAATTATTCGCCAGAAATCATGCTTTCATTTTTAACAGTATTTCTTTATATTTCTATCCCTCTCTCACTCTGTTTATTACAAGTGGAAAAAATCTTACTTGACATTTAGTACCGCGACGTATATTATTGTCATTTACTGCATCGTAACTATTATTCGCGGTAATTAATTTCAAAGCCTGTTCGTTAACGTCAACTTGACGGATGACGAGAAAGACGAGGACAGGGGTTAGAAATGTTTAACGCGCTTGTTGTGTCGGTAAAAAAGCTGGTTTTATATTAGAAAGACTAAAAAAGAGAAAAAATTTAAGGTATAATTGTAGTTTCTGTGTTTGATTGTTAATATTATTATTATGCATGAAGAATTAATTACACAAGAATGTCGTTTTTGTATTTCCTATTTTTTGTCTGTGCTGTATAAATTTTACATACAGTATGAGCTGTCTAATTCCAATTTTTATTCTTTCTCGATATAATTCTTGGAGGTATCATGAAATGGAAATTTTTGAATTTCACATTTGTGTATCACTGTGGAAAAAAATCAAACAGGCATTATAACATCTTGTACCTGGTTACAGGCAACTGTTAGCTCCGAATTTGATGCAGAAGCACTTTTTGCCAAGCGGTGCCGAACAAGTATCGAAACAGGTATGTAAAACATTGGCCGGAAAAAGTTTTGCACATTTGTTATTATATACGACGCGGATGACGCGGAGAATGATTCTAAAATAAATTAAAAGAAAGAGGAAAACACGCGAGGCGAAAAGACCGTAGCCTCATTGTTGCACACGATTCTTTATATACCAAGGCTATGTTACGCGTTTTTTCACGAAGCACGAAAGTGAGGTTAGGGACGCGTAACGTCAGATTTGTTCTCTACGCGCACGCGCAGAGTACAGAAAAGACCGCTTTCAACTCCTAGGGCTTAAAAGTCGTATTTTCATTACTCCGCGCATGCGCATTCTCAGACTTACTCGACCGTCATAGAAAGGGGTACTTTGTGTATTATAATATACATATTGTTTTTTGTTTTTTTTTTTCAAGAAAAATTGCATTACAAAAATTATTTTATATTTAACAGGAAATCGAGCACTGTTTTTATCACGGAACGGTCAAGGATTACCCGGGAGCAAGTGCGGCTTTTCACACCTGCGACGGAGTGAGCGGTGTTATTCATTTAGGCAACGAAACATTCGTCATGCATCCCTTCTACGGCGGGGATATGTCGGTCAGTAAAATCGAACGGGCAGAATTTTTTCTTCTGAAAGAATGTTTAAAAAAAAAGAAGACAAAAAATCTCAAAGGAACAGTTCTCTTCGCGATTCAGTCGCATCAAGATTCGAGGCAGCCGCGTGTTTATATAGCCTGTATAAAAAATTCGGGAGTAAAAACCCTCGAGAGAGAAGTTTGATAGGTTTCCAGAATTCGTGAACGATATCTTTTATCAATTTTTTATCCCACCTTCGTTCTGGTCAATTAATGGTTGAGAGTTTTTACGTCTTTGACGAATACTTGAAAAGGAAAAAAATTAGGTTAAAAGGAAAAACTAGTGATAGGTAAATGTGGAAAGAATTGAACAGAATTTGAAGCAAAAAGAGAAAGAAAAAAAAACAGACAAAAGAAAATAAAAGCAACGAAGACGTAAAGCAACTATCGAAATCGAATAAAGCACAATTGACTGATCAATTGCCGGAGTATTTGAAGAAGCTTAATTAAAATAATGATCATGCCTAGAAGATAAACCATAGAATGTAGACTATATACGTACCTCTCTTTTAGCAGAAACATCCACACGTCATATTTGAAGCTCGTACAAAGGCTAATAAAGGCTGCGCAAATCTGGTTACTAATCGTCAGCCAAAAAATCGTAGGCAAAAACATATCCTCGGCCTTTCCGAAGACACATTTACCCGGTACAAACGTGACGTCCGCGAGGCCACAAAGTACATCGAAACAGCCATGATAATCGACAAGGCTATGGTAGGTGATGTATGACAAAAGTAGACGATACAATGTAGAATCGAAATTGAAAATGGGAATGAAAAGACGAACACTCGAATGTCCAATATGGATGGATCAGTTTTACATACACCCGTTAAACTCGATCGACTCAAGGCATGCTAATCCGGATATTGCTTGCAGTTTGACAAGAGGAATGGCAGTACGAGAATGCAAGTTGTCTACGACGCGATACAGGTTGCGAATATTGCAGACTTGGTGAGTTGTTTCGCAATTTTTAACTTTCCATTTCTCTCTGTTTTCAGAGAAAAAATCTCTCGTGAGATTTTCGCTTTGATCGGTTCGGTACTTTTTACATTATTTTAATAACACTACTTCAAGAAATCAAATAAAAATGGCGATATCTTGAGAGTGGATGAATGGATTTGAATTAAAATTCGTATCGTGAGGTTTTTTGGGTCGCTAATCACGAATCTAAGGTCAGATTTGCTAAATTCAAATTTGGTACTCGTCGGTTTGTTGGGTGGTTGGCCACAAATCTGAAATCAGATTGCGACATTCAATATGGTGGAAAAAAATCTAAATATATTCCGATTTTGTTAGAAATTCGTAGGCGGTGATTTTTTGGATCACCGATAACGAATCCAAAGTCAGACTTCCAAAATTTGTAGTTATGGATTCATTATACTGATACAAAATAAAAAAAATCGTGATATTTTCACGTAACATTGTATCCGAGGGCCTTAAAATCGTTAATCACGAATCTGAATTCGTAGTTTAAAATTCGAATTGGATATTGTTCTTTTTTTTTCTCTATAAACTTGGAACCTGCAGTTTGAGAACGGCAAGTTCGAGGGCTGGTTTATGGCGAGTCTGAAGCCACTTGTATCCCCTTCTCAACAACCCGCAAACACAGTCTATGAATGTACCATTACTCAACTTCGGTTGAACCTCAGGGATCCGGAATGATAATTCCGATTGCCGCTGATCATTGACAGATCTTGAAATTCCATTTTTCCCTTACTCCCGACAGTACTTTCGCACCCTGAATACAAGAGTGTCTGTAGTCTACATAGAAACGTGGCAAGGAAGTAACCAGGCACCGATAAACAAGAGCAGCGAAATAAATAAGGCACTTCAGAACTTCAGCGATTATACAAAGAGGAAACTTTTCAGCGTTGAGAAAGACACTACGCAGTTACTGACGTAAGTATGAATGAAAGATGAATGGAGAACGTTAAGGGGTGGAAGTACAGCCTGGACGGTCTAAAATCATACCTATTTTCAGGAACTTTTTTTTTAAACAAAATGAAAACACTTGAAGAAATTTGAGCTTGAGCGCTTTATCATTTATAGTTTCAAAAACATTTAAAAAAATTTTTTTTTCATTCAAATTAATAATAAAATAACGGCATGGCCCATGTAAGTAGCTAACGACTCCGAACTCGAAAACATTTTGCGGTGGCACATCTCCTAACGTCACTTTCCAACTTTCAACAGATTGAAAATTTTATTCGAGTTCCAAACACCTCTCTGGTTTCCTTGCTCGTTGCCCACTTATTGTAAAAAAAAAAAAATAAAAAATGTTCAAATATATACAATTATGAACAAAAACTGACATTTTTCGACCAAAAATTGTTAACAATTTAAATGAAAAAATTTCAAAACGTTCTTGAAACTATAATTAATGAAGCCCTCAAACTCAAATTGCTCTAAATGCTTTTATTTTCTTTAAAAAAAAAAAAAAAACATCTAAAAACCGGTACGACGTACATCATCCTCCTTAATCGTTTCTTCGTGTATAAACATTCTTGTCAATAATCCATCATATTCCTTACACAAAAATTTCCTCGATCAGGGGCGAAACATTCCACGGAGAATCGGGCATCGCGGTACCGGGAACGGTATGTTCAGCAACCTCGGTGGGAATAAGCGTCGACCTGAACAGTTACGAGCCTCACCTAGTCGCCGGTACGATGGCTCACATGATAGGTCACAACATTGGAATGGGTCACGACAACGGGAGTAAGTTCCAACAATCATACAAGAGGATTAAATGGTTGGCGAGTTTTTCTCCCTTTCCTGTGAACTCGGCTCTACGATAATATTTTCCATTTCTTCTTTTCCATTTCTTTTTCTTTTTTTGATTTTCAGGAGAGCAATGCATCTGCAGAGACTGGCACGGTTGTATAATGGCGCAGTCGATAGTAGGCCTGGAAAATGTTCAACCGTATAAATTTTCCGGATGCAGTAAATCGGACTACGAAGACGCGTTGAGACTAGGCCACGGTATTTGTTTGCTCAACAAACCAAACGAGGTAACTTGTCCATAGATCATAAATGTGTACATTAGGGTGGTCCTTATTTTGGGCGTTGACGAATCTTTTCCACACCACCCCTCAAATCAACTTCAAATAATTCAAAAACAATTGCCTTAAATAAAAAAGATTTTTTCGAATATTATCACTTTCACAATAAAATACATACCAAGAAAATAATTTTTTTCCATGTTTGAATTATTTGAAGTAGATTTACGGGGGTGGGGAATAAGGATCATCCTAGTGTCCATCCATATCTGACAATACGGTTTCTGATCACGTTCAAGATTATATTGTACACCTATCATTATAGTTTTTATCCTACATTATTTTTACTTTATCATTCTGGGCTCAGCTATGCAGCAAGTACAATAATAACAACAATAATAATAAAAAATAACGGCAATGATAATACAGCTGTCCCTTCGCACCAGTATTACATTTTTTCACGATCCATAAACTTTCGCCCATTCCGCACTGTATGGTGAGCAGAGAACAACGAGTAGCTGCCGCTGTTTATACTGCGGTGGAAAGAGTTTACTTAAAAGGGTTTTTAGTTCGCCAGCTTTTATGGCTCCGCAACCCTTCTATCTTTCTGTCTATTTTTTTTTTTACTTTCCTTTTTCGATCGCACATAGACTCAATTTTACGACAAGATTACCGGAGGTGTGATGAAAACAGACTAAATAGTTTAGAGACCTTTTTTGTCTACGTCCTCTCCTCCCTCTTCACCTTATACACAGAAGATATAAACCGCGAGTCGTTAAAGTAGCTGCTCCTGCACGGTGTTGTTATCTTTGATTTTTCTGATATTTTATTTACGATCGACAGCTTTCACTTGAGGATATTTCGATGGTAAAGCTGTTTTTTTTTTTACATATAAAAACTATAACGTGATCGTTCCACAGCTGGCATCATCGGTGACGGGGACTTGTGGCAACAAGAAAATCGACGACGGAGAAGACTGCGATTGCGGTACGATTGAAAATTGTCATGAAAAAGATCCCTGCTGTGATCCGATCACCTGCAAGCTAACCACCGAAGCGGAATGCGCTGGAGGTCCGTGCTGTGACAACTGCAAGGTGAGAACTGCTGACAATGAATTTATAATAATATGGTTAACTTTGTCGATGTTTTACAATATTTAAAAAATTCAATTTTGGTTAGGAAAACCGAGCGAGCTTTCTCTCCGATCCTTAAACAATACCTAGATATTTTTTTTAAATTTTTAGGACTCATTGTCGAAAGAGGATATCACTTTTTTGGAGCTAGGGTCAACTTCTACCGAGGTGTGACCAATTACGCTTAATAATCGATCACTATAACGTGATCGAATCTCGCAGTAATAATTTTCATGTACCTATCGATGAAGGGGGAGAAAAAAATGCTGGAAATACGATCAGCTCGAATGTAGACAACCAACACCGTTATTATTATCGAAGCTTGTTATAATTTCCCAATCGACACACCGCGTGCATGGACTATACTGTGATGATGATAAGTTTCCTTGGATACATATATATATATATATAGCAAGTGGGTGAAAGAGAAGAAGGGGGGAGGGGGATTTATAATTGCTCTAAAATTCAACAACGGTCACAATTATAGGGAGGGAATTATAGAGGCTATAATTGACTTCCATCCGTCGAATCGCGTCGATTCGATTCGCGTCCCAGGTTCTGTGGAGAGAAATTTTGCTCTCCCCCTTTACAATCAATTCTGTGTATCCGGTTTATACGTAACCTATAGATATAGATATACATCTGGCGATGAGGGGGCGGATGGGAGGTTTAGGGGGTGTAGTGACGTCAATTTGTCGATGTGTAAATTCATCCCGACGGCGCATAAGAGAATTTCCTCTCTGTATCCGTCGCTCCGGATGAACGTATGTGTATGTACATATGATTAACATCTGAATGTACATACATACGTACATACGTACATACAGGGTGTTCAAAAATTCACGCAAAAAGTAATTTTGATAGGAAACAGGCTAACAATTCAAAATGAAATAATTTTTTTTCGTTCATTCATGAAGTAGACAGTATATATAAGTTTATGTGTGGAATAGGATATCGGGTAAATGGCCTCCCTGTACACTTGGGGACAATGAATCTGAGACAGTCAATTTTTCACACTAGTCTGTTATGTTGGCAACACAGAGAAACCTACAGCGCCATAGTCGGCCGATCGCGAATCAAACTCAATCTCAATAAATATAACATAACCCATGACTGTCGAATCTAACCTTAGAATATGTGTCAATCCAACAAGTCCTTATCCCCGCGGTATTCTAAGGTTAGATTCGATGTTCATGGGATATGTTATGTTTATTGAGATTGGGTTTGTTTCGCACTCGGCCGACTGTGGCGCTGTAGGTTTCTCTGTGCTGCCAACTTAACTGTCTAGTGTCAAAAATTAGCCGTCTCAGATTCATCGTTCCCAAGTGTACATACCAGATTGACTTTTAGAATTTTTGGTCCAGGGGGCGCGTATAATCCCGCCGAATGTTCTCAGGGATTTTGGGGTACCGATAGGGTGACGATATCTCGTTACGGTGTTGTTTGACCGTAACACGTAGGGTGTCAGATGATGGAATGAGGCAGACGAGACAACGACGTCAGGGTATCGTGTATAATTTGACGTTGTATCGATTCAGCTTCGTGCTCGGGGCGTCGTTTGCCGTGAGTCAACAAACGAGTGCGACCTCTCCGAGGTGTGTTCCGGTGAATCGGGCCAGTGTCCGATCGACGTCTACAAGAAAAACGGAAGCCCCTGCGGCAACAACAGCGGATATTGTTTCGACGGCGTTTGTCCGGCCCTTAATCTACAGTGCGAACAGGTCTGGGGATACGGCGGTATCGCTGCCGACAAACAGTGCTTCGAACAGTTCAACTCCAAGGGGGCGATAAACGGTCATTGCGGGACCGACTCGAGTGGTCATCTGGTCAAGTGCGAGGCAGAGTAAGTCCCTGGTCCATAGACTCTTGCAATCGAAAGTCAGAGAAGTAAAAATTTGGAAAATTCAATGCATGGAATGACAGACATGTCGAAATTTCCGAACTTGTGAAAATAAAATAGCGAAACATGAATTTTTCGAATATGTCACTGATCAGAATGACTACTAATTCTTTCTTCCAAGTTTTTAACCCCGTCCAGAGGATCTTCTTTCGTTTGACTTCGTTGTCACCGTCACAAATAACAGTTCACGGTGGTCACTGTGTGACTCGGAGACGACTCGGGGGAAAATGGTTAAGGAAGTCAGGAAGAGTCAGAGAATTTGCTTGAGTGTTTTTTGGTGCGTTCCGAAATTAGCTCTCAGTGCTGTTAACAATCTTTTATCTCTTTTGTCTCAGTCCTAGGGAGTTTTTAGTGATGGCAGCTAGTTTTGGAACACAACCTTTACCGGGCACCGTGAACAGTGACGTGTATTTTTTACCAACTTTTGACTCGGAGTTAACGTAACTGAAAGTCAGACTGTACGGACTAATTGTGTAACTACTTCGATTTTCAGGAACATTCATTGCGGTTCGCTGCAGTGTCAATCTGGTAACAAACAGCCGGTTATTTCGGGCATGGATCAGCTTTACTCGAGAACTATAATCAGCATAAAGGGTCAAGACTACGAGTGCAAGTGAGTTCAATTCACTGTGAGCAGCGTTGCGGGGATGTAAAACTTTGCTTTTCATTAATTCGGACCCCGGCGACGAGGGTGACAAATTAAATAATTCGGTTATTTCAAGAGATGCAACCAACTATGAGTAAAAGTCATGCATGATTATGGAAGTTACCTGTTGTTCTCTGCTCTGCGACGATCCAATTTTTCAACTACAGAAATGTCACTGCTCGAGCTTATAGATTCAAACTTTTCAAATCCAAATATGGTCCCAAGTCAAAAATGCCAATTGTTCCTCGATTGCTTTCAGATCGACAACAGGGACCGTTGAGGGCTCCGAAATGCCGGACATGGGTCTAGTCAGAGACGGGACAACGTGCGGCGACAATCTGGTGAGAAGAACGAAAATTTCGCAATTTTAGTTACTGCAGGGTTAAAAATTACAGGGGACAAAAATTTGAGATTCGAATTACAGATATGCGTCAATCAGACATGCACCAGTCGCTTTCCACACGAGCATACTGGCAAATGTCCTACAAATCGTGACGATAACGAATGCTCGGGAAAAGGAGTGAGTAGCCCATTGATCCGGTTAACCCTTTCAGTCACACATTTTTAAAATCGATATTTTGGCCTGAATTTTGTTACGCGGGGGTTTTTGGCGTCGCTGATGCCGAATCTGAAGTCGGAATTTGATAATTTCTAAATCCAAGATGGCGGATACAAAATCTGAAAAACTATCAAAATGAAATGATTCTGACTGAAACTTATTACTCGGGGGTTCTTAGGGTTGTTGATCACGAGTCTAAAGTCAGAATATCACAACTTCTAAATTCAAGATGGCGAATCCAATATGGCGAATGTAAAAACGAAAAAAACTATCGAAATTCAATGATTCTGGCCGAAACTTGTTACTCGGGGATTTTTGGGGCCGTGGATGACGAATCTGAAGTCAGAATTAATAATAAATTGTGATGAGGGTAGGACGTGGAAGTTTTTGAGGTGGGATGCCGAGCCTCCCACCGTGACTGAAAGGGTTAAAAGACGACCACACCCTGTTTTCGGTACTAACTCACCACCTTGTCATTCCTATTTCACCGCAGATATGCACGAACAGAAATAAATGCCACTGTAATAACGGATGGGCAGGGCCCGACTGTTCGATACTTCAGGAGCTGACAACAGCGGGGCCAACAACATCCAGCACAGCAATGTCTGGTAAATCTGGCCTAGAGAGTAAAATGGCGAAGAAAGAAACCCCCTACGGTGAGTTAATTTCCCAAAGCGAACGAACCACATTCGTTACATCCTTAAAAATTTTCACCAAATTTTTACACAAGCCATCCGATTTTGTCGAATCTCCATGTATTCTTCCCTCATTTCGTAACCCCTTATACATAACACATTTATATATTCTACAATATTATTCAACTCGGAACTGCTCTCGGCGTTCTTCACTCTCGAGATTCCTAATTTAGGAGGCACAAAATTACCAACTTCAAGGGGCAGCCGCGTGTCACCCGCACTCTTTCCCCCCCCCCCCAGAAAAAAATGTTAATAATTTACAGGTTATTCCACAGCATCGCCGAGGAACGAGATCATTTTGTACCTATATCCACCATTATACAGCTGCGTTATATAAACTCTCGATCGTTATACTTTTTACAACTTTCTAATGAATATGCAGAATATTTCGCGACAATTTCGAGTAATTATTATTATTAATCTAGAATTGTATAATTTAATATTTCGTTTAAATTGTTACTTTTTTTTTCTTTTTTTTTTTTATTTACGTGCGATCCCTTTTTTACTTTCTTTTCTTTCATTCGATTTTTACAGAAGAAGTAACGTGATATATTCTCGATAGTTATACCTAGATTAATCATTTATACCACACACTTGTACGTATTTACTTTATTATTTTATACATACGCGCATTCACGGTGAATTTGTTATTATATAACGCGATATACTTGCAATATAATATATAGTTTGCAACTGTATGATCATTTACTTCTTTTGATTTTTCACTTTTTTTTTTTTTTAAACATTTTCATATCCGCACATGTGTACAATCACAATACAAAGATCTCGCAAAACGTTGCAGCAAATACGAAAAACGTAACGAAGAGGAAGAGAAAAATATAAAAACAAAAGAAAACAACAAATTCTATCCGAAATCGCATTCGTATCAATAATTATTATTATTATGGGGTCATACTATCAGCTGTGCACAAAACAATTTTTATTGCTATACCTATATAAATATATATATATATATATATTATTAAATATAAATATATATATATATATTTATTAACACACACACATACACACACACCTGTGCAGAATGATATATTATACAGGTAAATTGTGTGATAAATGTTTTTACGTTATAGGTATGTGTATACATAGATATATACATTATACATGTATGTACGTTATACAACCGTAAATAAGTTCGATATTGGTGTGTTTTCGTTTTTCTTGCGTTCACCCGGTATATTTATTATATTACACATTGAATTATTCCAATTTTTATCATATTTTTACTCGCGCCGAATGAATGTCAATTAAACAAAAAAAAAAAAAAACTCAAGCAGTGGATGATTTTCAATCGGTAGGATAAAATTTCAAGAACAAAAAAAAAAAAAAACAAATCAGAAACGATTCGAATAAAAACGTTACAGGGTTGTCGGATTTTAGGATCATTAAAGAAAAAACCGGAATTCGATTTCTCTTTATTCACTTTCAATTATTCTCGTATTTTGTCAAAATAATAATAATAATAATAATAATAATAATAATAATAATAATAATAATAATAAACTTTTTTCAAAATATTTCTTCCTCGTATTTATGCAAAATATAAAAATTATTCAACATCTGAGAGGGGTAAAGAATTTATTGTCCATTCACCCAAACATTCTTAGGGTTGAAGCCTCAGTTAGCTGCGAAAGCTTTTGTGGCCGCACGCGTCGCGAGAAAATGACGAAAAAATAAAAAATAATGAAAAAAAGAACGCGCAAGAAAAAAATTAAATAATGATCATCATATTCGAGCAACCGCGTGATTTATTATATACCTGTACCTATATATATATATGTATATATATGCATTTATATTCAATCTCATATATACATAAAGAATCACGTTTGAATAGAGAAAAATTGAAAATCCTCCACTGAAACGGATTGCGTAACGAAAAGAGATGAAAAGAATAACTAACAAAAAATATTGGATGAAAAAAATCCTCATTACCGTGGAAAATCGCCACAATATTATCAGATGGAATTTTAGTATGTTAGAATACTATTATGTGGTGTTTTTCTATTTTTGTTCTTCAACGATTGCGTTTAATCAATTTGTTTTCGTTTACCGTGGATTTCACATCATGTAACTATTACTAAATGAGAAAAAATTATGAGGATACACGGTACGCGTGCATGTGTGTCTGGTGGTTTCAGGGGGCGAGAAGCAGAATCTTAGCACGCCAACGATGGTAGTAATCCTGGTGGTTGTCGTCAAGTCAGTCTTCATTTGTTTTGCACTAATGGCTGGTTGCTACAGGTACAGTAGCCAAATCTACTTCCGCGTATGCAGGAAGCTCACTTGGCTGATTGTATATGTAAAAATTACACGTTTCAAAGGAAGAGAAAAAAAAAAAAGAAAAAAAAAAAACATAAGAGAACCAACGAACAGTTGTTGTTTTTTCCATTTTTTCATTTTTAAAAATTTGTTTTCCATTTCTATGTGGGTTTTTTATTTTATGTATTTTTTTTCAAATTTATTTATGTAACGGTGCTCGGTGGTGGGTTCTGATCAGCGCCTATAATATTATTCACGTATACATGGGGCATTCCACGTCAAATTCGCAGCTCATGCACCTCATCCTCTTAGATTTTAATAATTTTTTAGAACGATGCTCATACATGTTTTTATTTCTCATATTTGTTCAGACACCGGTGAAATTTGAAAAGAAATCGAAAGACCAATTCTGAAAACGCCATTTTAAAAAATGGTGAAAAAGTTCAAACAGATTCTATGATTTTAAAAAGTAGCGTTTTCGTAATTGATTTTGCGATTTTGTATAAATTTCACCAGCGGGTGAAAAAAAAAAAAATCTGAAAAAATTCCCGAGACTCTTCGGGTTGGTTAGAACATCATACCAAAAAATTATCAGAATCTAAGCGGGTGAGGTACGTGGGCTGTTAATTTAATGTGGAATGCTCTATATACATACACAAGTACAAAATCTTCGTCATAAAGTAAAATATTGATATTACATATAATAATTATACGACCATATAAGATATTATTTTTTATTATACCTCTCTCGTGCCTATTATCATCTTATTACATCAATATTATATTGTTATTATTATCCTTATTATTATTATTATTATCATTATTATTATTATTATTATTATTATCATTATTATAGCTGGATGAGAGGAGGCATCGCACGCGGCCGTCTGCAATATTGCTCGAAATAACTAATGAATCAATATACATATATATGTATATATATATATATGTGCGTATATTTGCATACGTAAATGTACGTAAATCCTAATATACATACATATATAATACAGATAATATGTATATAAATATACACAGTATATGTGCATATAAAGAGTGAATTTTTAACGACTGCATGGTTCATCGATTGTTAAAATTAACATAACGCGCACGCACTGAAATCCGAATGCAACTGGCGGCCAACCGTCGTAAACGTAACCTCAAAAATTTTGACAGTAATTGTCGGTAGCTGTTAAGCGTGGAGACCACATAAGAAGCAGGAACTTCATGTATAAAAAATAACTGCCTGAAGTAAGATGGCACTGGTGTTTACGTATGCATCGAACACAGTGGAGGGATTATAAGGTGACAGTGAAAACTTTCTGCGAATCACGTTGTAAGATCATCGATTAGTCGATATTGGGCATCCCCGTAATCAATGACACTTCGGTGCAAAAAGAACACTAGCGACACTAGTGGTACTAAAAATAAACCTAATATGTACGATTACTATTGTGACAAGTTTAGTCAATTCAACCATTTGAGTTCCTGCTCTTTACGTATTTAGCACAAATGCCAGAGACGATTGTGAAAGTTTTTGAAGTTACGCTTACGACGGTTGGTTGACCTGGCAAATAGTTACTTTCGGATTTCAGCGCGTGCGCATTAAAATTTAACAGACGACGCACCATGTAGTCGTTAGGAAATCACTCTGTATATTTATGTATGCATACATATTATATATATATATACTATACATATATTTGATCGATGTTTATGTATTGTCTTTTCACAGTGTGTTTTCGATGTGTCTATATATATATACGTACACATAATCATATGGCATTATTAAAAACTATATTGTTTTAATTTATATACATCGTACTAGTTATGCATTATTTTTACGCAAGGAATTATTGGTCATCTTTGTTTTGAAACACGTTTGCCGGATTTTACGGACAAGTTCTTTGGTTCGCGTTGACCGTACACTAAACTAAAGAAAAAAAAAAAAAAAAAAAAAAAACAAACATAACTTATTGTGAAACGAGATAAAAATTTCCGAACTGTTCATAAATTACGATTTTTATTGACACATGGTATGTTAATTTTTTTCATTTGACAATTAAACATTAATCGTAACAGTTATTTATTTAATATAACATACACGACTCTTTTTTTCTTCAAACGTATTCAACGGAAGTGATGAAAGTGTTTTTCTTTTACTCTCCTCCCTATAATGTTTTTCCCTTCCGTTGGCTCTATCTTTTCACATTACTATATGTATACGTATACTATACATACATAAAATTCTGAAATAGTGTAAAATATTGTGCACATATACATATCGTTATATTACTTATATAGAAATGTGTGTATTAGGGTGGCCGGTCCTCAGAAGAATCATTTTTGAATTTCGACGACCCTGAAAGGGTTGAATGGAAAAATCCACCCTCTTTGGGGAGCGAGTTAGAGTTGAGATAAAAATCTGAAAAATTAGGGAATTATTTTTGACATTATCTGGAGCCGATTTGGGAGGCGCGCCGGAATCGAAATTAAAAAATTACCTTTTTAAGGACCATTCTAGCGTATATACACAAACTTTGATATGAAACAACGTACGTTTAATGAATTCATCGATATGTATACGATGTATGCATGTATGTGTGTACATGTGATGATATGTACATGCAATGTGACACATTTTTCAAACAATATGATATGTATGTGTGCGCAAATGTGCCAGCTGTTGTATGCCCTATGTGAGCACGATTATATATGAGTACATAAAAATATACATGTATATAAACGTTTGAATTATTATATATTATACATATAAAAAAGAGAGAGAGAAAAAAAAAAAAAAGCAAAAAGAGAGCGAGAATCATGTTACCATGCTGCATCGTAGATTTTTGTGCTGTGTGGCGCACGGCAAATAACTCATACAATTAATTATGTACAATATTTTGTTTATGTTTATTTTATCTGATTCCCGTTTAATTTTTCGTCAATTTTTTACGAGTTTTCTTCTCTTTTGCTTCTTGTTTAAAATTTCTTTTGCCAACTTCAATTTCACGGAGATAATATCGTTCGATATTTTATCATTACAAACGTTTAATTATACAGGTATGACAATAGCGTGACAGGATATTTAAAAAAAAAAAAACTTCTCTACACCTTTCACGACCAGAAGTAAGAAATAGATGAAAAATTTTTTTTGTCAAAAATCACGACGCGTTTTTGAAACAAGAATTATTTTTATCCTCATTTCGGTGTACACTTATACATGTTTTTACACATACATGTACAATATGTCTAGATTGTACATCACGCACACCCAAAATATTATATTCCTTATCTGTTATATCTCTACAAATAATACGTAATAAAACGGTGAACAAAGCGTAACGATATCACGATGAAAACGATGAGTAAGAAAGAAAGAAAATAGATGCTATAAAAAAAAAAAAAAAAAAACCTGCAATTCCGCAACCATCATATCATATAGGTATATACATATATCGTATAATAATTATAACTTATATTATACGTTGTGAAAAATGCAACATCGTAACATGGCTTAATTCGTTTACCGGTGTTGTGGTTAATAACGATCATGCGACGTATGCATAAGTGTATAATGTATATACATATACATTTATATATTATACACATTATACAACGTCAATTGTCAACATTTATACTCGCAATAAATTTTTAATATTACTATTATTATTATTACCATTATTATCATTAGAAAATCTGCTACCTGTGCAAAAGAAAAATCTAACTTTATCGTAACTTGATTAATTTTTTTTTTTTTTTGTTTATTTTTCTCTCAGTTTTCTTTCAATTTGCGATTTTTTCTGATCGTCTTCTACGTTTAAATCGTCATACGGAAAAAGTATACGTACGGTTAATGTATATTAATGAAATTTGAGGGTGGAAAAGAAAGAAAAAAAAGAAAAACAAGAAGTCAACAGCCAAGAAGGACGAAAATTTGTTTCCGCGGTTATTAGTTATTATTTTTATTATTATCGTTGTTGTTGTCGTTATTATTATTATTATTATTATTATTATGAATGGTGTGTTATATACGTGCTGATATCGGCTTCTCTGTTTCTTTCTGTTTCTGTCTGTCGCTGCCATCTCTCTCTGTCTGCATGCTGTGGCCCTGGTCTGTGGGGGTGGATGATATCGACAATGCAACAAATTTTGGGAATCCCCGACTTGGTTTGGATGACACACACGCGTCGTCGTCCTCGTCGTCGATCCTGGTTTACCATCGTCGTATCGACATAAAATTATTTTTCCTCCCCACCCACCCCTCCATTATATATATAAAACCTCACATTTATTGGATAAATCGATGACCGAAAAAAAACAAAAAACAAAAAAAAAAAACACCCAACAACCAACGAAAAACCGATCCGTAGAGAACTACCACGGCTCAAACACTATATTTTTAGTTGGTATGCTCATGTCGGTGGTAGGGGGTGTTTTCATAGTATTTGCTCTGATGGCTCTCTGCTACAGGTCAGTCGTAGTACATAAAAACTTCTCCCTCTGTCTCAGGTTAGTGTGCAGTACATACACATAGAATTTCTTTATATTTTTATTATTCTTTATCTTCATTCCTTTATTATACTTATTCTTATTCTTATTCTTATTCTTGTTATTCAATTTATTGACTCGTTTACAAAGTTTTCTTTAATAATTTTTATGAGTTTTTTCTTTCATCCCTACGTGTGTATGAAACATTCGCATATTAGTTTCTCCTTTCTTTCTATTTTCTCTTCTTCTTCTTCTTCTTCTACAATACTATATTCATAGTTTTTCAATATGCCCAACGTAGACTTTCACTCTTTACCTCTCTCCTCGTATTTCACAATATTGTAATATCATTATATTGAACACACGTGTTTCATATTACACACCACATGTAACATGGTATGATATATCGCAAAAAAAAGGTACTAATCTTTCGCGTTTTTGTTTTTTTTTTTTTGTACATTATACGCAAATTTGACGATGATAATATATGAAAAATAAAAAAGTAATTTGTACAAACGAACAAAGGAGACAGCAGATATAAAAGTTTATTCATTATTGTTTTTATTTTTTTATTCTCACGTTTTACTTTCCACTTCTCTGTCGTATTATATACGTATTCATTATCCTAAAAGCGCGGAGAAAAAGAAAAAAAAAAAAAAAAACGAACAAGTCATCCGCGTGGAAAGTAGAAAAGTTAAGAGAAATCGTGTGATAAATCACTCGCGCTACAATAAGTCGGACGATTTTCAAGCCGGTATATATAATACATCATACGCCGGGGGAATTATTGCTGTGAAAAGGATGAAAGAAAAAAGAAGTATAAAAACACGGTGAAAGTTTTGCAAAACGAGCTATAAATTTTCACAGTTCACAACTGCTACACACAGTTTAAATATATGATCTACGATATGTCTTGGAAACATATATATATATATATTGATATGTTTTTTTATACGTATATTCCATAATTCCAAAACATAAAATGATAAATATATCTAAATATACGTATATTGTATATACATATTATTATTTTGGTTTCTAATATTCGGTATCGCGCTTCGGAAACATTGTAAAAAAAAAAACGTATGCGATACAACAAGAAAATCTAAAAGAAACACAGATTTGTTTGCACTTCTGTTTTTTTCTCTCACATTATAACGTTTGACATGCAATATTGTACGAATCTGCATAATTTAAATATCGTAAACAGAAAATTGAAAACATAAAACCCCCTAAAATCTCATCACCATCTACCAATATTATTGTTTCCATCATACTTATAATTACCATCGTTATTGTTGTTATTATTATTATTATTATTATTATTGTTGTTATTATTGTTTATTGTTTATTGTTGTTGTTATTATTGTTATTATAATTTATTTTGCTTAAATAATACTTGTTAACGAATGGGTGGTACTGCAGTGAAGGGCATCGAACGGTACAGATCGATTTGTGCAAGGCCGTCGTCGGGTCTACCATTTGACTGGTTTATACAATTTCTGTTTTACATATATATATTGTAAAACCGCATGCGATACTTTATTGCATTATTATTATTATTATTATTAATATTATTACTATCATCATCGTTATTATTTTTATTATTATTATACATAATATCCACGATTAGATGGTAGCCCCAATACTGAAAGCCGTTACATGTATATAATACCTATACATATTATATCGATACATCGATATATACATATATATATATATATATGTATATACATATATACATATATACATATTATTCCAAAATAGTATACAATACACTCCTTGCTATTATACCTATAGACACACGCATATATATATATATACATATATATGGCGTGGTTATACGTATACCAAGTACATTATAGGTATATTATGACTGATCATGCATAGCCCACCAAATGCACAATTTTATTTTAAAAGTCAAAAAATAGAAAAAGAAAGTACCAAAAAAGATAAGAAAACCCTGAAAAAAAAAGAAAACTGCTTGTTAATTAATAGCGTTGCATGCGCTTCTTTGTCCTGTAATCACTGACCGTGGAATTGGCACCATGATAATCTATCCGTCGTGTATATTCTCACAGAAGGAAAAGCACCATACAAAAATACGATCCACCATATTCAAAAAAACCAGCACAGAAAAACTACACAGGCGTATCCGGTAACCACAACCCCGAGGACGCCGCCCTCGACAGAGTCAACAAGATGCTCACATTCGGCAGCATGCCGTCCTACAGGTACGCGAAATCCTTCCGTCCATTTGTTTCATCATTACTTTGACCTTTATTGTGTACAATCGAAGGAGAGACTTGTGGGAAAATAAGGGAAATACAAAAATATTGCATGGAGCGATCATTATCATGTTTGTTATTGATATAGGTAATATGTACACACACATCGTATATAGGTAAAGACACCCAGATTGATTCTGACAGGTTCGATAACCCTAGAAACGTTACCATCCACGGTGTTGGATGAGCACCCCTTGCACTGCCGGCCGCGCGCCGAAGAATCTTTTGTTTGCTGCTCGGCCTGAGGCGCGCGCACTGGATTCTATAAAGTTTATTGGGCACGCGGACAGCAGTGCAAACGGTGCTCATCCAACACAATGGGTCGTAACGTTTCTAGGGTTATCAAACGTATCAGAATCAATTTAAGCGTCTGTACATGCCATATAGAGGAGCTTTTTAGAAATCCCAAGAGAATTAATTCCTTACAGTTTGTATGTAAAGCGAAACTTTTGATTCAAATCCGATTTATTTTTCTTTCTGCTTTTAAACTTCCCCTTATGTATTGCACACTCTATTATACATGTAATAGTATTGTTATACGGTATATTATAGAATTATACTGTATGAGATACCCTTCATTTTGGTGCAAAGAAATTGATAAACGAACAAGAATGGCATATCGTATATTTTGCCATCCTTACGAACACGTCAAAAGCAGGGTTCGTTCGTCCATTTTATTTTTATATTTATTCTTTCATCCTTTTATATTTTAATCGACTTATTTTTCAAACAAGTGTAAAATCTCTCCTTCCAAATCGAGAATTTCAGCAGGAGTCTCAGTAAAGTCTTGAGTCTACAATGGAGATTTAAGGCGCGGTCTTACAATGTATTTTCTGTTTTGAACATTTATTATTCTCCAGAGCTGCATAATAATTTTACATTTAGTCAATATCGTAATATACATATACCTAATTGTATCCTGCTTCTCCGTATTATATCGTAGTTCATAACGTACTATTATAAATATCTACTTATATCCAGGGATCTTTATACGAATGCATTGTTAAAAGGCGTAACGTATCGAGATGCAATCTCGTAGGAACTACCTACCTGTAAATAAAAATAGCCCGCGGCATGCCTATATTAGTATATTTCTAGCCGCGACGAGAGCCAGCGCGTCCTGTTCCGACCCATGAATAACGTCGTCACCGGGGACGGGACACGGCTAAAGTAAGTTCATCTCACCCCCACTAAGTGGCGTCTACTCGTCACTCTTCTATGAGAAAATCTCTGACTACATATACCTATACTGTAACTCGTCGACTTCTCGTCCGATTATTTTTACCCTTCGTTCGTAATTCGGTATGTATGTATATTATAGTACATGTGTAATGTACATACATCATGCGTAATTGAAAAAGTCTGGTACATAATTATTATACGTGTTTCGTTGTGATCTTCTTTTCTTTTTTTGTAATCAAACTTTACTGTTAAATTTTGAGATCAGTAATCTTAAAGAAAGAAGAAAAGCAATGTGGTTTAAGCTTATTTTTTATTTTGGAACGAAGTTCCTTATCGCTCGTTCACCGTAGGGGCTAGGCGGAAAAAAACGACACCAAAAAACCGACACTTTTTGGCTATAGTGCTCGTTTGCTATAGTGCGCGCGATCTCCCTCTCTCTCTCTCTCTCTATTCCAGCGTGTGCGCGCGCTCTCTCTCTCTGTCTCAGCGCTTGGGGTGGGAGACGGCAGCAGCGGTCTCTCTCACTCACAGCGCACGACTATACTTCGCCCCTCTTTCTCTCTCCTACAGCGTACAACTATACTTTGGGCCGCAGCGCGCTCTCTCACAGCGTACGTCTATACTTTGCCTCTCTTTCTTTTTATATCTTTCAAAAACACATTCGTACGATTTTATTACCATTCCTTCATATATTTGATTTTTCATTTAATTATTCTTCAATTAAACGTTCTTAATTTATTCAATGAGCAGTAATATAGCGTAAGGAACTTCGTTCGTACCGGCTGTCCCATGACAGCTCTCATTTTTTTTTCTTTCATTTTGGAAGACAGAAATCCATCTCATCGTTCAAGAAAAGGAACAGTGCGAAAAGAAACATTTCGTTTGTAATATCTTGAATAATTTAAACGATCTCCATTTTTATTGTCATCTTTGACGTAGGTAAATTAAAAAGTTTTATAACGGAATCCGACTAACATGTCTACATATTTCTTCAGCTTAATCTTGAAAATAATTTATATTATACCTCGAAGATTTGAAAACGGTAACAAAATTCAGTAATCAAAACTTACACGAGTTGGGTTGAGGATTTTTTTTTTTTACCAATAACTCAAAACCGCAGTGAATCTCTTTTGACGTGTCGCGGGGGGTTGAATGATAATCATTACTTAACATGTAAAGAAAAATTGAAATATTCTATACGCCTTTATAAATATATACATATAGTATTATACACATACCTGATACTCACTTAGAATATGCACGCGCTATTTAGATAATATTATATACCTATATGGGAAACAATCCAAACGCTACTATGAAAAAACATCCTCTATAGATAATATTCTCGATACCGAATATTACCACGAACCTCTGTAATTTCGCATGCCGTATTATAATTTATCGAATTTGTGCAGATCGCTTTGATTAATAGATCCAAATTGTCTAATAATTAACGATACAAGCAATGCAGTTACTATATTACTTATAGATGATATGAAATTCAAGAGACAAATTCATTACAAAAATCTCGCGACTCATGCGATTCTTCAACGTATGAATGTTTTCATGTAGGGTATGTAAAGACAAATCTTTGGAGCCTCAACCTTGAGGTGTTGAGATAGGGTTTCTTTCTCAATTTTTTCAATTTTTTGCATTCCTAGAATAAAACAATGATAAAGGCGATCAGAGTGGGAATAGTAAGATTAAAAAGTGATGTAACGATTGTGAAATTTCAGGGAGCATAAGCCACAGACGAAGAGGTCGGGAATCGAAGTGGAAGACGGAGGTACGGGAGCCGAGGAGGCTGTCTCTTTCATTGATCTCCCACCAAACAGTCTCGCAAAGTTGCCTGAGAAAGGAATTTTAAAGAAACACGGTGGTTATGGTATTGTAATGCCTGATAGTTGTATAAAAGAAAAGTGGGCCGATGTCGACTCACACGAATCGGATAACCAAGACGCGATAATGTCCCAGTCGGAAAATAACTTGGGTGGCTTGTTAGGTATAGGGGGTGGTGGAACGATATCGGAGGTTGAAAGGACACTAAAAAGCTTAAACGGTTACCACGAGGACATAATAGAGGCCCTGCGAAATGCCGCATCGCATCGGGGCCTCGCGACAACGCCGTCGGGGAGTTGCAGCCTCCTCAACGAGGACGCTGTCAGGAAGTCGTTGGCTGAGTGCGACTACGTCGATTCTTACAGCAAGCGCTCGGGCAGCCAGGAAAATATGTGCGAAAATATACGCGACGATCATTCGGAGACTCGCGACGACGAGGACGACGACGGTGCCGTTCCACCTTGCGGTACAATACGCATAAGGAACCTCGAGGACCTCATCAGACAGCTGGAGCACCATTCGATGCGCAACATGAGTCCGAGCGGTTCCGAGGACATTCGGATATCCGAGAGCGATCGTCAGTACAGGATAGACTCGTCCGTATGCAGCGAATCTTCTCAAGGGTAAGTTGTTGCTTTTTGTTTTTCAAATTTCCCGCTCTTGTGCAATATGGCTAAGCGACATGGCGCCGAGAACTATTTAACCTATCGACAATAGGTTTTAGCCCAACTATGTAATTAAAAAGTTAAGGACAGGTTCGTGCAAGCTGTAAGGCTTTAGTTTCCTTGCATGGAATTAGTACAGTGCAAAAAATTTGATGAAAAAGGTACTTCAAAATTAAATATGGGACAGCACTGCATATATTTTACCGTTGTCAGCAATTTTTACTCGTGAATCTTCCCGTTTTGATCTGCACATCTGTACGGAGAATCACTTCCGATCATTTTCAAATAAACCTCTGAGCGTTTGTAGAATGATTAATTTTTACCCCCACCGCGATATCTCGGAAACCGATCAACGGATTTCCATCATCTTCGTCAGAATCGACAGGGTTCTTCGCGGCTTATTGTTAGAATTTCGATCATTGAGAAAAGTGGGCTCGTTACTTTCAGTTGTTTTTTTTTTTTTTACCATCCTTTGTAATCAGTAGAATGTAACGACCACGCTGGTATAACGAATTTTTGAATCCCCGCAGAAGTCGTCGGTGCAGCCGAGGACGCGACGACGATTCGAGATTCGTTTACGCCAGATATCGACAGCCGTCGTCAGGTCGCAGTCCTTACGGAACTCACCAACGTCCGCTCGGACATCAGATGCACGAAGAGGAAGGTATATACGAAACTGCGGACCCCGACAGGGGCTCGAACAACAGGGGTGAAACACCAGACAGCGAAAGGTATCACCGTAACCATAAAGCATGACGATTAGATTACGTCGAATCGCGAAAGCGGTGATTGTTTCGTTGGGTATGAATTTTAGCTTTACATTGCAGTCTCCACAGAAACGGTTTGAAACCCGATACCGATTAGAAAAAAACGGAACGAGATGGTTCGATTCATGAATTCGATTATTATAAAAGGGCGCGCCCTGATCCAGTTTGCGAATTATAGTGCGGGCTTTAGCGATAGCGTTATAGATCCAACGGGCTCGTATAATGTTGTTATTTTCTAGTGATGCATTTATTCAAGCTCAACAACAATTAGCCCGGTGGACGAATGAGGATGGAGTTCAATATCGACCGCCGCAGCAGAGCCCACCCTTCCCAACGTCATCGACGGGAACAACAATTCATCAGCCGCACCTGAAACTGCTACTACAATTAAGAAAACAACAAGAACTACAGCGGCAGAAGCAGCAAGCCGGACTGAAGATGGAGAAAAAGAGAGAGGAAGGTCAGGAGGAAGAATTGGATATGGAGTATCAGGAAGAGCGAAAAGATATGGAGGATTCGGAACAACGACAGCAACAGGGAACGGAAAATCATCCGATAAAACATCGCGGCTATTATCCCTCCCCGCCCCATTCAGAAAACGGCCTTCACGACATGCACGTCGAAAAGGAGGCAATAAATGCTCAATCCCAACAACAAAACCCCCCCGAAATTCATCATGGAATCGATGTAAATCACATGCCTAATGTTAACAATTGCCCACTAGACGACGAGGAAGACGACGATGATAATTTTAGTCTAGATTGTAACATAAAGAACGATTCCCAGAAAGAATTATTAAATACCAACAACACTAGTAATAATGAAAATACTGCCCTACTGCCCCCTTCGCATTTTCCTGAGTACAAGCATTGATAATTATTAATCGATGACAGATAGTGTCCAAAACATAGTGGTGTGATTTAATCTTGAACTCGCATTTTATACTGAGAAATAGTGTACATAACGATAAACTATAATTGCAACAACAGGTATTAAATTATAATATAAAATTAAAATAATCTATATGAGGAAAAAAAACACGAATGTTTATTAATAAACATTAATAAAACACTTGTCAACTTTTCACCATTTCATCACCTGCTACATTGCATTACAATATTCATAGTATATATTTATGCTGATTCAAATTAGTTTAATTATTGCATATAAAACTCTCTCGCGCGCGTTTGAATAATTTAATTCAACGTTACGAATATAGCGATGTGTGATACGCCTAATAGAAGGCAACTGAACAGACAAAAAAATCCGATCGAAATGAAAAAATTTTTATCAATACTTCCTTCTTGACCGACTGAAATTTTCTCTGCTCCTGAGTAATAATTTTTTTTTGTGATCAACGTGGACATGATCTCAATTTTAGTTCTCGGAATAATGAATTGTCGACAAAAAATAGAGATAAGAAAAGACGAGGTTTCCGTCAGTCTCCCTCTCAATTCTACACGCGCGAATGATATAATCGATTAATTGTAAATTGGTGATACTCGACCGGTTAAAAGTGTACAATGGTACTTGTCTCATAAATATTTTCATCCCAAATTCTTGTATTCCATAGTCAGGATCACCAAAAATCCAGGAACGAAAATCACTCACACAATATTACAGTAGTGAATTGATTCCGTTCGGATTCCGTCATGATTAAAAATAGAAAAGCAACCGACCAAGCATCATAGAGGTATAAGAATAGATTAGGGGAGCAAGGGAAGTATCTCCGCATTGGAAAGAGAAAGAAGATGAAACGTGGGCTATCTTTCTTATGTATGCTGGCGCATGCGCACTACGATCACAAACATCTGAGTCGGTGAGCGACAGCAGCAGGTTAGTTAGTACAACTTGTTTACATACAACAGTTCGGAAAGTTATGTTTCGAAAATAGTTTAGAATAATAAAATATCCACGCTTTTACAAATGGCTAGTAGTTTTAATTCAAAGTCAAATTTCCCCATCTTTGAAAACGCGCGACAGCGCACGCTTCATTAAAGAGAGAAGGGTAGACCGCTTTAATTTTCTCTCTCTCTTTCTAGTTGGGGAGCACTTTTAGAGCCGCCTTCCCTCCTCTGTTCTTATACCTATATGCTGAGCATGCAAGTTGCGTCAATTTTACCGACAGATAGCGCTCCCTACCGAGGAAATAAGCAACTACTCGAAGCTGTTGCGGTGACATAATCATATTTTTTTATTATTTTTTTTCCCCCGAAACGTGACAACTGCGCAGAAGGTACAAAACCGCAAATTGACAGGAGCAGCGACATCTTAGATTTGCAATCAGACGTGATGTCAGCTGTGAAGTAGCGATGGGTGTGTGTATACGTGATAGTCGATTGACTACGCGACCCCGTATCGTTCGTTAAATTAGATACGACGGCGACATACGTAAACAGATCGTATCGAATAAATAGTGAAAAATTATCGTGATTATTTTTTTCTCCTGCAAATCCACTCTCACCAAATGTCACATATTTTGTAAAACGAATAATATCGGAAAGGTGAAACTATTAAAAACAGAGAAGGAAACACTTCATTCATCAAAATGGTTCAACATTATCAGTCTCCAGTACGAGTTTACAAACATCCTTTTGCACTTGTCATGCTGGTACGTATAAATCCATATTATAATATGAACCTTCAACCTGACATTGTAAAAATATTTA
This sequence comes from Neodiprion lecontei, assembly GCF_021901455.1. NCBI lineage: Eukaryota > Metazoa > Arthropoda > Insecta > Hymenoptera > Diprionidae > Neodiprion > Neodiprion lecontei. The sequence continues at coordinate 2,332,111 of NC_060261.1, read as the reverse complement.
CGACAATTCACAGTCTATTTAATTGACACAAGATATGTATTTTTCTTTCTTCGTTTCTCTCATTTACACTGAATTTTTATGTCTTGATTCACCTTTCTCCTCCACTCCAAATTACATCCATTTCAGTCACTGTAAATTGGCCCATTAATTAGATTACCTTTAATCGCCTTGATAACTTACCACATATGCCCAGTACGTATGTATCATTTATATACATACATACAAGGATAAATAGAAGGAATGACTTTCAACTTATGTCCAACAAGCCTTGAAAGAGAGCCTCGAGAATTTATTTAATTGCCGGATGTAAACCCTACCATCTTACAATTTTTTTTTTTATCTGTATAATAATCATAACGATAACAGTAATAATGATAACCATCAATCATGAGGAAATATAATTATCCCATTATTCTCTTATTCAATCATAGTCTGATGTTCTATTGCTGCCGTCGGATTGCGTAACATGAATATGTGATAAAATAGAGAAATAAAAAAATAAACCGGTTGGCTGGCTGGTTAAAATCTGGATGAAATCAGTATCGGTTTCAGTTTTTTTTTCTGCCTTTTTTATATCCTCTCCCCTGACCTTAATTTTTTTTTGCTTACTCCCCCCAAACTTGTTTACAATTGACAGTATGATAACGATATGATAATGATATGATAAATGGTTTAATTTACATACAAATGTATACAAAAAACTCCAAAACATGGATCAACTAGTAAATTCTGAAGGTCCCTATATAACGATCATTGACACAGGAAACCGTTAACGATGCCTAAAATTAATCGTACACATGAATGAATATCGTTTGGACACTATAAGCCCGTTTGTATATGAAATACTGATATTCGAATATTCGTCTATTGCTATTCTACGAATGTTTTTTAAGGTCGGCGTACGGAGCTGGCTAACAGTAACCCAAATCCGTAACTGGCGATCGTTTAGAATTCAAGAGAAATATCACGAGAACGTATGGCGGAGAATAGCAATGAGTGGGTGATTTTTCAAATGCGTTTTTGTTTGTTTCTCCTAGGCGTACGAAAGAAGATTTCCAACATGTCCTCAAATACCCGTTTTCGTTGGATGTGAGGTAACAATGGATGAAGAGAGCAATGGTGGGGCGATAAGGAAGACTGAACGACGTTGTAAACTGAATGTAGAGGCGCCTTATATTCTGAAAAAAGTAGGCCACCTTGTCTTTTACATTTCTCTTTTATCAAATGTTTTTTCAGTACCATTGTTCCTTCAATGAAAGTGGTTTCGTTCTATATATTCGGTCGCGCGAACTTTTTTTTCCTTCTCTTTCACAGATAATCGGCGTTGACTTTGTCTACTTTATCCAACGCAATGTTCTTGATAGACGCAACAGCATTTTGGAAATTGAAGCGTGTAACGAAAGCTTCTCCAACAGAGTAGGCGTTGTAGAAAAATGTAAATATTATGTGAGTATAAGTGATTTTCTTTAAATCTAATCACCTTTAAAGAGAGATAAAGAAATGTTGAAGAAGTGGTAAAAAGGTGCATTTTTTTTTCCCCAGTAATATAATAGCTAAATCAATTTTCAGATTCACCCAGAAAATCCAAATTGGACATGTTTTGAGCAAACGGCTAGTTTGGACATAAAAAATTTCTTTGGATTTGAAAACTCGATGGAAAAGTTAGCCATGAAACAATATGCCCAAAATATTGCCAAGGTAATAATCACTAGAATGTCATCCGCGCGAATTATACTATCTCTGAACATTATCAGACAAGAATAAGTAACAAGGATTTCTTGATCACATTTCAGGGAAAAGAAATAATTGAATATTTCGTAAACCAATTGAAAGAAGAAGGCATAACATACGTAGAACCCTGGACTGATCCTTCGCCACAGAAAGATATTGAAGTTGATGTTCCGTGAGTATTCTCCCCTCTGATTATACAGTTAAAATTAGACCAAGAATCCATATAGCTGATGCTTGAAAAGCATTTCAAGAACGTGTACAGCCAGCTTATAACTAGCCTAATGATAGCAATGCTGACTAACCACGTTAAAACCCACACGTTAAACACCAGTTTATTTACTCATGGTTAATAAAACGCATGTAAAACTTTTCAGCATCAAAGGCGAAGGAGAAGCTGTAGGTAATAAAGAACCCGATTCTGAGACGAAGCTTCCAAGCAGCCGAGGTGAGATACCGAGTTCCGAGAATTTAGCAAACGCCAAACGTTTTCTCACGATTGTTTGACAATATCCCAATTTTTCAGACATGCAACTTTCGTCGGATTACATCGCAAGATATTTAGGAAAACTAAATATGATGCAAGAGAGTAGATTAGTACAGTTGCGTCATAGTATAGAAGAATTACGCGGCAGTTCAGTTCCAGCAGATGCTACGTTGCTTAGATTTTTACGCGCTAGAGAATTTTCAGTCGAAAAAGCCAGAGAAATGCTAACGCAGTCGTTACACTGGAGAAAGAAGCATCAAGTTGATAAGCTTCTGGATGATTACGAAGCCCCACAAGTTGTCAAAGATTACTTTCCCGGAGGTTGGCATCACTTTGACAAAGGTAAACAGATCTTGGAATGCAGACCACTATTACCTAATTGACATGATTGTCAGAAAACGTCATTCGATTTAATTAAATTTCAGTTAAAGAATTAACTTACAAATGCAAAATTGTTGAATTGTATTGTATTCAATAATTTTTTTTATTTTTCATCACATATTTTTATTTGACAATTGACAGACGGCCGCCCGCTTTACGTTCTACGATTGGGTCAAATGGATGTTAAAGGGTTGCTGAAATCAATCGGGGAAGACGAAGTCTTGTTACTGGTGAGGATTTGTTTCCCCTTTCTTGAAGTTAATGCGAATTGAGTTGACGAAACGAAATTTAATTTTACATTAATATTATAACAGTGCAGAAGTTGGACATTACGAGGTGGAAATTTGAATGATAATAGATAATTGTAAACGCTAAGAGGGGACCCGCATCAATATCTAATAAGTGATAAACCATGATTACAGGCTTTGCACGTCTGCGAAGAGGGTCTGCAGCTAATGGATGAGGCGACAACAATTTGCGGCTATCCTGTGTCTCAGTGGACGCTACTTATAGATTTAGAAGGTCTAAACATGCGTCATTTGTGGAGACCTGGTATTAAGGTACGGTAGTTTTACTATTATACAAGGATGAGAAAAGAACCAAGAATGTGAAAGTACTCAAGCGTTTGATTCGTATGATGGTAAAAACAATTCTCTAGAAAAAGACACAACTCAGAAGATCAACAAGGAGTTACTTTTTATACTTTCAGGCATTGTTGCGAATAATAGAAATCGTCGAGGCCAATTATCCCGAGACAATGGGTCGTGTATTGATTATACGAGCTCCTAGATGTTTCCCGATATTATGGACACTTATCAGCACCTTTATACGTAAGTTTGAATATTTTCTCGTAGCGAATTCTCTTATCAGTTTGTTTTTTTCTTTTCATACTTTTTCTGTCAACTGACAAACATCTAATTGTAATATTACTAAGGCAGGTGAATTTTGTTTCAGACGAAAATACGAGAAACAAGTTCGTATTTTCTTGCGGTACCGATTATCAAGAGCAGGGCGCGGGAGGTCTGACCGATTACATCGGTCAGGATGTGATACCAGATTTCTTAGGCGGTCCATCAGAGGTAACGCAATTAACGATTGTTTATATATTAGATAATATTATTAAGAACTATCTGTTCCGTGATTGAAAAAATTGATGTAATTGCTTTGAGAAAAACCCATCAATCGATAGTTGCCAGAAATAAAAAGTAGTAATGCATTGAATTGGGTGACAGGAAGGAGTTTGCGAGGTGTATGATATGGTACCGCGTCGCTTTTACATTATCGACGCAGAAGCCAGCAGTGTAAGACCAATTGATGAAATATATAATCTGTGTATTGTCGTTCACACGTCACAGATCATATCGCCGACACTCTTGGTTTAACGCCAAATTTAATGAATATTGTGTCTCAAGGTCCGAATGATACTGTCATAGATTACGATCAATTAATATCAGTTCAAACAACGTGCCAAGAATAACGCCGCTCACAATGCTGCAGCATAATCGTACCTTTTTTATCATGTGCTTTTACACCTTTTTTGTGTCCGTTAATACATTTGATTATATTCACCGACGTATTTTTTTTTTTTTTTTCTCTTGTTTTTGTCAACAAAATACGCAATTTAACATTTATAACTACGATTGAGATACTGAGCATAAAGTAATGTTGAAAATAATTTAACCACACTACATGTTCATCATATGAATGTTCAATGCACCAAAGTTCTGAACACACAACAGAAACAAATTTTAGGAGAAAAATAACGAAAAAATTTATCCGATCTGTACCTGAAAGCTATCAGCTCCTGTAATATAATAAAAATTTCTCTCTGTCACGGAGTTTAAGCATCAAAATGCAGCTACTTGAAACTAAACATCTTTTTCCTGTTCATCAGACATTCATAGTAGACGGAGGTGTCGTGCCAAAGCAGTTGTATCGGCTAGATCTGGAGGTTGGTGCTTCAACGGAACACGAGCACAGCCTTTATCAATCTATAAGTCTCAGTCGTGGTCAAGTCCATAATGTCGTTATACATTGTAACGATCCAGGAGCAGTGCTGACGTGGGATTTTGACGTCATGAGACACAACGTGACATTTACCGTACTGCGTAAAACAAGAAACAGTATATGTGACGACGCGGGTGGTGAGTGTATTGTATACGCATTATTTTTTCCTCCATCTTTTGCAATCCAAATTGCCTATCAATAATTTCAAATATTGAATAAACCATGCTTCATTTTTTAGGACCGAGTCGCTCGTCTTTCACTAACGGTGAACTAGACGCTGCCGCAACTAAAGAATGGAAGGAAGGAATTGATTGCGTAAAAGTTGAACCCAGTGTATTGTGTCATGACGGGGAAAGTATTCAGGTACGAATAGGATGAGATATTTCTTTTCGTCCCGTCATTCGATTTTTTAAATATGTAGCTAACGACGTTTTCACTACTTTTATACGCTGTAAAATTCTTCTTATATTTTTATTCCCTCCTCAAAACAGGGTACTCACATAATGCAAGTAGCAGGAAGTTATATCCTACAGTGGCAGTACCAAGAAGATCAAACCGAACGACTACCAGCAATTACATCTCACAAGGCCCAGCTTATGTATTTCCACGAAACTCTGCCGTCGGTTCAGTACAGGTAATAAAACTTGCTTCATCTCAAATTCAATACAAGAAAGTGGAAACAAGTTTTTCACTTTTTCTTTCTGTTTATCCAGAAAACTGCGTTATTACGATACATGTACCAGATTTTAGCTTTGCAATTTTCATTTTTATTTATGTCTAAACAGAGGCTCGATGATGAGTTTGCAGTCAGCAATTAGCGGAAAATCCATCGCTAGTTCATCTTTGTCCAGATGAGAGACAATAATTGCTGAAGATTGTAGCCACGTACCACTTGACGATGACGCCTGAACAATCCGATGTAAACTACTTAATAGCTTAAAGTCGACTAGCAGAATTAATTGCTACGTGGATTCACCTTAGAACAATATATGAAAACAGTCAGGAAGCTGATTAAATTATAATTTTTTTTTTTTTTTGCAACAAATTTGAAGTTACGTACGATACATCAAGAATGAAGGATATTTCTAGTGAAAATACGATTTACAAATCTAGATCTGTGAATAGTGTTTTGTAAACTTTTCTGTTATATATTTTTTTCTTTTCTTTTTTGTTTTTATCTTTATGTATTACCTAATATTATCGGAGTGAAACAGTCTTTTCAAAGAAATTTTAGACTTGTTTGGCGTTAGATGTAATTAGATAGACTGAAGTGCAGCTAGCTAAAAAAAAAAAGAAAAAAAAACGAGTATAGTACCTATATTCAAATCTCTAATCATCAATTCGCAGAAATGTTTTATTTATGTTCGTTTTTCTCCCGTTTTCGAGATTTTAACGTTCAGGCAGAGTTATTAACAAATAGTGCAGAATCGTTCTGTTTACTGTGCAAAAGAGGAATAATAACTTGGTGATATAATGATATATCTAAATAAATATTTTAAATTCAGTAGTACGAAATTGGGGTTGTTGTAATAAAATTTACAAAAGATATATGTAACACACGACGAAATTTGGTCGGAAGTGAAAAAAAAAATTATTTACACTTCCCCCACGCTGCGACTACAGTAATTTGTATGTAAATATACACAGACTTGCTATAATCAATTAATATTGAAGCAATATTATAGAATAAGTGATAAGAATACAGACCTACTTTTGAGCCAATAAATACTGGACTATAAGGAAAAACACACACATAATAATGTCCTATAAATGACACGGGTGAATTGATATAATTATTCAGTATCAAGCAATAATGGAGTAACGAGGATGAGATGGAAAAAAAAAATACTAAAAATTGAAAAACCGTATCCAATAAATGTTTCACGTATGTCGATACCTCGCAATAGTAAAGATATGAACAAACTCAATGTAACAACATTTCACAAAAATGCAACACATGTACAAAGAGGCAGAAAACAAATAACCAAAAAACAAAAAAAAAAAAAAAAAGAAAGAAAAACGATTTACAATATTGCCTAAATACAATGATCAAAATAATTATCGAATTTCATGTACAACATACATGCTATGAAACAATCAATTGAAAACTGATCACAATAATCGAAGATATGTTTAAAAAAAAGATTATGTAGCTTAGGAATTGACACGAATTTTGTAATGCATAATTTCAGACTAAAGAATTAATTTCGAGAGAATGAATTCTGTTTTGGAATAAATTTTGGTAGGAACCTATGGCCCTCCCGCCCCGTCCAGACGTTATGCTTACACAATGAGATTGATGTCGATGTTATAATACGAAATAATAGCATTTCAATGTAGAAAAGTCCTGTAATTATAATTTTATCGTCTTTTATTAATTGTTGTAGAAACAATTACTAATGGTGCTGGTGTAGAAAAAACCCCATCAAGTAAACATAAAAATGTATCGCTTGGCGTTAAAATATGTAGATTATTAAAATTAGTTCGCTTGTAAGATTATTTTTCTTTTTTTTTTTCTTCATCGCAATCGTCCAATAGCGTGAATTTTCTTTTTTCCTTTCTAATAAGTTTAATACTCTTAATATGAGGGATATTGAATTAAATTAACACTTGGCCAATTTCACGGTCAGTTTAATAAGAACTAAATATAAATGTTAGGATCCTAAAAAATATTGGATTTTAGAATCTCATATTTGTCATTAGCGTAAAGTTTATATGTAAACAAGTACAGACGTAGGGTAATATTGCTTACGTCTTACTGTCCTCAGAAGTAAAATTCAATAGCTGCAATGATGTTTAAATACAGAGAAAAGATTTCAAGTATTTGCTCTTTACGATTAATCAAATTTTTTGATAAGTATATCGTATGACCAATCGAATGGCTTTGTGTATTGCTAAGAATTAGCTTACGCGGCACCCATCGATCTTTAACATGTAGAATAGTGAATTTGTGAATAGTAAAAAGAGCGATTATTACAATGATAATAACCGATGATCACGTCGGTTGTTAATCATAAATTACAGCTGAGAAGTACAATACTGAAAACTAACCATCTCATGCATGTTAGCGATGATAGATTAATTGATTAGTGTTTAAAGTAAAGAAAAATATATATATAGGTATATATGTATACCAAAAAAGAGAAAAAAAAATAGTCGATCAAAGTTATATCGAATTTTCAGTAGGTTATGAATTGCAAGTAGTTGGTCTATCACTCGTGGTTTATCATTGTAAAAACTTTAATTCTCTTCTCTAATAATTTTACTGACAATACCGTCTACTAGAAAATGACTTGATAAGAAATAACTAATGCAGCTCAACAGTATTGAATATTGGCCAAATAGGGTAATATTTTACCAAATAAGTTTGTGCCCAAGTTAAAGTGAATTGAATCAACGATATGAAATGAATTTCAACAGCTTTATTATTAAACTTACATATTTCCCTAAGTATAAGGGTAGAAATAATCGGTATTGGTTTCAAAGTTTCGATTGATATTTATCGAACAAAGATTAGAATAAAAGTGTTCATATTCTCAGTTAAATAGCCTGACGAATACAAATATAATACGACACATATGACTTTCAACAATGTTAGTAAAACTGTTAGAAAATGTTTAATAATTGGTACAGGTAACTGAAATTGTTACTAAATAAACTATTGGATTGTAATAGTCATACGCTAAGTCAGACACTGTAGCAGAAGAGTAATGCAAGTGGAATCGCCTAGAGAATTGAAAATTTGAATATTTTATGCAGTCTTTTTAAACAGTTATGTATTTCTAAAAAACATGGCTTTTTGCAAATGTAAGTACAGTCTTTTGGAAAAACCTCTTTGCAGAAGTTCTCTCATATATAATACTTGTGAAACGGTGAAAGACAAGTTTTTCTTTAGCAAAAATCGTGCCCTCAAAATTGCGTGCCAAAATGTAACGTCTGTGTTAATAAAGATTGTTTGATCTGCGTGCATTATTCTTCTAACACTATTTCTTTAGATATGTGGTTTTAAACGTATTCAAAAACTTTAAAGTACGTTGTGTGCAAATATAACGTAAAAGGACGAAAACAAATTGTAAAAAAAATTAGGAAAACATAATTCATTCGTAGAATAATGTTGATGACAAATGAATAGAGCTATATTTAAATAAAAATCAAATATAACTTTTCACGATCAACTTTCATTTTCCAATTATCCCTTGTCTAAATCCAAATCTCTGCAGGGGATCGACGGACAGGAAATGTAATTAGGAATCGGTCCAATGATTTTGCCTGTCGTTGCCTCGTCATAAATAAGAATAAAGACGAAATACAGATGTACGAATATAATTCAACCGTTTATTATAAAAACACAGAACGCAATGTTCCATCCTCATTCATTCTCATTTCACACATCATAACTTACAGATACCGAGATGTTGTAGTCTATACTTATACACATAATTACATCTATCGTCGTTTAAATCCATACTTTTTCCTTTCGTAGAATAGATCCGTTTTCGAACTTCCCAGGTTTACAATTTTCGGGCACCCGTCTCTCTGTCGTAAATATTTAAAGAATTAGCATTTTCAGCGTCGCCAATTTGAATCTATGATAACGATCTTACGTACATCTTTTTCTTGAATTGTACATTCTTTGCAGTAATATGCATCAGATACACCGGGTCCTCCGCAGATAACGCAACGGCCTTGGTAAGATCCGTAATTACATTCGTCACAAATTCGTACCAGTGTACAAGGCCTCACATACGAGTCGCAGATTACACATTTTCCATCACACTTTTCACATAATCGACCAATAGCTGGAGACGGAAAATTCAAATTGTTTGTAGAAAATTATTCACAGGTGAAGCCAGGTTGGCTAGGGTGATGTTAGGTTATGTCAACTTGTAGAATCGGCAGAATGAACCATGAAGTAATATTTTCAAGGTCGCAGTTTCGAAAACGATAATACCAGTAGCCATACGTGTTTCACGAGCTATTATTAGCAATGAAATAAGTCATAAAATCTCGAAACGAGCGGAGATAGTAATGATCAGCATTGCGATCAAGTCTTACGCTATTTTTCAAACAACTTACCAACGCCCGGCTGTTTCCTACAAAATATCAAATCTGGATGATGCTTAGCCATGCTTTGGAATGATTAGCGTCCTTCGGATACCTCAGAATACTTAAATTATTTTGTCAATATCAACTTGCAACTTTTCAAAAAGGCCGACCTTACCGAAAACGGATGTATCGGTATCAAATTAATTTTCAACATCGGTACCTTCACCCGCCACTAGAGGGTACATTTTCAAACGCAAATACAAGGAATTTGAAATTTAAACTTGCTATGATTATTGAAATGAAAGATTAAACGAAACGTAGATGGAATTGAGACAAACGTTATATTCCCGTATTTCACACAAATAATCAAACTATCAGAGAGAGCGAGAGAGAGAGAACTGAAAGCACAAGTCTTCTATTTCGTTTATGCTCTCTCTCATTTAGACACATTCGGTAATCCACATCATGCGTTTCGAAATCAGCCCCCGGTGCTGTCAACTATCTTACGTCGTTTTTCGCTATAGAGTTCGTAGCTGGTTTTAGTCCTAGGGAGTTTTCAGCGCTGCCAGTTAGTTTTGGAACGCACTCATAAATTGTCATAGACTATTGACTGAAGACTGGACGGCTATGCTAACAAGATTTTGTGTACTTATGTGATTATGTGATAAAAGGCCTCCGCCGATAAAGAAGCTTCAGATCACTCCAATTCCACTTGCTGAGTATTGGTCACAAAAATTTATCCAAGGGTAACAGATTTAAATTCTTCAGTCAACGCAGACTCACTCACTCACCCCCTCGCACCCAAATTCAGAATATATTCGCTGATGGATCCGCAGTGACCAGTGACAATCAGATTAGAGGGAATAATTCAGACAGCTGCAATCCTCGGATGCACGAATTTACCAATCCAAGTACCAGAATTAGCTTCCTCGTAGCGCGTTCGCTGACTGCAGTTTGGCATTATTTGGCATGTTAGAGCACAGTGCGAAGTGTCGGTCGTGTGCGTATTTTTGGACATCGCGCGTATTTACGCGTACGTATTATGTACGTGAGAAAAAAGTAGTAAGGCTTCAACTCGGAGGGAAGGAATAGGGTGATATTCGACCGTAGTAAATTTTGTATCATTTCTCAATCCTGCCCTCTTTATTGCGCGAACGATTTCGGGGTGAATGACGGGTCGCAAGTCCCGTAATGGATAATTCTAATTGGGATGCAGGTGAGTCTTTAAATTATTTCGTTATTTCTACCCCTTGATAATTTGTTCTGGTTTCACGACATTGGCTGAAAATGTGTTGAAGAATTGAATATTTTCACCACGGTATGCAATTTTCATGTAAAGAATCACCGAAAGTCAATGAAAAATATCTGCGCTACATTAGTCAGTTTTATTTGTATATAGATTTTTAATTGAAATTCTCTCGTAAGTAATTGTCTCAATTGGGTAGGACTTTTCAAATCAATTCTATTGACATTTTAAACCGTTCGTTCTAAACTAGAAGTAAGCAAAGCTGTGAAATCTTGTTGATCTTTCAAGCTGGACAGGTTCTCGAGTCCTTACATCAAACTTGTAAATAGACAATAACTATTTATAGAATAGTCTTGAAGCTCGGTTATACACAGTTTTTATGCTTATCTCCTATTTCTATTTCTCTGTACAGGTACTCATGCTGTATGGTATTAAATTTTAGGTTTTTCATTTCATTTTCAGCCTTATCAAAGCTTCTCAATTCACTGGAAGATAATAAGACTGAACTCCCAAGTTGCAGCGAGGAGGAGCTTAATTTTCTCAGTGAAATATTAAAGTCGAAGGAGCTTAACGCGTTGGTTAACGTTCACAACAAGATCATAAATCTCTCCAATGATGACAAATTCTTTCCTGTATTATCAAACTCCATGGACGTCAACATCGACGTTTTGGATGTACTTGTGCCAAAAACACGTGGATCCGCAGATTGCAAGCAACTATTTCTTTTATTACAGAACCGTCATATGCAGGTAAGAGAAGGAAATCAATGAAATTAAAAAATACAAGGAGAAATTTCAAATGAAAAATCTTTTCATTCTGCAATAATAATTTAATTTAGGGAGGAAAGAGATGATAGCAATTCAATTTCGATATATATCCTTCTTTTACAAATATCAAGTATCATGCTTGGAACAATTAAACGAACTTTCACGGATGAAACAAACTTATTCACGGCACTCATTTCGAACAAGCGACAAAAAGAAAAAAAGTTAAATCCATTCACACCCTTGGATTTTCAGGCTCTGCTATGCACTCATGACGCAGTTGCGAAAAAGGAATACTACCCAAAAATTCCTGAACTACCCCTGGAAGTTGACGAAGATGATGAAATCATAAAAATTGTGGAGCTTATTAAGTCCAACGAGCCCTTGGTACGTCTTACCGATCACATCAAATTTTCTAGGATTAATTTGGTTTTAAGAGACAGCATAGAGGGACAACAAGATTACTAGAGTTACGGCGAAGCATTGGCTTTTTTCCCCTTCCCAAGATAAATAAGAATCATCGAAAGGCCAATTGTATTAACGAATTTCTTTTATAATTGACAAACTTGCTTTGAAGTGCGGTCCTGGTGTTGAACCAATTGTGGTAAGTTTCTCATCGGGCTTTGAAGATTGGTTACTTTCATTGGCAAAACGTGAAAGAAAAAAAAAAAAAAAAGCAAAGAACAATAATGATGAAGAATCACATCCTTTCTCTCTATGCATTGAAATATGAATTAGCCAACTTTCCTATTTCCCTACTAAATTCGATTCCCGACCATTTTGGTGCCAAGTATCATTAGTTACCCCCAATAGTTATACCATAACCGAGCAAAGTTGAACCCTGTAAAGATTGTTTAAAAAATATTGCACGGTCACTAAATACTCGCGCTTCAACCGATGAGTCAAGTTCTCTGATTCCGCTATGCTGTGCTATAAACTGCACTGTCGACAGAAATAGTAGCTGTCTACTACATAATGCTCTTGTTCCCGAGCACATGATTGAGTTTCATGATTTGTTTTTTTATTGTTTTTGTCTACACTTTCTGCTCAAATGCTATGCTTGAATATTAAGACAGAAAAGCATAATCGATCAAAAAAACCATAACTACGGTAACCAAATTCAACTTCTGACGAAATAAACCTATATATCAGTTCCCATTTACTAACAGGGAGCAACGATAAAGACTTGCGAAGGAACCGACAAGATAGTCTTCGCGCGAATTCTTCTAGGTGGCCCGGCAGACAGATCTGGGGCTATTCATGTCGGCGACGAGGTTCTTGAGGTGAACGGTATCAGCGTTGAAGGAAAGACACCGGCTTGTGTACTGAAAATTCTCGTAAGCAGATTTTTACTCCATTGAAAATCGTTTTTTGGTGAAAAAGTGCATTATTCACCATTTTGATATGATGTTTTAGGACGATTTTGAGGGCACAGTAACATTCAAACTTATTCCAGCGAGTAGCAGGTGCGGCGTCAGAGAAAGCAAGGTAACATCGAGAAACCTTGTAAAATTATAATTACAATAGGTATGTTTGAAAAAAGGATGAAACTTCCTAACAACCACTTTCACAGGTTCGTGTTCAGGCACATTTTTCGTACACTGCCGCGGACGATCCTTACATACCTTGCAAAGAAGCAGGATTAGATTTTGTCAAAGGGGATATACTTCACATCGTAAGTCAGGATGATTCTCACTGGTTAGTATCGTTTCAAGCGGGGATAAAAACGCTGAACTAAACTTTATTCAGTAATTTCTTGTGAAATTAATATCAAGCGATCTTCCTAGCTTGATTTGAACGTCAAAACATTTTATTGTTTCAAAGGTGGCAGGCGCGACGTGAAGGCGATCGAAATATGAGAGCTGGCCTCATTCCGAGCCGAGCCCTTCAGGAGCGAAACATCGTCTTAGAGCGACAGCTCAAGGAAAAGAGCGATGAATCTGACCATATAAGTATGTAGTACACGTTGCTATTTCATTTTTAACTTTGTAGAGTATCACAGGTTCGATACAGACAAAAACAAATCAATCCTCCTTATCTCCTGCCTCTCTAATTCGATCGATGAAACTTTGGGCTGCTTTTGTTGATAATTAACCGCCACGCACTCCTAACTATCGGTTAGGCCTGTGTTCTGTTCCAGTGGCTTTGCCTGCCCTGTGTCCCCGTCCCCAGACCTCTTCGCTCGTCTTGCCCACAAAGTGCAACTTGCAGGGTCCTAAGACTAAAAAAATCATGTATGACGTGGCAGAGAATGACGACTTTGACCGCGAGGAGATACCGACTTACGAGGAGGTTGCCAAACTCTATCCAAGGCCCGGATTCTACAGACCTGTCGTCCTTGTTGGACCTCCTGGGGTCGGCAGAAACGAGCTCAAACGGAGACTGGTCGCCACCAATCCAGAAAAATATAAGACTCCAATTCCGTGTGAGTTTTGAAATGAATACAAATTCTAATCCCGATATGGGAGAGCTCTCAGAGATTAGAAAAAAACTAAAATAACCAAGTCACTCGCTGTCCGACAATTTTTATAAATTTTCTTTTCTCCGTAAATTAGATACTTCAAGATCGCCAAAACCTGGGGAGGTGAACGGCAAAGACTACTTCTTTGTATCGCATGAAAACATGAAGGCAGACATAGACTCTGGGAAGTTTATAGAGTACGGTGAATACAAAGGAAATCTTTACGGCACAAGCCGGGAGAGTGTAGAGTCGCTAGTAAACGCCGGGTATGTCTGTGTGCTTAATCCGCACTATCAGGCTTTAAAGATGCTGCGAAACCCGCAGCTTAAACCGTTTGTCGTATACGTGAAACCGCCCAGATTTGAAATACTGAAGGAAACTAGAAACGAGGCAAGAGCGAGATCGACATTCGACGAGAAGAACTCTAGAGGTTTTACGGTAAGAATATTATATTTCACTTCGTCGCGTGTATCCCATTAAACTTGAAACTTCACGTTTTGAACTGACCTTTTATATCCTCTCAAAAAATTTCTTTCCAGGACGACGAGTTTCACGAGATGATACACAGCGGAGAGCGAATAGAATTCCATTACTCCCATCACTTTGACGAAACGATTATCAATGCCGATCTGTCGATGGCTTTTGAAGAGCTAGTCAGCGCCATTTCGAGACTGGAAACCGTACCCTTGTGGGTTCCAGCTTCCTGGGTTCAGTGAGAATTATTGCTCTCAATAGCCTATTCTGTGTAAATTCAAGAGCTTGACACTGAGGGATAGAATAAAAAGTTCAAGGTGTAGTTAGAATTATTTAAAAGCACCAGAATTTGGTGATTATGAAAAAAAAATATCAGAATTGCTAGAATGGAGCAACAGAACGAATCAAACAACGCCCAACAGATCGTCTATAGAAGTTGAGAAGAATGGTTTTTTTCCGGAAAACTTTTACCCTACCTTCGCCGCCTCCGAATGAACTTTGTCAATAAGTGAAAACGAGATATAGGGTTTTCTGACAAAAATCACACTTTGTTTTCGCAAGAGAAACGAATGCTGGCGTTTAAGATTTTATTTTAAAATTTCTTATTATTTCAAGTAATGAGTAACTGTCTGTGTCGATCACCACTGATACGAAACGACGTGTTCAATCTTCTAAAGTAATAACTTAGATCGTTAATTGAATGAGAACTCAACGCCAACGCATGAAATAAAAAGAAAAATGTTTGAAAAGTCAACAAAGTCTCAAAGATATATCTATCTAACATAATAGTGTTTCTGTTGAGCATACAGGCAGCATTTTTTACGATAACACTATAGCCGCCCGTATTATAGGTATCGAAATATAGATTTGTTAAAAAACTGCTAGAACATTGCAATATTTTTAGAAGAAAAACAAACAAAAAAAATTGAAAAGAGAAAAATTAGGAAAATTAAATAAAAAAGACATTGCAAAAGCAATGTTTAGCTATAAAACGAATTAAAAATGGTATTATAATATTAATAGTGTAATTAATTTTTATTTATAATTGAATTATTATTATCATATAAATAATGATTAACCCAATTATTGTTAACTGTTGCCAAATAAATAGACAAAGAATTAAAGTAATAAAGTTATTATCCATATTCAAACAAAAGAATAAAAAATAAAAATAGAAACCAATATTGTTGTATCCCAAGCGACTGTAAGTTATGTTATTTTACAGAATTTGTTATTAATGTATACTAATCAATATACGGTATCTGTTGAAATATTTAATTATAACTCCAACGATCTTATGACTTTGTTTCTCAGATTTCTAAGGCCCGCCATTTCCCAACAATTTTATTTCACTGAGAATATTTGTGCTACTGTCCGAAAAAAAAGTCGAATTGCACACTAAAATCTCACAGTATAGATTTTTCTGAACATTATTACTCTTATAATAAAATTTGTACCAAAACTATGTGGCCAAAACACGTGTATTATAAACGGGGAAATCCATCCTCTTACAGGGAGGATTTAGAATTGAGATAAAAATCTGAAAAAATTAGGGAACTGTTTTTGAATTGTTTGAAGTCGATTTGAAGGGCGGCACGGAAAAAGATCGGCAACACCGTAAATAAGGATCACCCTAATTGTGCACATACATAGTTGAATTGAGACACGCATCGAGCATCAGTTTGATTTGATACAAAATAACATCGAGGGCCTTAGAGATCAAGGGTATGTAGTACTCGCAGACCCTTTGCGTTTATTTGTTTATTCAATATAGGAAGAAAAAGGGGGACTTTCCTCGGTCGGTAAGGATAGGAGTACTACATACCCTTCATTCGCAAACTAAAAATGTAGCCCAGGAGCACCTGTATGTGTTCACATGTTTTCCGCCGTCACATAGGCGAAAGGCACTACTCGACGCGCACAGATTGCCTACATACAGGCAGATTTAAACGCATATACAATAATTTACGATCCTTACACGCGCATTTCAATAATAACGAAATTCAGGAAACAGATATGCGTTAAAAAAACGATCGTCGAGATTCTCAGTGACCCTGTTTTACTGGATCGTAATATTTCCGCAAGCGTGTATGCAGTTAATAAGTTGTACAAAGATCCTTACCTAGAATTGTGAATTGTAACCGGGAGTCCTCGTGAATACTCTTTTGATGCCGTATCATCCTCAAACACTGCTGGTTGCCCATTTGCACTGATTTACACAACTAGACTGCACTGATTTACACTGCTAGACTGCACCGAAGGTCACCGATTGATGGTCATTACGCGAATGCTCTACTTCGGCTGGACGAAGGTCGAGGAAATATACAAACCAGCGTCGAACGAAAATCGCACCGTCAAACTTTGTTGATTCGGCTGTCTCGCGACCTTGTTTTCCCGCTAAACTATCAACCACACCGCATTCCGTAATTATTCCAACGAATACACACTTTATCTGCGATAAGTCAGTACATTATTTCACTTTAAACACAACACACCAACTTCAACTTACACGCGGTTAATTGGATTACATGAACGAAACTCAACGTCAGTCGAATAATAATGAAAATGGCTACTTGATCGTTTGTCACTTGTTTGTCAGAGCTTGCGTATCCCGCCAAAATTTACGAAATGTCGATGCAAGCGCCATCATGGTGAAATCAAGAGTATCAAATTGATCGGTAAGTGCGTCGGTAGGTGAGGTAGTATTTTTCCGACAATTACATGCAGCGAAAATTCGAATTTGCTTACCATAGAAGCACGTTTTGTTGCTGTCATGATATGAATTCCTTTGTTTGACCAAACTTCCGCATCAAATAAGTCGGTATTTACGCTCACAATCAACTCGTCAGCAGCGGAGATTCTTCATCCGGATCAATCAGACCACCTTTCGTTAAATATTCCAACGTGTAGAGTCATAAGTATGTGCTGGATTCGTAAGTCGCAGATCACTCACTGTTGGAGCACTGTCGAGACGTCTCACACCGAACAACACACCGAACACGTTGACTGACCTAACTTCAGTGAGCCGATATTCTCCTTGTTCAAACTTGGAGTCTGTATTGAAAATGGCGACTTAGACAGCCAGCGCCACTGACGGACATTTTACAAACTACGAAAGCAATGATGATTTTCACTTTCTTGGTCGGCATCTATTTTAACAACAGTTTACGGAATAAACCACGGACTTAGCATGGACCGTGGAATAAACTAGTCTCATAATCAGTTTCCAACTAGCTGTCAGAATTCTCTCTGACAGAGCGTTGATTGGTGTTGATAGGAGCGATATAGCGTTAAATTTTATTTAATAATAATATGATATACGTCGAATTATTTTGTTAGCGTCGAATTAATTTATCCATAGCTGTACCGCTAATCTGAATCAACTGAAATGACATCGAAGACTGAAATTACGTTGGAACATTTTTATATTTTCAATGGAACATACGCAAAGAAGGAAGGAGAGGTAAGAATTTTGTCAGTATTATTTGTCGTCGAAGTATTTCTGGTCTTAAATTTAACTCGAGTTTAATTTCTCTTCCTTCTTTAGACACAATTGCACAAAAACACTATCGACATGTATTTGTCTGTACAGATGACTAAAGCTCGTGATGA
This sequence comes from Neodiprion lecontei, assembly GCF_021901455.1. NCBI lineage: Eukaryota > Metazoa > Arthropoda > Insecta > Hymenoptera > Diprionidae > Neodiprion > Neodiprion lecontei. Next base: position 2,313,905 of record NC_060261.1, on the reverse strand, counting down.
TAAACGATTTTTGTGACTCACAAATTATCATATCAGAGAACATGTGCACTAGAAAAATCCAGTTACTGAAATGTTATTCAATTATTTATAGTATACCATTACGGAACAGTGAATCAATATTTATTTTATTTTAATTTTAAGCATGAATTTTTTTATTAAAGTTCATTAATTTACACCTCTTATTATTTTAGGAAGAGAAAAAGATTCTGTACTATTATCCAGTTTCAACGGATTCGGAAACACAAATAAAAAATATCGGACTTGGAGAGGCGATCATTAAATTTACCCAGTAAGTAAACAATAAGAATCAGTGTTGAAATAGTCGATGTTTACTACTGGATAATCAAAGTTTTCTTTTAATCGACAGATCCTTCAGCCCCGGACAAACATGTGATTACTGTCATACTCACAAAACCCGACAAATCTATTTCGAACCCGAGCCAGATTTCTGGATGGTTATGGTATTTGTTTTCTCATTCTTACAATATCCTACACGTGCTTTCAACTCAATTGTATCAATCACTTGGTTTTTTAATCCCCGCAGATTGTAGGCATACCTTATCTTTGGAAGACCAAAGACGATACGGAATATATTGAGTATCAGCATGACGAAGTATCGAGCAGCGTATGTCAAGCGATCCTAAAACAAACTTACGCCATGTTCAAACTGTTCATGGGCTCTTTTAATACCATTTTAAATGACCCTGATTGCGGTTCAGTTCTTTTATTAAAGCATAAACTGGATCACTTTTACTCAAGGGTAATTAACGATGAAGTCACATTTTTTCTCCAACCCAACTTTGATCGATAAATTTTATTTTTACCATTTCATTTCAGTACCTGCCATCTCTGAAATTGAACAACAGTGACATTTTAGATGTTTTTCAAGGCTTGCAATTTTTACCATTAGACAAGACGACGTTTCTCCACGTTCAATGTTTTATGAATCTCGTCGAAGCAATGTTTTCTCAAGTAAAATACACCGCTTTCCTATACAATGATCAACTAGTCTGGTGAGTAAAGCAGTGATAAGCAAAGGTATCGATTACACTAGAGACAAAGTTCGAACAATTTTTTCGACTAGACGATCGATAAAAAATATTGCTTTTATTAGGAGCGGGCTGGAGCCTCAAGACATGCAAGTTGTTTACAACTATTTAGTAAGCACATTGTTACCAGCTCACCTTGAAACTGAATTACATGGTGGATCCATGCCCCGTAATTCTCCATCCCCGTTCACAACCTCGCACTACGGAAAGTGAGTTTCGACTCTTCACAATCAGAGAATTTGCAAACAAAACGCACCATTAGTCTTGATTATTATTGATCACGCAATAAACATCAATCTTTGAATTTTGTATTTCAGGTTCGTAACAGGTCCTAGCAGCATTAATGAACCCAGTGGAATAGGCAAATTACCCAAAGTGTTCATAAATTATTCCACAACGCCAGTTTCCCTGTATTTAGTAGTGTATCGTGCACTGAGTGCAACGATATGTTTATTTGTGGACAGTAAGTATACTTCGACAGTACTTTGCAGTAAAATTATTCACAACTGTTGAACAATGCAAACGTTAGATACTCTTGCTAATTTGTATATATTCGTTAAAGGCAAGACCAGCTTGCTTATGGATCTTTTTAAAAGCCTCGACACGTTTCTCGGGCCCCAATTAACCACGCTGGTCAGTCTGGTGGCGGAACAGTGTTCAAAGCACGTGTCATTCAGCGCTGAATCATGCCCGAAGTATTTGTACTTCAACAAGCTGAATTTAGCCTATAAAAGCACGATTCATTTGGATAATAGACGCTGTTCTAACGTATTAACGACACCTGAAGTGCTACGGATAATAACTGATATAAATAATGATACAAAAAAGTATGTAAACATAAATCAAACTTTTCATGCACACAGCTTTACCAATGAGCCTTGATGATATTTCAGATTCAAAGAAGCTGGCGAAATCGTGATAAAAACAATGAGCGAATACTGGGTTGTTGGCAAATTATCGAACTTGAGAGAATTTTTTGTTGTTACGCAACAGAAAAATGCTAATTTAATTGAAATTGATGGTGCGTATAAAAGTGAATAGCAAATTTTTCAAAATGCATTAACAAAATTGAGTTTCAAGCATTATATTTAATAATCAACATACACGATCATTTCAGATGAAGTAAGGCGACTCTGTGATCAACAATTGAAAAGTATATTCTTCCACTAGTGTCAATGATCAATCAGGTACGGTTCTAACATTGAGTTGGCAATCAGAGTCCACGATCAAATTAATTGCTAACTAATATTTTCTGAACCTTTGAACATTTCGGTTGACTTAATATCATCCAACAATCTGCTTGATTATACGTTTATGTATAATTATACAGTCGGATTGACAGGTATATACAAATGTATATAGGTCATAGTGGATTACCTCACCTGTGCTGTACAGCAACATGTAATATAGTAGATAACAAAAATATTCAAAAAATAATACCTATTTACATCACAGTGCAATAAAACTGTACTGACATTAGCTCGGACTCTACAAATTTCTAATTTACGAGGTAAATATTTTTTCCGTTGTTATTTTTATCATAAAAAACGGGGCAACTTTTATAGAGTTATCCTGAAACTGCCTAAAACGTATGACTGACGGTCATTTATAAAATTTCTATAATCAAAATGATGCAAAACATTGGAGTCACTGATTTGCTTTCGTGTATACGATTAGTTTATTCAGATGTAGCGTCATCATCCTCCACAATCTCTTGCTTAACAACCATATTCGAAAACTTTTTCAATTTAGCAACAAAAAATCCGTCCATGTTATGCGTATGGGGATAGAAACGTCTGGTCAATTTAAGAGTCGGGTGAAACCTGTGATGTCGATAGTTTGTAAAGCCTTCCTCACCAAAATCTAAACCAGTTGGTACAAGTTTCACGTCTCGTTTCTTCAAAGCATAATCAACTATCCACTCGTTTTCCTCTGGAAGAATTGAACATGTTGAATAGACGATAATGCCTCCGGTGTCGGAACGTGCATTGACGCTGTCTATGGCAGCCAATAAAAGTTCTCTTTGCAATGTGCAACAACGTTGAACGTCCAGTTCGTCTTTGTTTATTTTAACGCCAGGATCCTTTGCCACAACTCCAGTGCCTGTACAAGGAGCGTCGAGAAGAACTCGATCAAAACCTTTTATGATCTGTATTGCGAAACAAAAAATACATTATGGCATTGTTACGAGGCAATTACTTGATTATTTTTACTGTATAATATCATGATAATCGGACAATGTTATTGGTAAACTCACAGAAGGTATTTTCCTTCCGTCGTAACTGCAAATAACTGAATTCACTATTCCGAGTCTGTGAAAATTTCCAATCACTGCTTTGATCCTATCCCGATTTACATCATTGGAAAATAAGACTCCAGTATTTTTCATCAGAGCTGCAATATGGGAGGATTTACCACCGGGTGCTGAACACATGTCCAAAACCCTTTCATTCTCTTTGGGATCCAGGGCAATTACTGGTAAAAAACTAGACGCCCCTTGCAGGATGTAGTGTCCTGCCAGGTATTCCGGTGTGGCCCCCATCGGAACTTGCGAGGAATAAACTACCAGTCCAACTTTTGTCCATTTCCCAATTGGGTCTAAGTTCACTCCTCTGTTGATCAGAGCCTGTGAAAGAAGAAACGTCAGTACTAGTGGCATAGTTCTTCCTGGTCCAATGTACTATGAATTATACCTTCAACCTTGAATTTAACGCAAATTTGATACTCACTTGGGCCAAATCTCGACGGCGTGTTTTAAGACTGTTTGTACGAATGGTCATTGGCCTCTGAACTTCGCTTGCCTCCAAATATTCGAGCAGTTCATTCATAGGAAAGATTTGCATCAATTTCTCCATTAGAAAATCGTTGTAACTAAAGTATATGCATAGGTCAGTTCGCAACAGATCTATGTACTCCTTTCGAGCTCTGCAAAATGTGAGAGATCAATATTTAATTGTGATTTATCTCACTTGAGGTATCATTTTTCCAATACCTGTAATTCGTACTCAGATATAGTGATAAATAAATAGATACCTGTCTTTGTCTCGCAGTCTTTTAAAATCTGATAAGACTATTATCACATCTCGGATTCGCTGTTGAACGTCTTGCAAGCTGACTGGGTTTGCCAATTCCTCAGCGGTAGGAAACGTAAATATATCTTGATGCGTTATCGATTCTTGCATTTCCTCGGCAGCCAATTTTCTAGAAGAATATTTTTATCAAGACAGCTGTTAAAGAAGGCTTCCTAAACTGATGTTTAACGACAGATTTTTCAACATCCGAAATTACCTTTCTTTTTCCTGTTTCTTTTTCAACTTTTTGTTAGCTTTCTCGATGGGAAGTAGGTTTGACTCTTCTTCTTCATCTTCATCTTCAGTCTCGTCATCTTTTGCATCAGAATCTTCACTTTCAGCATCACTATTGCTAGCATCGCTGTCTTCCGCATTTGCTAATGGCATTTGGACTTCGGGAACTTCGTGTTCATCTCCAGATGCCACTTCTTCAGATTCCTCAGATTCCTGTGAATTGTTTCATAGAACATTGATATCTGATACATTTATCTGATCCTGATAAAATTCCATTCCTAAGAAACTATTAAATTGCATATAAAAAGACTGTCGATGACTTACAGTTTCGTTGTCATCTTTCTTTGCTGCTTGAATTACAGATTCTTTCATTTTCTTTTTTTTGGGTTCATTCGACTTTGCTTTTTGAGCCTTGCTTTTTAACTGCCTTTTTTTTGCTCTCTGCTTCTGCCGGTGGCTCAAAGAACTTGCATCTTTTACTGGAAATATATACAAAAAAATGCATTTAAAAAAATTGGCACAAATAGTACAATGTTTATAACGACGAAACATTGTCAAGCAAACTATTGTTACCAATGAGCCCTTTTGGGAACGTCGGGTCGCTTTGCTTCTTTGATTTTCTTCCCGGTCCAGCTGGGACGACAACTTCGTCATACTTTGCTTTACGACCCATGTTTCTAAATAGAAAAGAATTCAGGTGAAATAAATATATTCAGAACTCAGGTGAATTCAACGTATAAACGGTACACAAGCTTAAGCTTTCCTCAATCTTTGAAATGCCGTTTGAATCGAGTAATCACCGAATATCGTTGCCTGATACTTAAGTTCACTTAACTTCCTCCATGAAGCAAAAAATCGAAACTACTACTATTGTCTATAACTTACTCTGTTTAAAACTGTTATAACCCCTATTAATCCGTTAATATTTGAAAGAACAAATTTTGTGTTTTGAACATAACCAAAGCGGGCTAACACATGGCATAAACAACCTTGAAGTAAACAGATTCGAGAAAGGTGACTGCAGTACACAGTTTGTACAATGCAGAAATCGACCCGTCGTATCAAGCGTAACGCTTACTTTGCAAAGGAAAACAATGGCGGATTGACGTCATTTTCTACTCGGTTTTGCGCGTGGTTAAACTTTGAAACGTGACAAAATCTCTTTGGAAATATTTAATAACCAAAATTTTGCTGAAAAGTATTAAAATAAGCTTGTTTCACCTTCAAACTTGAATTAAAACCAAGAGATCAGTGATTAAATCCGGTTTAGAAATAACTGCCATTTTAGAAGCCCGAAGCGCCAGTCGCGCTGCCAATGGAATTTTGAGGTAACCAATCGTAGTTATTTTCCTCATCGCGGCGGAAATTGACATAAGTTTTCGGAACGGCGTTGCGATCTTGCGATTGGTGTGTTTCCACTTTCCAGTGTCTCCGCTCGGTGTTATTTCTTGCAATTCGTTAAACATTATCATAGAAAATAGTAAAGAACCGTTTACAATATTACGATTGAATAAACCGTTGCTATATTTAATGTGGATTTTAAACAAAATCCCATTTAATATCCTTTATTTATTAAAGAAAGAAGTGAGAAGGATAAATAGGTTGTTTTTTTTTTGACATAGAATCAGATTAAAATGAGTTTGTGAATACTAAACTTGCGCGTTGATCGTCCCGCGATGGTTTTTGCAAGTGTGCGTCTGTGTATTATGTATGCGTACTTTAATGTGAGTGTGTGCATGCGCTCTAATGCATAATATACACATAGCAGCAGGTTCAGTTGTCCAGTATTTGATACATATTATTCATCGATGCTGTCACATTTTGTGTATATTTGAGTTTAGTGAATAACCGTTATCGCAGAGAAACGAACCGATCTTCTAAAGAGAGGTTAAAAACTCGAATATACGGTAATAGTGGCAAGCTTCAAGCCCGACTTGGTGATCGCTTTATAAGACGGTCGGTCGTTCGTTGTCATTTGAAAACGGAAGCCATCTTGTGGCCGAGCCTCCCATATTATTACCAGGGAATAATAGTTGACCAACTAATTGTTCCGAGAAATTAATTCGTATCTTTTTCATTACGTCTAGACTATGCACGAATCATTGTACCATATGTTTACATAGCCATGGCTGCGACGAGAAAGTTGCAAGGTGAGGAGAATATGTTTCCAGCATGTTTACATCTAGAACCTCTTGTGTTATTACCCTCCACCACGTATATGTTCCCTTTGCAAATCGCCACATTTCGAGACCGTTATAACCGGCAATGCTCATTCAAAATCGAATAATCCGACCGCGACTTCAATTCCGCATAAATTTCCCGTCTATGCTTCAATATTTGACAGTTATTATCGGCCCTCTGGGTGAATGCTTGGACGGTCTCTTCCTATCTCCACTCTTTTTTATCCCCTTCTCAAAATCTTGCCTTGACATTCGTTTTTTCACTTAAATATTACTCCTCATTACCAAATATCGACTCCTTCCGTTAGCATAACCTTAAAACTCTCACCTCTCGGTCAACTTTTATTTTGAAAACTTGTATTTACAGTTACAATTTTGTTGCCGGGGGCCAGTCTTCTCGATTCTCCGCCATGACAAATAGTTTACATGTTTCATCTGTACTGCGTTATTCTTACTAACAAATTGACAATCATATAAAGCACAGTTCTTTTACTACCTGTTGACAGTTGTAACAAATTTTTTATTTTTTTTTCTTTAACCAACATTCATCGTTATTTAGATACCTTGTTTTACTTTTTTCACTTGAACGTAGTAATTATATTTACACAGTTTATTTAACGTTTATGAATAAAAACATCTTTTCGATGTTGTTAATATGTACTGAATTTTTGGGATATTTGATAATTAATATTTTTACTACGTGCATTTGAATCAGGATTAAAGCGGTTTAACGACCTTAGCATGTCTTGATGTTCTTAGTTGGGTATTTAGCGAATTAACTTATTATGAAATTAGGAACTTATGGTTATTGGACAACTAGTAAGAAACTGAAAAAAATCAAAAAGTTCATGTTATTGTTGTAATTCTAATTCATAGTTGAAACAATGTTCTAACACAGTAAGTTTCTATACAAGTCTAACAAAATAAAAAAATATTGGATCTAATAAGTGTATCAATATGTGTGACAAATTATCGTAGCCAATGAATCAGAATTTGACGAACCTTACTAAAAACCGACTATGAAAAAGGGTTTGGAACAAGTAAACCCATAGACAAGTTATCACAAAGATTAAAGATAATAGTTGACATTTTATCTCCGATATGTTAACAATGTATAATGATATCTTGGCCACAATGTAGCGTAGTGTAAACAATAGCTGTGTTGATAATACTTCTGTTATAATATTGAGTACAAAGTTTAATTTTTGCGGGTTGAACCGTATCAAACAGTTTCATACAATCATGCTTTCACACAACAATTCTTAACTCTTTACATGTATATGAGCAAAATTAATATGCCTTAAACGATCAGTTCTCTAAAGGCATCATTATTTTTTCATATCAAAAAATATGTCAAGATTTACAGGAATTTGTGAATGTTCTAATTAATGTACGTGATATAATGTAATTATTTTCAGCTACGACGTTGATTATCTTACTGTCAATTTTCATTTATGTGTATTGTTCAGTATGGTTTGTTTTTTTTTTTATTACTAGAAAACTTTTCCTGTCTTCCCACATGCTTTACGCAGAACTTCCTCAGTTCCGTACCTTGACTTTTGATCCAAGTAGAGTAGATATTGTCATTAATCATCCATGCCTAGTCTTCAAGAATCTAATTGTAAAAGAGAAAATTTATCTATTGTAATATTGGTGTTAATGGTAGAATGTTATTTTAACAATATAGATACTTATCACTTCTTTTTGCACCAACAATGTAGGAGTTAAGATGAGAGAAATGAAAGGTAACTCCTACTTTATATCACGTTAATGCGATAATTCTCTAGCTTGACTTTGACGGAGGGAAAATTTTTGCTAAAAAAGAAAATGTTATCTCACAAAATCGTTTCATAGTCACTTCTCGTTACATTTTCTGCTTATTTGTTGACTGGATATAGAAAAAATAAAATAAAACACTTGTTACAATTCGAGTATTTCTTGAAGCTTACACGCTTCCTTGAAATAAGACATATGCTCTTTTATATTTTTATCCTTTCCTTCATAGGCAATCAGGAGTTTGTAAAAATTTAAACATGTACCACTTAGAGTTATCTCGTTACAACCAAAACTTTTCTGAAAGTTTCATTTAAAATTTCAGGTGAAATAGACAGGTGCCTTAAAAAAGTGACGGAGGGCGTAGAGACGTTTGAGGACATTTGGCAAAAAGTCCACAATGCCACTAACAGCAACCAGAAGGAGAAGTACGAAGCTGATCTCAAGAAGGAGATCAAAAAGCTTCAAAGGTTACGTGACCAAATCAAGAGCTGGATTGCATCTGGAGAAATTAAGGACAAAAGTACCCTCCTTGATTATCGAAAGCTAATCGAAACTGTGAGTAGATCAAACACGAATAGAATTGACCACTGAACAATTGTACGATCATAATTTTGTTTTGTTTTTGGAATCGATTGGCGAATAATGTTGTCATATTCATTGATTCTCTACAGCAAATGGAGAGGTTCAAAGTCGTAGAAAGGGAAACAAAGACTAAGGCTTATTCTAAGGAAGGCCTAGGAGCTGCCCAAAAACTTGACCCGGCGCAAAAGGAAAGAGAAGAAGTCAGTAACTGGCTAGCTAATTCGATAGATGCGCTCAATTTGCAGGTGAGACACGAAAGTTTATTTATTGTGATGATTTTTATCCGTCCTTGTGATTTTGTACCTACTCTCAACAACATCTAATCATCGCACATACTGATCACAAGATCTGCTGGCGAGAATTCAATCATAACGTTTACTATCATTGAAAAATTTTCGGTATAGCTGGATACATTTGAGTCTGAAATAGAATCATTGCTTGCCGGAAAGAAAAAAAGGCTAGACAAAGATAAGCAGGATAGAATGGATGAACTCAAAGCAAAGCTTGAAAAACACCGATACCACATTCGCAAGCTGGAGACGTTGTTGCGCATGTTGGATAATATGTCTGTCGAGGTTGACACGGTGAGTGCATCAAATTCATAGATAATCTCCTTATCTTTACTTCTTTGGGCAGCTGACTATATTCAAACATTATTTAGAGCAGCTATGTACTACGCTGCTGAATTGTATAAGATTTTATAAATGAAATTAGTCGCCCCCATAAATCAGTAGTTGGGATCAGGAAAGGAAAATAAAAAGAAAATAGAATAACGTCAAGCATTCCACAACCTCTCAAATTGTACAACAAATGCTTGCAATGTGATCAGGATTAATGAGGAATCACAAAAGAAAAATAACACCGTGCGATTGCTGTGTATATTCGGATATACATAAGTAGCTTGCCTGAAAAACTGAAGGATTTTATCAAAACAATAAAAAAAAAGAAAGAAATTATTGTCGAAAGCAGACATTGTAAGGTTTAGAGTTGCGGGACACAGTGCGCGATGCATGTTTCATTAATCATTACTCCCAAATGCCATGTTTTTTGTGTTAAATCGTCAAAGGTGATAAAAGGTTGTTTTACAAAACGTGCGAAACATTTGTGTAGATCAAGAGGATAAAGGATGATGTCGAGTATTATATCGAATCTTCCCAAGAGCCAGACTTTGAGGAGAATGAGTACATTTACGACGACATTATTGGACTGGACGAAGTCGAGTTATCTGGTGTTGGTATACCATCGTCAGCAACGACAGATAGTAACAACAGTAACGAAACCGGAGGCACTCCAACGTCCACTAATTCAGGAACATCGCCCATACCGTCACCTCCTCTAAGTTCCACCATGCACAATCATTCGAGTGATAGTTCCACAGATATGGATAAGAAAACAAAGGTTAGATAATTGCAGACTGGCAAATACCACTGACTACCTGAAATTAAGAAATTAGAGAAAAATAGTGTGCCCGTTATTTTACACCCAGCTGTCAAATTCATCATTTTACATGTAATTTCTGATTCTTACAGCCCGTGAAACCGACGGCAGTGAGACCTTTACTTAATTCCCAAGGAAGTATTCCAACAACAGGAAGCACTACTGTAATAAAGATGAGTTTGTTGTCGAGCAGTACGCCGAGCAAACCCATTCCCATGACATCTAGCCATAGCTCGCCTAGCGCCACAATTAACCACATTGCAACGTCAAACGCTGGAAACTTTGCAACTGTTGCTGCGTCGCACATAAACTCTCAAGTCATCCATTCTACCTCTAGTAAAACATCATGTAAGCAATTGAAGAGATACCCTATTTTTCACCATCTAGATTTCAGTCAAAACGTCTCACACAAATACAATATGGATAACTAGCAGTGCAGCAAGAAATATTCGTGTAATATTTCTCATGATTAGACACAAGGGTTTTTCCTTTGGAAAAGGGAAAATGTCGCATCAAAAAACCTGGAGTTATCAGGAAATACCAAGCTGTTCAGTCTACACTCTGACTGACGTATGCACTCATCATTATTTGCTTGACATATTTTCACAGCTCACGGAAGTGAAAATGGGCTGTTATCATCATCATCAACATCAAGCGTAGCGTCGAACGTACCTCCAACAATTATGCAGCAGCACAATAATCCACCGCCGCTTCAGCCGTCTCATATACTGCTAAATCAACAGAGTCAGAATCACAACAGCGAAACGGAAATGACAACACCAATTCCCTCGTCATCGTCTCCGCCTTCGCCTGTCAGCAGTCGATCCTCGCCATTGCCTGCAAATTCCTGTTCGCCGGTACCATCTGCCACCAACGGTCTCATCTCTAAAATTCCCGACGGCATGTCCTCGCTAAAATCCATTGCCCAACAAGTTATTGTCAGAGCAGGTATTGAGATACCTCCGTCGGAGCCAACCAGGAACCTCTTTGACACTACGAAGGTGTCGAATGCTACTTCGGAAGCACACATTCCGCCGCTGCTCGGGGTGGCGCCGCTGGGACCGGTGCCTCTCCAAAAAGAGCACCAACTTCAATTCCAAATGATGGAAGCAGCTTACTATCACATGCCTCATCCTTCAGACTCTGAACGACTCAGATCGTATTTGCCCCGCAACTTGTGCAAAACGCCGCCCTACTACCAACAAGTAAATCTGACACTACCGAGTTTATAAAAAGGATCCAGTCGTTGGGACGTTGGGGCTAATTAGTTATCGTTACAGGTACAACTTCCACATTCTGATACAGTGGAATTTTTCCAGCGACTATCAACAGAGACGCTGTTCTTCATATTTTACTATATGGAAGGATCTAAGGGACAGTACTTGGCAGCTAAAGCCCTTAAGAAACAAAGCTGGAGGTTCCATACGAAATACATGATGTGGTTCCAAAGGCACGAAGAGCCCAAAGTTATCAACGAGGAGTACGAACAGGTAACATTCATCACTTATATCTGTTTTAGAATCCTAGGCGAATTTATACTTGAAAATATGTAATTGTGTGCGCATCTTTTGTTTGCATGTATTTTTTTATTTATTTTCCAGGGAACGTACATATATTTCGATTACGAAAAATGGGGGCAACGCAAAAAAGAAGGCTTCACTTTTGAGTACAAGTACTTAGAGGACAGGGACCTTAACTAATCTCAGATCTGTCGCTCATGGGGTCTCCGAAATGCACTATTTCTGTACCGGTATTATCAACAAAGAAAAATCTAAAAGACATTTTATTTTTTATGATTCTATATTTTCACAAAATATAATTTTACTTATTGGTAAAAAAGAAAACAAAAAAAGGTATCTGAAACGACAAAGATAAGATGAAGAGAAAAACATTGAGAAAAGGTATGAACACCTGCTTAGTGGGCACAATGAAGGCATTCATTACATAACTATACTGTGGTAAAAATCTCCCCCCCCCCCCCCCCTTTATCCTCGAAAAAAAGTTAAAATCTATAATGACGTATGTTTACCGGGGACAGTACACTGTAACTAAATAATATGAGAGGCACCAGGAACACACCTGAGTAGAGTATGATTTGGTGTGTGGTCTGTGATCATAAGAGGAAGAAGTTATACTCGCTGGCGACTGACTCGAAATACCAGTACAAACATGTGTGCGGCCCACCCGCCCTGCGATGGCGAGGTGGAGGGCGCTCATGCTATGGTATGTCTTAATGTTAGATTATAAGTAGCCTTTTTGTATAAAGTATATTGAGGTATAAAACCCTTAAATTGAATTACTGTACAGAATGTGTAGAAATAGTGAATAATAATATTATGGAATATATTTTATTTCTCATTTAAATGAAACCTAAGTTGTTTCACTTTAACCAAACTAGTGCCTCTCATCCAATAGAAATCTATATTATCATTTTTTTTTTAATGAGACATTTACTAAGAGGCATTCCATAAATTTTATGCCCATGTACGCAGAAGACTGAAGGAAACATAGGTCAATCATTTAATTTTGTTAAATTAGAATTCAGATTTTATCAATATTTCATCAATGACGTAATTAATTTGATCTACACTTTTTTGTATACGAATTCTTATCTCTTATCTCAGCCTTTTCTTTTTCCTTTGAATCCTTTGCCTTTTACTCTTTTCCTAACACCAATCGATTGCTCTGTGTCGTCGTCGTTGTCACCGCCACCTTTCCTCTTTTTTCCTTTACCAGACTTTTTATTGTCCTCAATGTCCTTCATTTCCTAAAATGTCCCAAGGTCAAAAGTGTCAGAATTGTCATTATGCCAATATTAGTTGTGGTAGTATAAATTTGACCGGAATATAAATATTTTACAGTCTTTGAATTTCTTTTTAATCACTTAGCAATATTGATGAAATATTTTACTCACCATTTTTACCATACGATGAGCTTCTGATACTCTTTCTTGGAGTACCATAACTTCGTCTTCTTGTGTTGTATAAAGAGGTAACTTTTTCGATATTAATTGCTCTATTCGTTGATAAAGTTCAACGTCATATTGTGTAACAAACGTAATTGCCCTACCGGATCGACCAGCTCTAGCAGTTCTTCCAACTCGATGGATGTAGTCTTTGCTGTGTGTCGGTATGTCAAAGTTAATAACAATATCGACATGAGGAATATCCAGACCCCTGTTCAAGAATTCGGATAAATTAATGTGCATTCCTTATTCGAGTTAACGATCAATTTGGTATAATGCATCGGGAGAGTGATTACTGAACTGCCAACATTATAATACATACATGTGATAAGTTTACTTACCTACTAGCTACGTCGGTTGATATTAGGACAGATCTGTTTTTAGCCTTGAATTTTGTCAGGGCAGCTAGTCGTTTATTCTGTGACATCTGCCCATGCAAGGGAACAGCCATGAACCCAAGATTTCGTAATAGGAGGGCTGTTCTGAGTGTATTGTTGCAGGTGGCGCAGAATATCATAAAACTATTTCCTGCCAATTCATTCAATATGTGAACCAGGTACACGTCCTGTTTGAAACAAGTTCGTTTTGTTTTAAAGAGTATTCAAGAACCAAGTTCACTTTGTCGGAATTGATGATTAGACGTCGGAATATTGAGGATTTAACAAATTTCGTAGGGTATGATTAATTTATGGAATCAACGGATATACCAGTAATTTACCTTGAATTTAGCAGGAATGAAGATGTAAGATTGTTGCAATTTTTCAACAGTTTGGTACTTAGTGGATACTTCAACCTTTATAGGATTTTGCAAAGAAGCTCGCTGTAACTTTTGTACTTTTTTCGTCATTGTTGCCGAAAATAGTAATGTCCTTCTCTCTCGTGGAATTACCCTTAATATTTTATCAACCTCAACTTCAAAGTCCATGTTCAATATACGGTCAGCCTCATCCATTACCTGAATACGGATCATAAAAAATTAAATTTCAAATAGTCCTAAACGAACTGAAACAATGGTAAATTATTATTAGGTTACTCAAAATTGGAATGAAAATAGGAGGATGATAAATCCGAGCGTGAATATTACCAAATATTTAAGTGAACGTAAATTAAATCCCTTGGTATTTTCAAGGTGGTCGACAAGTCTTCCAGGTGTTGCAATCAGAATGTGGGGTTTTTTAGCCAAAGTCAAGGCCTGAGACATCATGTCCATTCCGCCTACAATAACAGCACATTTCACACCAATACTGGCACCTGTTGGAGATGAAAATCAGACTACTTTAACCCATATCGGCAAATCACATTCAACACATAGTGCCTTTAAGACAAGCCGCGATTTTATTTCTAACAAAACCTTACCTAGTGCTTCAAACTGTTCTGATATTTGAAATGCTAACTCTCTGGTGGGCGTCAAAATAAGAGCGAAATATCTCTGTGGATTTTCCAACAAAGCTTGTAATATCGGAAGTGCAAAGGCTCCTGTTTTTCCAGAACCGGTTTCTGCCAAGCCTATCACATCCTTTCCTAAAATTATGCATGAAACTTGTAGAATAGTTTGCCAAGAACCAGAAGATACCGTACTAAAACTTACCTTGGAGTGTTAAGGGTATAGCTTCCTTTTGGATCTTCGATGGTGTTTTCCATTTCAGTTCTTCACACGCCTGACAAAGCGAGTCGACAATGCCCTGCAAGTAACGGAGATACTTAAGGGGGTGCTCTGGTCGATCTCGACATTGACTTATATGTGTCCTAATATCAAAGTCCACGAATTTCAAACGCGAGAAAAAGGGTTTAACAGCTCCCTTCTATACACAATTCTGAACATACACACTCAAATACATTTTCAGTTGACGCTGAATTAAAGGAATTGCATGGATTCTACAAAATTGCAATTGTTCAGAATTGTGTATAGAATGAGGCTGTTGAGCCCTTTTTCGCGTTTGAGATACGTCTCACTCAAGTTTTAACTCGAATGCAGTATAATTTATGACCTTGCTTGTTGTTCTTTGAATAATTTTAATCAACCTCATACGTACCAAATCTTTCCAAGTAACATCCACAACGGTTTCTTCAGGATCGATCTCTAAGGCACTCGTTGATGCCATTTTGTTGAATTATAATAATATTTACTGCTAAATTTTCTCACGTTTGTTATTATATTTTTGATACTTATAGGTTATGTGTCACGGCAATGCGCACACACGTGCATCAGCTTCAGCGACATCAGCCTAGACCAGCCCCCTGACACACGCTGCTAAAAAAGTGGTTCGCAACATGTCCCTCGATTCTGCCGCCAATTTCCACCACTAGTGGCTCTAGTAGTTACCTGACGAGCTTGTGCGCGGTCAGCGATAGCAGCGAGCGTGTCAGAAGTTTACTAGCGCCATGTAGAGGAACTAAAAAACGGGGACAAGACGCGTACAATTTTTTAGTATACGAGCAGTGGTGAGTGTCAGGGGGCTGGTCTAGACCACAGAGTATCCATCAGCCATACCACCATCATACCACTTTCCGGCAGCCATCTTTGGGGAACTCAATAGAAAATACCGTAGCTGTCTTGGATTTCCTACCTTGGAACCAGATGGTCAGTAAGTAAAAACGCGTTTCAACTAATTGGTTGCTAATCAGGAGAATGTTTTAAGTATGCAAATAGTTTTATCTCCTTCCAGCTCATTCCGCAAGTGAAAACACGCTCTTCAATCTACGTTGTACGTATTACAGACATACTGATATCCGTGAGATACGCCGTGGTTTTTACCCCACGCGTGGACTCAATACCCTGTGATTATAAGGATGAGTTAGACATGAACAAATGGGTATAGAGAGCGTGCGCAAAATTCACGGCAGCGCCAAATCGATTCTATTTGTCCCAACCGACGGGTATTTTCCCCTGTCGACGCCAATGACGCTGCCAATCATAAACTTCCGTGGTTACGTCATGGCACGAAATAAACCAACCGTTTTGAATCGTCCTGTCGCATCGGGACAGTTAAAACGGTTTACTCGGTATTTCTGAGACTATCGTAACAACCGATAGCGAACAACTAACCTTCACTTTTCTTACACCGGGAGAAGGCATTTTTTCGGTAAGCATATTTGTTCTTTCGAAAAAATGATGACAAATAACCGCCAGACCATTTGTCAAAGTTAACGCATGTCCGTCGATAGCGACAATCTTGGTCACTCACGGCGCTACTGATACTTACGCTCAGTCCCTATACCTTTCTACACCTTCCTTCACCTTCCTTACACCATGAGTACACCATGGGAGCTTTCCAGCAAGGAGACATGGGGAGCTTTCCAGCAAGGAGACACAGTGTGACACTGTGTTACACGGTCGAATACTGTGCCTTGGTGCTTGTTGGAACGCTTTGAGGTTCTTAATTCAGTCACTAGAGTCCGCTCATGCATTATACGAAAAATCTAGGAACACTGAGCGCTCCAGGAAAAAAAAAACATTTGTGAAACGCATGTAGATTATCATTGCATTTAATAAATCTCTCTATCTAATAAAAAAGTTTCAAACAAATGAACGTAGAAAAAGATTATAATAACAATAGTAAAAAAAGATTATAATAACAATAGTAAAAAAAGATTATAATAACAATAGTATACGCATGAAGTTGGCGGTGGGGTGAGATCCCGAAAACAAAACAAAAAGCATCTAGCAAACCCTTTGACAGCTGTCATCGGCTGTTTATGACAGTCTTTGACAAATATCTTTATAGGTATCTGTTTCTGACGCGCAAAAAATGAACATGCAAACGAAAATTATCAAGATGATTCCCGACAGGAATTGTCTTTTTCGCGCGTTGGCGTATTGTGTATACGGCACTCAAGATCGACACGCAGAGGTGAGACTGAGTATCGTTTCAAATATAGTGGATAATTGGTCTACATTTGCGGGTTTTATTACAGGTAATGAGTCAAACGGTGCTGTGATTAGGTGACCTGGTGATTACAAATCACATATGAATAAAAATGCAATATATGCAGCTGCGGATATTTTTAAGATATGTTTAATCGTGTATCGCGAAGAACAAATTCATCCACACCGGAACGGATCACAAAATGGAACACAATTCTCGCTACTCTTCACCGGCGACGGAGACAGTGGACACTTTGATGTCTTGCAGAACCAAAATAAAATTCAGATAGTGAGTAATAAGTATGAAAAGTAACAATCAAATAATAGTAAATCTAAATATATCACCAAACAGTCAAAAGGACAGCCAGGATTTACGATGACAATGGAGAAAGGAGGAGTTTCAAGCAGCAGACAAGGCGATGAAGATGGTGGATGGTCGGAAGTATCACAAAAGAAAGAGGAAAATAAAATTGTAAGTGCGAAGAACCAAATAAGCCATAGAATAATATCCATCAAATATTCGTATAACCAGGAAAGAGAACGACCATGATCGATGTTGACCACAAGAGAAAGAGGTGATTTACGGAGTGAACAGCAACATAAATATAGAGAAAAAAATAATGTAAAGAAGGTGATTTTGGAGAATAACGGGCAGAGCGGTAGCAAAAATAATTCAGCAAGTCAAGGAGATAGATAGATATCAATAGAGAAGGAACACCAATTTTCAACCAACGAATGGAAGCTTAGATTGATAAAAAAAAGAAAAGTAAGCACAGAAGGAATTGAAGTGGACAGCAAGTGCAGACCTGTCATCAAATCAACATGAAGGAATTCGCCTGTCTACTAGACAATGCGTAAGGAAATAGTGAGGCGCGAAGCGCCGAACAACGAGGCGCGTAGCGCCGAGATGGGGTTGGCGCGCGAAGCGCGCAGGGGCGAAGCCCCTAGTAAATATAAACAATACCATGCGTCGAAAATAAAATCTCTAACTAAAAAATTGGCAGCAATGAATCCGACACAGTGTCCAACCATGCTCCGCAGCTGTGTCCGACTGTGTCGTTCTGTATCGTTGTTGGAAAGCACCATGTTCGACACAGTGTCGCTCTGTATCGCTCTGTGTCGTTGCTGGAAAGCTCCCAGTACACCGATATACGCTACATCGTTATTACACCGGATAAAGGATCGCCTACTCCGTGGGATCGCCTATGCTTTGCATGCAAGCGACTTGAGTTGTAAAAATACCGTTATTAAGATTGGCAGTAAAATTGTCAAAAAATATCGTAATTTCACCCTAAATTGACGTCATTTTTTTTCATCTAATCTTGTGTTGTGAAATGACGGTAAAAATTTTTTTTGATCAATTTACGGTGAAGATATCGTAACATCACCTATTTAGATACAAAAAAACCGGTTGAGTTTTTTACTTAGTAATTTTGACGGTCACAAAAAAATATGACCCCTCATTTACAAAATTACAACTAGGTAGAAGTGGCGCGTCATTTTTTTCGCCCTCCATGATAATAATTTTCGTTTTTTTTCAGTAGAAAGCAGTATAACATTCACAGCCGATTCTGAACGTATTGATAAATTTATTAGTTTTATTACAAAAATATGTACCTAGAAAGACAATTCTTAGATTTCTTCTTAGTGTTCCTTCAAATTGTTTTTAGAACAGTATTCTAGTTTAAGTATATATGTTACGATGTGACCAATGTGGTAATTTTATTTGCAGTCACGTTACCAGTTTGTGACGAGAAAATTTACTGTCACGTTTATCACTTACATCTCTTCAAGCGACTCGGCTCGAGTTGACCGAGCCGACGGCAGTCATCTTACAGGGCCTCAACCTACTTTATGCGCGGTAGATTTAAACCTGAATACTGTATGTGAAAGTCATACATGATTTCATCATTAAATTCATTAAAAGCAAACAACATGCTGTTGGGTACGTTGCCGTTTTGATATCACTTGACAAGTTACGAAAATGACGTCACATGTGTCGTTGGCCCTATAAGAGGGTGGCGATTCCATTGATTCATATTGTGCCGCGCTGCGCAGCGCAATCTCTATCCAATTATGGGTCGAATTTATAGTCCGCAACGGTAGTCTGCATTTACACAATTGCTAATCCTCCCTTATGATACTGAAGCGGTTCGTTTGAAAATCACAACTAATATATCTGATTCAAATTGACAACTTTTGAAATTGGCCGTTTTAGCATTGAAATGAGGAATAGGAATTTAACCGCAGTTAAGTGTAAGTGCGAACTATAAATTCGAGTCTATATATCAGTGGTCCAGTAACGATGATTTTATCGTACTTCGGATTGAATTTAAAGAATACTCTGACAAGTAATGAACAATTAGATATCTGTAATGCCACAAGTAAAACAACTAAGTTTCTACGTTTTTGAATTCATTCTCCGTGACATACCGCTATTATTTAACTAATTGCAAGACGAATGGAGAAACTCAGGTATATAATCGTAAATTAGATAATGATAGCTAATTAGACGAGTTCATATATAATGGAGTTCCAGTATTTTATTAAAGTCATATTACAAGTAGAGTTCTAAAAGTAGCCAATAATGTCACGTAGCGTTGTTGAAAACCTCAAACGATACAGCGAATTCTGCCGAATAACAAAAGTGTTTGATCGTAACTTAAAAATGGTTAATATCCAAAAATATGACTATAACATACAAAATCGTTCTGATTCTCTCGAGCAAATTTGAGTTTTTTCAGTTGAAGTACCATTCGGTGAAGGATGGAAAGGTCAAAGCAGAATTTAATGTCACCGAAGATCATCTCGATAACGAAGGGCATTTGCATACAGGGCTGACAACCACTTTAATCGATATGACATCCGTTAGGGCACTGTTTACACATAGAAATGGATTTGTGGGGATGTCCATTAATATTCATACTTCGTAAATTATAATTTTTTCAATAATATGACTAATTTTTGATTTTTCGTACTATGGCAAAAACTTGCATTATTGTAATGTGATTTTTCGATGTTGCAGATATTTTCAACCAGCACTTCTTGGAGATGTGATATGTGTAGATGCTGAAGTATGTAAGATTTTACAACTGATAGGGGCGATGCCGATAGCATTCGTTGATGTTGAATTATCGAAGAAGAATGGAGTGCAGGCTAAAAATGTCATTGCTCGTGGTCAACATTTATTGACCACATTTAAAGAACCGAGCAAGAATGTATAATTGGTTCACCATCAGCTAGTTCGTGTCGCACCATTACCGAAAAAGAATGAAGCGCTTGCAGAGACGTTGCTGTTTGTAGTCATTGAGCGTTATTATTTTTATCGTACAGCAGTATAGAAAATAAGAAATATTAATATTTTGTACACCTAATATTATGTGACTATACAATTACAGTTTTAAAAAAATTATACGTCCAGTCATTATGTAATACCAATTGGGTATTTGCATGATTTTTATATTTCTTAACTTTTAATGTTTTTCGATTCTATAAATTTTTTTAGAATTTTTGAAAAAAAAATATTTTGTTTTTGTTTATAAATATTTAAATAATTTAATAGATAAAAGTGGTCCTAAATCACATAAAAGTCACGTGACATAAAACGGAATGTGATTGGTTTGACGTCATTGTGCTGCTACTGGCGCGTTTATTTGAATCCACAAAGAGTAATGTACAATATTTTCTAGCGCTAAAAAAATTTTAAGTAAGTTTTTTAAACTTTAAGTTTGATACATTGTATAATTAATGTCAGACTTCGGTGAAAATAATTAAAATAGAAATCAATTTTTGTGTGGTGTTTTTTTTTTTTAACTCACACGGATAATTGTGTGGAGGTTATGATCACGTCAATGTTATTATACTAAGAATGTTAAGCAAGCATTAGTTTGAGTATTTTCACAAGTTGGTACTACACACCAACAAAAATCGTTTTTTAATGACATATTAAATAATTTAATAACTTTAGTTTATAATAAACAGCACTATCAGACGTTCTTTTCATCAATCACAACACAGAGCAACAGCTGATTACACGTACGGCGTGCTTACAGGAGAACTTGGCGCTAAAAATTTCAAAAAAATTCAGCATCGTGACGTCACATACGCGAGATGGAGCTACTTATTCATTTAAATATTGCCTTTTTTTTATTTATTAAATTATTTAAATACTTATAAACAAAAACAAAATATTTTTTTTTCAAAAATTCTAAAAAAATTTATAGAATCGAAAAACATCAAAAGTTAAGAAATATAAAAATCATGCAAATACCCAATTGAAGTATTCGGCACACGATGATGGACAGTTCAACTGTATAATTACTCGTAGAATAATGAGACCCGCGATATATTAAACCATTGCAACAATTTTTATCGTGCTCTAGTTCCGTCGTTTTGCCATGAACTGGATGATCTATTTGCTGTAATTGGACAAGTGATAAGGAATTGCTCACGACTGGGTGGTTTAATGCGCATACCCTAAATTCGGCAGAGCAGCCAACGTTCATAAATTCAAAAAACAGGTCATCGCGATGCATATAATTTTTACAGCTGTCAGTCATCTGAATTTGTCGCCCACCCACCAAATGACTGCCCTTGTTCTCGAATTTTAGCGTATTAGCATTAAACCATTCAAGCCGTTATCAATTGACCCTGCATGTGTTTATTTGTAGTACCACCAGCGTCGCCAGTGTTCCTTTCGCATCGAAGTGTAATTGGTTGCAAGGATGTCAAAGATCGATCAAATGATGATCTTGCAATGTGATTGGTAGAAAGTTTTCAATTCAAACTGCCGCCTTATGTTCCCTCCTCTGTTTTTGGTGCATACGACACCAGTGCCATCTTATTTTATGATTATTTGTTTACGTTTGATTACTACTGCCAGTTTTCTTGTTCAGCTGATTTCAACGATACCGTTGAGGGTATATAATACTTCATCATCACGCTCATTGCATCACAACACGACGAACTGCGAACGTTACGACGTCGTCTTGATATACGCTTTACCGGTAATTTTTCACATTTTTTTTTTTTAAATAATTATTTGTATACTAAAAAAATGTCACGTGGATTAGCAGCGATCAAAAAAGTGGTGGAATATGTAACTAATTCCAAAGGATTCGAACAGTGCCTCAAAAATGTAGGTTGAAAAAATTGAGTATAAAGTATAACAGTAGGTATATACGTAAGAACAGCTATTTATTCATTATTAAATTCCTTCGATTAAACAATTGAAACGCAGAAGGATTTTGAAATTTCGATGAATGGTAAAAATTCTTAGCTAGCTTTCACTGCAACTGGATTTTTCAATAATATTTCTCATTATGCATACACATCGCGACACAACTGTCTTTTTGTCACTAGGTGACGGTGGTGTCTGCCGGGGATGGAAAATGCAGGGTGGAGTTTCCCGTCGAAGACGGTCATCTGAATGGGGGAGGAACTCTCCATGGAGGATTTACAGCAACTCTAGTTGACTGCATTTCTACGTATGCCTTGATGACCACTGGAACTGGTGCTCCAGGAGTATCTGTGAATATAAATGTTTCGTAAGATCTACAAAGTGTGATAAAATATTAATTACACCCCTTTATTCATCATCTCATTACCATCAATAAACTTTTGTTATTATAATTTATAGATACTTGAACGCGGCATCACCAGGTGAAGTGATTGTAGTCGATGCCAAAACCTGCAAGGCTGGGAAAAGGTTGGCTTTTCTTGAGGTCGAACTATCGAAAAAAGATGGAGGACGTCTCGTTGCTCGAGGACAACATACGAAGTTTATCATGTAGATTGAATGATAACTTGATATGTTATTGATTGATTGCTATAACATCATTGTATGGCAGGGATTGTCATGTTCAAAATTCTAAAAGTTTTTAGGTTCTTATAGTTGGGACAATATCGTATACGGTGATGGACAAAAGTGAAAAAAGAAATGCAAATATATTTTTTGCCATTACAAATTTTTTTTTGCCTCAACAGCTTTTATCCAATTCCTAATAATTCACATCCAGACATTATTTTTATTGCAAAATGTCAACAATATGGTTTCGCAGCACAAATTCCAAACCCGGAACTTAACATTTGTATATACACACTTGTACAAATAGGTAACATATATTTAAAAGAATATCGTGTACGGTGTTGGACAAAAGTGAAAAAAGAAATGCAAATATATTTTTTGCCGCTCAACAGCTTTTATCCAATTTCTAATAATTCACATCGAGACGTTAACTTTACTACCAAATATCAACATTATGGTTCTGCAGAACAAATTCCAAACCGGGAATTTAATATTTGTATGTTCACACTTGCTCAAACAAGTAACATATACCTAAGAGCTTGCGACAATACTGAAAAATGTCAATAATATGGATTTGCACAATGATATCTGAATCTGAAATATATTATTTGTATGTACAAACTTGTAGAAACAAGTACCATATATCTAAAACCTTCCGGCAGGATCGATAAATGTCAACAATACGAATTTGCAAAATGAAATCCGAATTTGGAACAAATCATTTGAATGAAAAAACTTGTACAAACAACTATACAGTATAAATGAGAAACCTTCAGGTAGAATAAGCATAATAGCTTCCCGTTACCGTTGCTGATTCATATCGCTAGTATTGGAATTACGTAAAATCTGGGTAATGTGGCACTAAAAATTATCCTAGTGCAAAAGGGTGACTAGTTTTTCCGCTCCCCAAGTCAATTGAGCTTGCGAAACCGATTGTGAACTAGCACCACTTCAAATACATTTCTAAAACCATAATATCTCCAGCTATTCAGCAGTTAATTTCTTTGCAACCTATTGATCTATCCTAGAAAAGCATTATGTTGCTTTGGTATTATTTGTTCGGTTTCATGCAAGGGATGACATTGGTAAGTTACTAAAAATAACTTTTTATCGTGTTCGATGTATATTTATTCTGTCAACGATTCTCTTTTTATTCATACAGGCAACGGCGATTGACTACCAGCTTCCTACGGATGTTATTCCAGTGCACTATGACCTTTTCTTATATCCTGACATCACCGCAGGCGTTTCTTATGGTAATGTGAGCATAGAATTGAATGTAACAGCCACACGCAGCACACTTATCGTCAACATGAATGAAGTCATCATATCCTCAACAAATTTAACATCCATCCTTACGGGGTCATCGCTGACTATTACATCAACCACAGAAGACACAGCCTTGCAGAGATACATAATTACGCCTTCAACTGAGATCGAAGCAGGGCAATATATATTGTCACTGGAATTCAGCGCCAATTTGACTACAGACCTTGTTGGCTTGTATCAGAGTACCTATGTTGGCGAGAACAATAATACTAGGTGAGTTGAGGAATAAGCTATTGGTAATACTTCAAGATATATTTTTAATCTTTCCATTGTGAAGAAGTAGGACATTTTGATTTTATTTTAGAAACTATTGGCCAAGATTTACAAAATTCTATTTAAAGAACTGTTATTCCCCTACCAATGTCAACCCACATGTGAGATGATATTATCGATGATACCTTGTCAAGTGCAAGAAATTTACCTGAATAGTAACTATAACTAACACGGTAATCCATATCCGTATCTACCCGCAGTTTCGAATATTACATATTCCTAATACAGTCCGAATTTTACATTCTGATAATATTAATGAAGTTTAGTGCTCAGACATGACGTAAGTTGCACATAATTTTTGCATATTCCGAATAATTTGTATAGCTATCCAAGGACGCAAATGCAATAAATTAATGTGACCATATTTAATGGTTCTTCCAATCATTGTAACTTATTTCAGTTGATGATCCATGCCGAACTGAGAACTATTTAAATTAGAGAAATACGAAACTTGAAAAACTTTTGAAATGACCCAATATCACTAATTGTCTCTCCTCAGGATACTTGCTGTCGCTGTACTTCCACCGGCATACGCAAGAAATGTGTTTCCATGTCTGGATGAACCAAAATTCAAGGCCCAATTTGACATCAAACTTGTACAGCCTTCCGGAGATAATTATACCTCAATTTCTAACATGAATGTCAAGGTGAAATGAAATAATTACTTGATCAAAAAATATTGTCACCACTCATAAGACACTGTGGCCACTAGTCACGGAAAACTGAGGATTCAGGAAAAAGTAATAGAATTGGAAAAATAGTCGCGGAAGTCAAAGAAAAGTTGAGGAATTTTTTGGTGGTATGAAACAAGAAAAATAAAGCTTCCCCCGCAACGAAGTATAAAAACTTTATGAACATTTTTGTTCTATCTGCTTGATTCCATGACCACTCAATAGATCATAAACGTGTTTCTGAATAGCGATTTATCTGAAGCTTTACTTATTAAGTACACAAATTGACACCATTAGATCGAATTTTAGTCAGGAAAAAAGTATAATTTAGTTAGGGAAATTCAGGGAATCTGTTCAACTATTGTTAGTGGCTACAATGTAAGAATTTGAAGAATTTTTACAATTTCTATGAATGATTTTCGTGGGTTTCTCTGATGGGATACAAAGTACTGATTTATAATTTGTTACAGAGATTGGATTCGAAGATAAATTCAATACTACAATTTTTTAAAGCTTATTTGTTTACCGATTAATTAGCTACCATATTGCTAATTGAGCTGCGTAAAATTATACAAAAATCTTGATTTACTTTTTATAACATATAATTGAAAATTTGGAGAGTAAATAATTGGTAGAATTTATTATATTTTGCAGAGTATTGCAGTAAATGAGCCTGCGTCGGGTTTGAAAACAGTGACCTTTGCCACAAGTCCGCCAATGCCGACGTTCCTTGTCGGCCTTGTAGTCTGTGATTTTCAAGCCCAGACGACAAATGTGACGAATCTTGATGGAGAAACATTTCCAGTCAGTTTTTATACCACAGAAGCCCAACTGTATAAAAGTGCTTTACCATTACAAGTTGCAACAAATGCTCTTGCATATTACATCAATCTCTTTAATGTGTCTTACCCCTTGCCAAAGTTCGGTGAGTATTACGACACACTTGTGAACTAATTATGTTCCTGTCTAGATATATCATGTATAAATAAATGCCAAATGAACTACGATTCATTACAGATATGGTTGCTATTGCTGACATTACTTTTAGCCTTGTGGAAAGCTGGGGTATGGTTCAAGCTGCTGAACACGCAATTCTTTATACTAGCAACACAAGTTCCACGAGTAACATGGACGATGTCATCTTTACGACATGTTACGGAGTTGCCCACATGTGGGTTGGAACCCTTGGTATGGGGGACAACGCTGTCCGATTATCAACTTCTATAACACTGCGATATAAATTCACTGATTTATTTAACATTAGTAAATTGTTTCAGTGTCTGTGGATTGGTGGGATGATATTTGGATCACCGAAGGTATTCCTACATGGGCACAATACAGGACCGCAAATGAGTTGTATCCGGATTGGGGCTTTGTTAGTAGCAAAAGAGTATTATAAAAATTTGAAGTCCAAGCTCTGATTTTGAATAGATTTTAAGTCATTTCCTGGTCTTTACAGATAGAACTGTTCTTATTTTACGAGGTTTTGAATGTTATGGATGACGATGCGTCTGTTGACTCGGATCCCATGATTCAGGAAATCACTACACCCGACGAAATTGCAAATGTTTATGACTCTATTAGAACCAGTAAGGTAGGTACTCGAATTTTATTGGCGCTGGACATCATTTTGCATGTATTTTGAGAGGTATAATGAAGTATGCATCAATTTCAGGCAGCAGCAGTCATTCGCATGCTGGAAAATTTTGTAGGATCTGATATTTTCTACACCGCGATTGCGACGGATTTGAAAACATATGCATACCAGAGTGAAAATACCTCCGGATTTTATGATGGACTGCAGGACCTTGTGGATTCAAGCCTCAATATTTCGGCTATCATGAATACTTGGACACTTCAAGCAGGCTTTCCTGTCGTAAATGTCGTTAAAAACGGAACCGTTTACACTCTTACTCAGAAACGATTTCTATCCGATCCTAACGCCGTCTCAAACTCTACTTCATCAACTTACGGGTAAGGCACGAAATCTCAGTAAAAAAAAGTTCAACACATTGCCAAGTTTTTCTGGATAATCTCGTGATTTCTTTGCAGATTCAGATGGACAATACCCATCACTTACGTAACAAGTGAAAACTCGACATCGAACTTGGTGTGGTTTCAGTACGATGCCAGTAGCTGTGAGTAGCAAAAAACTTGTACGTTTGTAAAATTGTGATATAAAACTTGGTTTTCTATATTTTAGTATCTTTGACGGTTAACACATCGGTAGAGTGGATAAAATTCAATCACGACCAAGTTGGCTTTTATCGAGTGAATTATGAAACGTCGGAGTGGGAGACACTTATCAATATTCTAAAATCTGACCCAGAGGTGAGTGCGCCAATAATTTTTGTATAGACTGCAAAGACACCTCATGAATCTATCACATTGTAGACATTCACTGCTGCGGACAGGACGCAGCTTGTAGGGGATGCGTTCAGTTTAGCTGCAGCTGCCCAACTAAGTTATAATGTAACACTTGAGTTGGCTTCGTACCTCGTTAATGAGTCGCATTATATACCTTGGGATATGGCTTACACAGATTTTCAGTATATGGTCTCTATGCTAGCCGATACTGATATATCCACTAGCCTAAATGTATGTATTCTACATTGAATAATTAGCAAGAACTACAAGTTGCAAGTCTTACTTGCTGTTCCCGTTACTTAATTTATCTAATCTTTGCCTGCCAGGATTACATCATTAGCTTGGTGAAATCCGTTTACAAAAATGTCACATGGTCCGTAGGTGATTCTGACTCTCACATAACTCTGTAAGTAGCATTTCCGTTTTTAGAATTTAATGACTACCCTTTCTCTTCTCAGAGTTGATTTACAAACATATATTTAGGCGTCTCCGCCCAGTTGTTTTGGAAATGGCATGCAACGCAGGTTATGATCAGTGTTTGACTGAAGCTGGAAACCTTTTCTTAGACTGGATTAACGGTACTGATGATGTCCGTCCTCCTCCCGATACTCGATATGTAGTATACAAATATGGTAGGTCCCAGAATATTTAAAAAGTCTAAGCTCATCGTCATCTCGAGTGGAATTCATATTTCTCAGTCATATCGTTGTAAAATGTGTCAACTTACCTTTTATACAGGTATACAAAATGTGAATAGAGAGGCTGAATGGGATCAGGTGTTCCAAAAGATGTTAGATGAGACAGATTCGGCGGAGAGATTAAGGTTGTTGAATGGTTTATCAGGAATAAAAAATGCTACGATCTTGACCAAGTAAGGGCGCATTACTGACACTGATAAAAAAGTAAATATACTTATGAATGTAAACATTTGTAACCCTGAGTCTTTCTATAGGTATCTAAATCTGGCCATCAACCAATCGTATGTCAAAGCTGCTGAGTTTTATTATGTCTTTGGCTTTATTTTGACAAATTCGATCGGTCCAGCTACAGCTTGGGATTGGATTCGTGATAATGTGGAAACTCTAATGAATGATTATGGCTACAGTGCAAGCGACATTGCAGATTGGATTGGTAGGATTGTGGCTACCTTCCACACCGAGGCGAGGGTGGTGCAGCTGGAAACATTCTTTGAAACATACTCGGGAGTAAAGGAGGCCTTTGACACTGATCTTCTCAAAAATATATACACTAACATCGATTGGCTGAACCTTAATAATGCTACAATTGAAGCTTGGCTGAATTCGTATGTGACGTCCGAATAATCACGTAACTGCTCCAAATTGCCTACCACACCAACAGCTGACATATTCTCTCCGCTTGCTACCTTTCCAGATAACCATTTTATGTTCTTGCATTCACCGAAAAATAGTGACTAGCTGTTGATCTAGATTGGTTTGCTAAAATTTTCCAAGAATTTCTTGCACTCAGGAATGGTGAATAATTATTTAGTTCAGTATCTTTACCTCAAGTTTGATGATGGAACATTAAAATTTGCGGAAATTGGTGCTCCTGCGAAAAGCAATTACAGAATTTTCTAACAATTTTAAATACCGCGAGTTCACTTTTTAGATATTTAGTTCATCTTTATACGTGATATCACTTCACCCACTTTGGATAAACCGCCCATTGCACATGCCTGTTGATATACTTGTTAAAAAAGAATTCACACAGAGAAATATATTTCATAGTGATAATAATTTATTATGATACTCGTATTATTATTATTATTCATGTTTCAAATTCTATTTACCATACTTACTTACATTATAGCAGATTTATGTTAAAAAATTAGTATGTAAATTATAATAATAGCGATAACAAAGTTATCCACACATATCAACTGAGTGGCGAACGATATCGGTATAACATAATAAACAAAACTCCAAGGCTACACTTATTCGTACTGCTGAGGTGATAACTAAACTTCACTTTCGTCGCAACCTGTATGTTTTCCGCCTAGAATAGAAATGTAAAGGAATTAATGCATTGGGTATTCTTGATGTCGAGAAGTGATCGGACCGTTTTATTTATGGCTTGATTGATGGAAGTGTGAATTCGCCGATATGAATTTGTCATAAAATCGAGATAGTGCCATGAAAGAATTGATAAACTCCTCTCATTATAATTTATAGATACTCGATCCAGGCATTACCAGATGAAGTGTGTATCATTGATGCCAAAATCAGCTCAACTGGAGGAATGCTTGCATTTCTTGAGCTTCAACTATAGTAAAAAAGGGGATGTCTGGTTGCTTGAGGACAGCATACTGAAGTTATCAAGCAGATTACGTTTTATAACTTAATATGTTAATAATTGATAGCTAAGATGCTGACGTACATCAGGAATGCTCGTGGTGAACGTTTAATAAGTTCATAGGTAGAATGACAGTCCCAAATAATAATTGCGATACCTGCATTTTAGACAATTTGGTATACCACTGTGGTGAATATAAGCAAAAAAAATGAGTTCTATCAGATGTGGAACTTCATTGCTTTGCATTAGAAATCTTTGCCATCGATGAACAGATTTCGACCGGATCCTATAAATTCATATCTTCACTGAAAAATATCGACAATATGGATTTGCAGGATGAAATCCAAATTCAGAACATACTAGTTAAACATACGAAGTCGATTTTGTGATACAAAATCCATAAATCTGAAACCTTCAAATGGGATAAACGTAATAGCTTTTCGTGACTTTTGCTGATTCTTATCGCTACTCATGGTATTACATTTAATCTAGAATTTGTTGCACTAAAAGTTCTGTTAGTGCAAAAACGTGACGAAATTTATCTGCTGTAAAGTTCTGTTAGTAATATAAGTAGTAATAATGTTCCATTAGTGCAAAAACGTGACTAAATTTATTCGCTGGTGAAACTGATTTTGAACCAGTGGCGCGACAAATTCACCTATAAATACTGTAGCGTTTTCTACTATTTCACAATTAGATTCTTTTCAAAGTGTGGGTTGCATCGTGCATAAGCATTATGTTACTTTGGTATTATTTTCTCGGTTTTGTGCAAGGAGTAACCCTAGTAAGTTGACAAAAATAAACCTTCGCCATGTCCGATGGATGTTCGTTCTGTTGGCGATTCTTTTCTTTTTCGTACAGGTAACAGCGATTGACTACCGACTTCCTACAGATGTAATTCCATTACGCTATGACCTTTGTATATACCCTGATATCTCCTCAGGCGTTTTTAATGGTACCGTGAGTATAGAATTGAACGTAACAGCCACACGCAGTACGATTATTGTCAATGAGTATGGTCTCGACATATCTTCACTAAGTTTAATAAACACCTCATCGGGTTCCTCACTAACGATTACGTCAGCAACAGAATACACAGACTCGCAGGAATACATAATTATACCTTCAAATGAGATTGAGGCAGGAAAATATACATTGTCAATCGGGTTCAGCGGCAATTTCTCTCAAGACCTGGTTGGCCTGTATCAGAGTACCTACGTTGGTGAGGACGGTAAGACTGGGTGAGTAAAGTAGTAAGCAATCAGTAATATTTTATCAGTGGTTATTAGAAGTATTTATTTACAATCAGGAACATCAGATGTGTTTTATAAAGACTGAGTTTTACATTCGAATAATATATATGTAGGTTGGTTATGATATTTTTTGCACTTAATATGTGTTCATTGCGAGTGCTTCGTATCAATATCTGATGCCATTATAGTTATCATTTTCAATTGCTCTTTCAATTATTGTGGGTAAATCGAGTCGACAGCGCATGCCGAATTAGAAAATAGGTGAAAAGTAACATATGAAATTGGAGAGCTTTTTTAATCTTCTATCATCAGGTCTCACCTCGATGTTACTAATTTTTACTTCAGGGTACTCGCTGCCACCGAATTATCACCGGCATATGCAAGGTACTTGTTCCCATGTCTGGATGATCCAAAATTCAGGACACCTTTTGACATTAAAGTTGTACAGCCATCCGGAGATAATTACATCTCGCTTTCTAATATGAATATCAAGGTAAAGTAAAGTATCGCCTTAATCAAAATATTGTTTGCACTTCCTTATAAGAACTTACAAGAGGTGAAAATTCTTATGGGGATTTTTATCGGTTTCTCTCATAGGATATAGGGTACTGGCTTGTAATGTGGTATTTGCACTTGACTCAGAGGTGAATTCAGTTCTTTCAATTTCAAAAGGCTTCCGTTTATCAAATTTTTTGTTATACTATTGTTCAATGGACTGTACCAAAATCTTGACTCACTATTTACTATTTCTATTTAAATATTTCGAGAGTTCATCATGGATGAAGTTCATGATGTTTTACAGAGTATTGCTATAGATGAGCCTGCATCAGGTTTCAAAACCGTAACGTTTGCCACAAGTCCACCAATGCCGACATACACTGTTGGCTTTGTAGTCGGTGATCTTCACGCCCTGACAACAAATGTTACAAATCTTGATGGAGAATCATTTCCAATCAGTTTTTATACTAGAGAAGCCCAACTTTATAAAGGTGCTTTTCCGCTACAAGTTGCGTCAAATGCTCTTGCATATTGCATCAATCTCCTCGGCGTATCTTACGCCTTGCCGAAGTTCGGTAAGTATTTCAACATGCTTGTGGATTTGTTTGTTTCATATCTAGATACATCCTGACAGATGCCAAAAAAAAGTATGATTTATTACAGATTTGGTTGCCATTCCTGACATTGGCTTTCCCTGTCTGGAAAACTGGGGTATGGTTACAGCTACCGAAAACATGATTCTTTATGCCAGCAACGCAAGTTCCACAAAGAACTTGGACGATGTCATCATTACAACATGTTACGGAATTGTTCACATGTGGACTGAAAACCTTGGTAAGGGGGATGAAGCTGGCGGATTTTTCACATCCATGACACTACCATATACATTCACTACAGCTCTGTTTAATATTACCGGATTCTTTTAGTATCTGTGGAATGGTGGGATGACCTTTGGTTCTACGAAGGTGTTCCCAATTGGCTGCAATACGGGATTGCGGATAAATTGTATCCGGATACCGGCCTTGTTAGTAGTAATCGAGGTTTATAAACACTTGAAGTCTAAACTCTCATTTTGAGTATACTTTAAAACGGCATTTTATGGTCTTTACAGGTAGAACTGTTCTTATTTTCCGAGGTTGTGAAAGCTATGGACGTTGATGCGTCCATCAACTCACATCCTATGATTCAGAATATAAGTACACCAGATCAAATTGCAACCATTTATAACCCAATTACAAGAAGTAAGGTAAGCACACGAATTTTATTATTACTAGAGTATCATATGCTACGAATGCTAGTGGTATAACAAGCTATGCTTTGAATCTAGGCAGGAGCAGTCATTCGGATGCTGGAAAATTTTGTGGGATCCGATGTTTGGTTCACCTCTCGTTCTGTGGCATTAACAGAATATGCGTACCAGACTGAAAATACCTCTGATATTTATCACGGACTGCAGAGCCTTGTCAGTTCAAGCCTCGATATCTCGGCTATCATGAATACTTGGACACTTCAAGCAGGCTTTCCTGTCGTAATTGTCGTTAAAGAAGGAACCGTTTACACTCTTACGCAGAAGAGATTTTTATCTGATCCTAACGGAGTCTCAAACACTACTTCATCAACTTACGGGTGAGACATGGAATTTCGGTAAAAAAAAAATTCAACACATTAACAAACGTAGATTCGTTTTTTTTCGATACTCACGTTGGTTTCGAGATTCTCTCTGATTAATCCTGTAATATCTTTGTAGATTCAGATGGACAATTCCCATCACTTACATAACAAGTGAAAACTCGACATCAAACTTGGTGTGGTTTCAGTACAATGCCAGTAGCTGTGAGTAGTGAACAACTTGTACACTTGTACAATTTGAATATTAAATTTGATTTTATACATTTTAGTGTCTATTACTGTCGACGAATCCGTGGAGTGGATAAAATTGAATCACGACCAAGCTGGCTTTTATCGAGTGAATTACGAAACGTCGGAGTGGGAGACACTTATCAATGTTCTACAATCCTACCCCGAGGTGAGTGCACTCGTAATTTTTGTATAGACAGCAAAGACACCTCATGAAATTTTCACATTGCAGACTTTCTCTGCTTGTGACAGGACGCAGCTTGTAGGGGATGCGTTTAGTCTAGCTGCAGCTGCCCAACTAAGTTATGACGTAACACTTGAGTTGGCATTATATCTCGTTAATGAACCACATTATATACCTTGGAATGTGGCTTATACAGAGCTTCAGTACATGGTCTTTATGCTAGCCGATACTGATATATCCACTAGCCTAAATGTATGTATTGTACATTGAATAATTAGGAAGAACTATAAGTTGCAAGTCTTACTTGCTGTTCCCGTTACTTAACTTATCCAATCTTTGCCCGCCAGGATTACATCATTAGCTTGGTGAAACCCATTTACAAAAATGTCACATGGTCCGTAGGTGATTCCGACTCTCACATAACTCTGTAAGTAGCGTTTCCGTTTGTAGAATTTAATTACTACAGTTTCTCTTCTCAGAGTTGATTTACAAACATATATTTAGGCGTCTCCGCCCAGTTGTCTTGGAAATGGCATGCAACGCAGGTTATGATCAGTGTTTGACCGAAGCTGGAAACCTTTTCTTAAACTGGATTAACGGTACTGATGATGTCCGTCCTCCTCCCGATACTCGATATGTAGTATACAAATATGGTAGGTCCCAGAATATTTAAAAAGTCTAAGCTCATCGTCATCTCGAGTGGAATTCATATTTCTCAGTCATATCGTTGTAAAATGTGTCAACTTACCTTTTATACAGGTATACAAAATGTGAATAGAGAGGCTGAATGAGATCAGGTGTTCCAAAAGATGTTAGATGAGACAGATTCGGCGGAGAGATTCAGGTTATTGAATGGTTTATCAGGAATAAAAAATGCTACGATCTTAACCAAGTAAGTTCACATTACTGACACTGATAAAAAATTAAATATACGCATTTGTGGAAGCATTCGTAACCCTAATTTTCTTTCTATAGATATCTAAATTTGGCTATCAACAAATCGTATGTCAAAGCTGCTGAATTTTCTTCCGTCTTTGACTTCATTTTGACAAATTCGATCGGCCCGGCAACAGCTTGGGATTGGATTCGGAATAATGTAGAAACTTTAATCAATAATTATGAATTCAGTGAAAGCCGCATTGCAGATATGATTGGCAGGATTGTGGCTACGTTCCATACTGAGGAGAGAGTAGAGCAGCTCGAAACATTCTTTGAAACATACCCGGTAGTAGAGGAGGCCTTCGACACTGATCTTAGGAAAAATATATACAAAAACATCAATTGGCTGAGCTTGAATAATGCTACGATTGACGCTTGGCTGGAATCATATCTGAAAACCGAATAATCACACTACTGCTAAAATTTGCGTACTGTTGCATCAGGTGACCTATTCTGTACGCTCGTTACTTCCACAGCTAACCAGCTCATATTCTAGCATATACTGAAAAATAGTCACTGCAGCCTGTTCATCCAGATTAGTTTGCCGCAATGTTTCATGAATTTTTTTCAGCTTTGGAATATCAGCGCATGCAATCAATTATCACCGGTTTGTTAAGTCTTAAATTTTGCAAAGGGATATTAAAATTTAATGTAATGGGTAGTGCTGAGAAATTCAATCACAAAGTTATCTCAGTGAATAAGTTGAGTTCACTACTCAGATTTTCAGTTCATCTTAATAAATTATACTACTTTACTCTCTTTAAATTATCGGCCCACTATACATATTTACTTGCTTATTTTAAATAAAATATGCATAGCAAAAAATCCCTCGGTATATTTTGACAAAGCTGTGAACAACCTTTATTTCATATAAAAGAAATCATGTTTCAAATTTTATTTACAACACTTCCTTACATACATCATAGATTCATGTCAATAAAAATTAGCATGTATATGATAGTTATAGCAATGACAGAGTAATGTATGTAGATCATCTGAAAAGCGAACGATTTCGGTAGAATGTAATAAAGAAAATTCAAATGCTTCATGGATTCGTACTGTTAAAGTAGTAATATGCATTTTACTCTTCCAGCAACCTGTGGAATTTCCTGGGTCTTTAATTCCTTGATCTTCAATTCCAGAAAATACAAACATCTCCAACTGCAATTCGACACGCTTCTTAATCCCTCTAGTTGTTTTAATTCTTTGGTCAATTTACCAATGGTCAAAATACCGACCTTCCAAAACACTTCCAACTCGAAATAGACTGAAAATTAACTTTATATCTAGCAGAAGATATACAGACTATCTTGCTCGCATTCACGGATAGTATGTTGTGATCAAGATAAATTTTGATGATAGATAGCTTTAATTTCCATTAGTTTGGGCTTCACCTGTCACAATGCAATATCAGAGTAATAGTTAACAGTATCATCGAGACATGAAATATTGGAGCATCCCTTTCCACTTTCCCGTAATAGATTATTTATTCGTATAAATAATAAATAAAAATGTTCCCAAAACAGTTCTTTGCAATACTCTCACTTTAAAATTCAAAAACTCATTATTTAAACCGTTGAATCTCATCAATGTTCCTCCATTTCCCAAATTACTTTTAATTAATTTTAATCCAATACCTTTTATGCCCAGAAGCTCAAGTTTAGTTGGTTTGCTTTATTGATGTGAGATTTTCTGGTCTTAGCGAGGATGGATTCTCGTACCGCAACAGCAATCTCCATCCCTTTTGTGCTTAAACTGCTACCGCAATACGCACTGGAAAAGTCGCCCGACCTTGGTACCGAGAAGATGTTCCTCCAGGATTCAGGTGATCCAAAACATTGATGCTACCTGACCATGACCATACAGCCAGGTGAGCTTATGACGTGACGTTAGCCTACTGATTACTTCTGCGAAATATTCAAGATCTCCTAGAAGAAAAATCTCTAAATTACCATTGTATATAACGAATGGTCCTGTTCAAAGTTTAATAAGCTCGCAGGTAGGATGACGGTACAAAAGAATAATTGAGATATTTGTATTTTAGACAATTTTGTATATGGCAATTCATACAAATGGAAAAAATGGGGTTTATCAGATGTGGAACTTCATTACTTTCTATTACAATTCCTTACCATTGCTGAATAGATTTCTACCAGATCCTATAAATTCATATCTAGATCCTATCTTCACTGGTAAATATCGACAATATGGATTTGCAGGATGGAATCCGAATGCGGAACATACCATTTGGACGTCCGAACTTTGCTTCCGGAAATAAAATTAGGTAATAAATCTGAAACCTTCAAATGGGATAAACGTAATAGCTTTTCGTGACTTTTGCTGATTCTTATCGCTAGTCATGGTATTACATTTAATCTAAAATTTGTTGCACTAAAAGTTCTGTTAGTGCAAAAACGTGACGAAATTTATCTGCTGTAAAGTTCTGTTAGTAATATAAGTAGTAATAATGTTCCATTAGTGCAAAAACGTGACTAAATTTATTCGCTGGTGAAACTGATTTTGAACCAGTGGCGCGACAAATTCACCTATAAATACTGTAGCGTTTTCTACTATTTCACAATTAGATTCTTTTCAAAGTGTGGGTTGCATCGTGCATAAGCATTATGTTACTGTGTTATTATTTTCTCGGTTTTGTGCAAGGAGTAACCCTGGTAAGTTGACAAAAATAAACCTTCGCCATGTCCGATGGATGTTCGTTCTGTTGGCGATTCTTTTCTTTTTCGTACAGGTAACAGCGATTGACTACCGACTTCCTACGGATGTAATTCCATTACGCTATGACCTTTGTATATACCCTGATATCTCCTCAGGCGTTTTTAATGGTACCGTGAATATAGAATTGAACGTAACAGCCACATGCAGTACGATTATTGTTAACAAGTACGACCTCGACATATTTTCACTTAATTTAACGTATACCTCAACGAGTTCCTTACTAACGATCACGTCAGCCACAGAAGACACAGATTTGCAGGAATATATAATTACACCATCAACTGAGATTGAGGCAGGGAAATATACATTGTCAATCGGGTTCAGCGGCAATTTCTCTCAAGACCTTGTTGGCCTGTATCAGAGTACCTATGTTGGCGAGAACAATAATACTAGGTGAGTTGAGGAATAAGCTATTGGTAATACTTCAGGATATATTTTTAATCTCTCCATTGTGAAGAAGTAGGACATTTTGATTTTATTTTAGAAATTATTGGCCAAGATTCACAAAAATCTATTTAAAGAACTGTTATTCCCCTACCAATGTCAACCCACATGTGAGATGATATTTTCGATGATGCCTTGTCAAGTGCAAGAAATTTACCTGAATAGTAACTATAACTAACACGGTAATCCATATCCGTATCTACCCGCAGATTCGAATATTAGATATTCCTAATACAGTCCGAATTTTACATTCTGATAATATTAATGAAGTTTAGTGCTCAGACATGACGTAAGTTGCACATAATTTTTGAATATTCCGAATGATTTGTTTAGCTATCCAAGGACGCAAAACCAATAAATTAATGTGACCATATTTAATGGATCTTCCAATCATTGTAAATTATTTCAGTTGATGATCCATGCCGAACTGAGAACTATTTAAATTAGAGAAATACGAAACTTGAAAAACTTTTGAAATGACCCAATATCACTAATTGTCTCTCCTCAGGAAACTTGCTGTCGCCGTACTTCCACCGGCATACGCAAGAAATGTGTTTCCGTGTCTGGATGAACCAAAATTCAAGGCCCAATTTGACATCAAACTTGTACAGCCTTCCGGAGATAATTATACCTCAATTTCTAACATGAATGTCAAGGTGAAATGAAATAATTACTTGATCAAAAAATATTGTCACCACTCATAAGACACTGTGGCCACTAGTCACGGAAAACTGAGGATTCAGGAAAAAGTAATAGAATTGGAAAAATAGTCGCGGAAGTCAAAGAAAAGTTGAGGAATTTTTTGGTGGTATGAAACAAGAAAAATAAAGCTTCCCCCGCAACGAAGTATAAAAACTTTATGAACATTTTTGTTCTATCTGCTTGATTCCATGACCACTCAATAGATCATAAACGTGTTTCTGAATAGCGATTTATCTGAAGCTTTACTTATTAAGTACACAAATTGACACCATTAGATCGAATTTTAGTCAGGAAAAAAGTATAATTTAGTTAGGGAAATTCAGGGAATCTGTTCAACTATTGTTAGTGGCTACAATGTAAGAATTTGAAGAATTTTTACAATTTCTATGAATGATTTTCGTGGGTTTCTCTGATGGGATACAAAGTACTGATTTATAATTTGTTACAGAGATTGGATTCGAAGATAAATTCAATACTACAATTTTTTAAAGCTTATTTGTTTACCGATTAATTAGCTACCATATTGCTAATTGAGCTGCGTAAAATTATACAAAAATCTTGATTTACTTTTTATAACATATAATTGAAAATTTGGAGAGTAAATAATTGGTAGAATTTATTATATTTTGCAGAGTATTGCAGTAAATGAGCCTGCGTCGGGTTTGAAAACAGTGACCTTTGCCACAAGTCCGCCAATGCCGACGTTCCTTGTCGGCCTTGTAGTCTGTGATTTTCAAGCCCAGACGACAAATGTGACGAATCTTGATGGAGAAACATTTCCAGTCAGTTTTTATACCACAGAAGCCCAACTGTATAAAAGTGCTTTACCATTACAAGTTGCAACAAATGCTCTTGCATATTACATCAATCTCTTTAATGTGTCTTACCCCTTGCCAAAGT
Source organism: Neodiprion lecontei (assembly GCF_021901455.1). Classification (NCBI taxonomy): domain Eukaryota; kingdom Metazoa; phylum Arthropoda; class Insecta; order Hymenoptera; family Diprionidae; genus Neodiprion; species Neodiprion lecontei. The sequence goes on along the minus strand of NC_060261.1, from coordinate 2,274,474 downwards.
TCGGTGAGTATTACGACACACTTGTGAACTAATTATGTTCCTGTCTAGATATATCATGTATAAATAAATGCCAAATGAACTACGATTCATTACAGATATGGTTGCTATTGCTGACATTACTTTTAGCCTTGTGGAAAGCTGGGGTATGGTTCAAGCTGCTGAACACGCAATTCTTTATACTAGCAACACAAGTTCCACGAGTAACATGGACGATGTCATCTTTACGACATGTTACGGAGTTGCCCACATGTGGGTTGGAACCCTTGGTATGGGGGACAACGCTGTCCGATTATCAACTTCTATAACACTGCGATATAAATTCACTGATTTATTTAACATTAGTAAATTGTTTCAGTGTCTGTGGATTGGTGGGATGATATTTGGATCACCGAAGGTATTCCTACATGGGCACAATACAGGACCGCAAATGAGTTGTATCCGGATTGGGGCTTTGTTAGTAGCAAAAGAGTATTATAAAAATTTGAAGTCCAAGCTCTGATTTTGAATAGATTTTAAGTCATTTCCTGGTCTTTACAGATAGAACTGTTCTTATTTTACGAGGTTTTGAATGTTATGGATGACGATGCGTCTGTTGACTCGGATCCCATGATTCAGGAAATCACTACACCCGACGAAATTGCAAATGTTTATGACTCTATTAGAACCAGTAAGGTAGGTACTCGAATTTTATTGGCGCTGGACATCATTTTGCATGTATTTTGAGAGGTATAATGAAGTATGCATCAATTTCAGGCAGCAGCAGTCATTCGCATGCTGGAAAATTTTGTAGGATCTGATATTTTCTACACCGCGATTGCGACGGATTTGAAAACATATGCATACCAGAGTGAAAATACCTCCGGATTTTATGATGGACTGCAGGACCTTGTGGATTCAAGCCTCAATATCTCGGCTATCATGAATACTTGGACACTTCAAGCAGGCTTTCCTGTCGTAAATGTCGTTAAAAACGGAACCGTTTACACTCTTACTCAGAAACGATTTCTATCCGATCCTAACGCCGTCTCAAACTCTACTTCATCAACTTACGGGTAAGGCACGAAATCTCAGTAAAAAAAAGTTCAACACATTGCCAAGTTTTTCTGGATAATCTCGTGATTTCTTTGCAGATTCAGATGGACAATACCCATCACTTACGTAACAAGTGAAAACTCGACATCGAACTTGGTGTGGTTTCAGTACGATGCCAGTAGCTGTGAGTAGCAAAAAACTTGTACGTTTGTAAAATTGTGATATAAAACTTGGTTTTCTATATTTTAGTATCTTTGACGGTTAACACATCGGTAGAGTGGATAAAATTCAATCACGACCAAGTTGGCTTTTATCGAGTGAATTATGAAACGTCGGAGTGGGAGACACTTATCAATATTCTAAAATCTGACCCAGAGGTGAGTGCGCCAATAATTTTTGTATAGACTGCAAAGACACCTCATGAATCTATCACATTGTAGACATTCACTGCTGCGGACAGGACGCAGCTTGTAGGGGATGCGTTCAGTTTAGCTGCAGCTGCCCAACTAAGTTATAATGTAACACTTGAGTTGGCTTCGTACCTCGTTAATGAGTCGCATTATATACCTTGGGATATGGCTTACACAGATTTTCAGTATATGGACTTTATGCTAGCCGATACTGATATATCCACTAGCCTAAATGTATGTATTCTACATTGAATAATTAGCAAGAACTACAAGTTGCAAGTCTTACTTGCTGTTCCCGTTACTTAATTTATCTAATCTTTGCCTGCCAGGATTACATCATTAGCTTGGTGAAATCCGTTTACAAAAATGTCACATGGTCCGTAGGTGATTCTGACTCTCACATAACTCTGTAAGTAGCATTTCCGTTTTTAGAATTTAATGACTACCCTTTCTCTTCTCAGAGTTGATTTACAAACATATATTTAGGCGTCTCCGCCCAGTTGTTTTGGAAATGGCATGCAACGCAGGTTATGATCAGTGTTTGACTGAAGCTGGAAACCTTTTCTTAGACTGGATTTACGGTACTGATGATGTCCGTCCTCCTCCCGATACTCGATATGTAGTATACAAATATGGTAGGTCCCAGAATATTTAAAAAGTCTAAGCTCATCGTCATCTTGAGTGGAATTCATATTTCTCAGTCATATCGTTGTAAAATGTGTCAACTTACCTTTTATACAGGTATACAAAATGTGAATAGAGAGGCTGAATGGGATCAATTGTTCCAAAAGATGTTAGATGAGACAGATTCGGCGGAGAGATTCAGGTTGTTGAATGGTTTATCAGGAATAAGAAATGCTACGATCTTGACCAAGTAAGGGCGCATTACTGACACTGATAAAAAAGTAAATATACTTATGAATGTAAACAGTTGTAACCCTGAGTCTTTCTATAGGTATCTAAATCTGGCCATCAACCAATCGTATGTCAAAGCTGCTGAGTTTTATTACGTCTTTGGCTTCATTTTGACAAATTCGATCGGTCCAGCTACAGCTTGGGATTGGATTCGTGATAATGTGGAAACTCTAATGAATGATTATGGCTACAGTGCAAGCGACATTGCAGATTGGATTGGTAGGATTGTGGGTAGGCTCCACACCGAGGAAAGTATAGAGGAGATAGAATCATTCTTTGAAACATACCCAGAAATAGAAGAAGCCTTCGTCACTGATCCCCGACAAACTATATATGGAAATATCAATTGGATAACCTCGAATAATGCTACAATCGACGCGTGGCTGAAATCATATATGAAAACCGATAACAATACCGCTGCTGAGAATTTCTTACTGCAGCATCAGCCGACCTGAATAAATACTGAAATACTGAAAAATAATCACTGCAGGCTGTTGATCCAGACTAGTTTGCCAGAATGTTTCATAATATTTTTTCAACTGGGAATAGTTTATAATCATTCTCACCAGTTTCTTGTACCTTAAGTTTGGTGATGGATATTTAAAATCGACATAACGGGTACTGCTGAGAAAACCAATCATAGATTTATCTCAGTTAATATGTCAAGTTCACTCTCTAGATTTTCAGTATATCTTTATGTATGACATCACTTTAAACAATTGGGTCACATATTTTTTACATACTTATTAAGGAGAAAAAAAAATATACGTAGAGAAACATGACTCCGGATATTTTGACAAAGCTGTAAATAAGCTATATTTCTTACAAAAATACACGTTTGAAACTTTATGTACAACACTTACTTACACATATCGTAGATTCACGTTAAAAAAAATTAGCATGTAAAAAGTTATAGCGATAACAAAGTTATTCATACAGATCATTTGAAAAGCGAACGATATCAGTATAACACATAATAGACAAAAGTTAAATGCTGAGTGAATTTGTTCTGTTGGAACGGTAACTATAATTTTACTTTCCCCGCAAATTAAATCCTTTCTGTTTCTTTCATTACTTGATTTTTAATTCTCGAACATACACACACATTCAATTACGATTTCACACGTTTCTCGATTCCTTCAATCGTTTTAATTCGTCGGTCAATTTATCAAGCTTCTGTTTCATCGTAACAACTTCCTCCTCTAATATTTTAATCGTATCGTTACAATTCTGCTTCTTCTCAGCGAGACTGTGCAGTCTACCCTTCTCGTCCCGATTCCTCTTCTTCGAGTATTCCTCCTTGACACTCCGTCGGAAACGTGAAATACTGTTACCCTGCGCATCGCAGTCTTCGCAACACTCGGCCCATAAGCGAAGATCGACCCGCGGTATCTCATCGCAAGAAACATATTCGCCCGGTTTATCAGTCATGAGAAACACGTCGCGCTGGACGCGCGTTATGTTGTCACCGTTGTCGCACATAATGCGAGCCAAGCTTGTTTGCTTTATTTGCGTGAGCTGTTCCGGTCGCAGGGAGGATGGATTTTCGTACCAGAACCGATCTCCGTCTCTCAAGCGTTTGAACTGCTCGAGCAAAAGGCACTTGAAAAGCGGTCCGACCTTGGCGCCTGGTAGCTGGTCCTCCAGGATCCCGCCGACCCAAACATCGACGTTACCTGGATGACCGTAGAGCTCGCTGAGCTTGTGACGTACCGTAGGGCTGCTAATCTCTCCGGCGAGATCATCGAAGGTCTCAGCGTTGGACATGTTGCAAAATTTACGCCACTCCGTGTATCCGGGAATAGCGTGATCCCTCGACCTCTGTATGTTCATAGCTGCGAGATCAAGAGCCACGGCGTGCGCGGTCTTGAACAACTGCTCCGTTAATTCGTTGTTTAGATTCTGATCGGGCCGTTTGAGCTTCGCGGGGGTTGCAAACATCCCCCTCATCAGCGGATCGACACCTCCTTCGTCGACGAGTCTCCACGGTGCGAAGAAGGCGTCCCTCAAAGGTAAAGACCCTTGAGGAATGGGCTTGAACTCAGCGTCGAGTCTCTCGAGACGCGGCTGTATAAGAGAATGTCCGAATCTGAGAGCTGCGGTGGTGAATACGTTGGAAATCCCCGCATGAACGCCGGGATCGTACCCCTTGTACTCTCCTATTAACTGCTCTACGGGGGCACCGAATATCTTCGGTATCCAGTGATTGTAAGTGATGTGCTGCATTTGGGCTCCGACGATTCGACGCGCCTCCTGGTAAATCGTTTCGCCGTCCCATTGCGGATTAAGCGCGAAAAGCTCGTGGGCGATGCGGTTGTGCTCCCTGAGCCATATCGTGTGCATAGCTAGAAGCCCGATCTGCTCATTGGCCCTTATGTCACCGGCCACAAAACAGTTGATCGTACTTTCGAGAGGGTTTCGCCGACAGTCGACGAACTCCCCGTTGGCGTACGGCAGCAGTGGTTTCCACCCCGGAATTGTTGGTCCGTGACGAAGGAGGCCTCTATCGTTTGTCTGGTCGCGAAGATACCTGCCCAGAGTATCGTCGAAGCCGTAAACCTGCGAGGCGTCTATGAAACTTGTCAACTGGTTGAGCTGTTCCCTGGGCATCAAGCCGCCCCAAAGTGGGCTCGTTTCGCCCGATCCGCACACCGCGCTCGTCCTGATGAAGTCGATGCACCGCCTATTGTTTACTCTCGGATCTCCGGGTGGCACGGTCATCGGGAAACACGGCGCCGCGTTGTCGCACGACTTTTTACAGTCTATACCGTCCCAGGACTCGCTCGTTACCGAAGGGAGCGCGTGCCCCAGGTCGTGGTCGAGGAACTGACCCCACTGCATCACCATGTGGGTCAGTTTGTCGTCGGAAGTAACGTCGTGTGTTGATATGAGCGTCGTTGAGACCAGCCGGGCCGCCGGCTTTGGGAAACCGTAGTAAAGCCTGTCCGGTTCCCAACCCACCGGAGAGGAAAAACCGTTCTCGTATATCGGCTGCATGATCCTCCTGAAACCCGTGTATGATGAGCCCCAAGTCGGATGCTGTAGGTTGTTACAGCTACCGTCCATGCTGCGGTAACGACTGTGATAGCACATGTCTGAACAGTTACTGATCCTCCGGTGAGCCGTGCAACCCGATAGTCGTTCGATCTCGGCTACCTGCGCTGCTGTCAATATCTCCTCGTACCTAAACTCTGAAGAATTGAAGCACGGTTAGCAAAGGATCTAGATTTACGAGCGGAGGAGAACATAAAGTAAGTGTGCCAGTCATTGACCCTGTCCCAATTATTAACCTTCTTCGGTTGTATCCATTTGATCTTTAGTTCTAAAATTACGAAAAAAAGTAATTTTTAGTGTCTAACGTTGTAGCAATTAGTTTTAGTCATCGAGAAATTCACAATTTCTGCAGTAAATTAATAATTTTGAGAATCAAAAGTGTCAATAATTGGGTCTAAGCTTGATAATAACTGGTACACTTATCTTACTACAAGAGGAAAGTAGGGTACGATGGAACATCGGGTAAATTGTACCGTTTTACAGGAAGTACGTTTCTTGCCCCATACTTTCCTATGGAACGGACCAATTCATCCAGTTGTTCAACATACCCTGCTTTCTCCTAAGCGAGCCGTCTGCTTTCCTTTATAACTCAAGATTCGGTCTGACTCACGATCAATGTTTTCCATTGCAACAAGGCCATTCTTCACAATAATTAATACTCACCCGACGCGTTTGCCTTGACCCCAGAGTTCACCAATTTTCTAATGTTGACCAGGGTGCGTTCAAAGAGCTCAGCTGGCCTGGCAGCGGCTCTGCCGATAGCGTCGGGGTACCTCGTGAGTCTGAAGGGATCGACGCGTTTGGTCCCCTTGCTGTCGAGGAGCGACAGGACCGTTCTGTTAATGGCTTGATCGATGGACATGGTGGCGTCGTTAAAAGCGCGAATAATCAAAGCGTCAGTGGCTCCAGGACGCCGGATCTTGACCAAGGCCTGAGCCGTGGCTCGACCGTACTCGTTAATGGCTGAACATTCGTACCGGCCAGTGTCCGCCACTGTAACATTGTAGAGGAACAGGCTTCCGGTTCGAGAAACACGAAAATTATTGCTCCCGATGCTTTGTCCGTCCTTTTTCCACTGTATAAAAGGCTTCGGATCCCCGTCAGCTCGGCAAGGAACTTCAATTATCATGCCGGGCTCAGCCTCCATGTCTTCAGGGCGGTAGGTCAGCTTGGGAGGAATATTCTCCCGGCTTATCACCTCGAGATCAGCGCTTGTCTCCAGGAAACCGTCGTTGTTTCTCGCCGCGCAAACGTATCGACCAGAATCGCTCTCCTTCGCCGCCAAAATTGTCAGCCGTGAGCCGCCAATGGTAGTCTCGGTTATCGTTACTCGTCCCGAAGGTGTGATCTGCGCTCCGTTTTTCCACCACGAAATCCTTGCCCTAGGATTGCTTTCAGCCTCGCAGTTCAGGTGAACGTCCTTTCCGAATTTTGTGGTCTGGGAACTAGGGGTCACCGAGAATCTGAGAGGAGTCGTTGCCGATATCAGAGCTCGAGCCTTCCTCGATCTCGTCGTACCCATTTCACTTTCGGCGACGCACTCGTAATCCCCGGCGTCGTTCTCCGTCACTTCGGAAATTGTCAGGCTCCCGTCTTCCGCCATCGCGAAATGATCCCCGTCCAAGTACACCTCGTTGGAATTACGCAACCACTTTATTTCCGGTCTAGGATCGCCCGTCACTCGGCATCTGAAGACCACCGATTTGCCAACCTTTACCTCCGCATCTTCGGGACCCTCCATTATCCGCGGCTCGTCTGTTGGAAGCGTTATCTGATTTCAAGATGTGTCAAACTTCCAATCTAACGAACACTTCGAATCTTGATGATCGAAGGGTTCGTTCGATGGAGGCAAAAATTTATCTATCTTATCACACTATGATCCGACTTTCCAATAGTAGGTACCACGATTTCATCTCATTATTCCATTGCTTACCGACAGCCTAACTTCCCCCTGACAAATATATCCTATTTTCAGATCTTTCCATGGTCTGCAATTCTTCTTACCGCTAGTGTTAATTGTGTGACTACTTGCAAACATTTGAGGAAAGTTTGATGGAATAAAGAAGTGAATTTTTGTTCGAAGAATTTGCAGAAGATGTGAACTTGCAATTTATAATAGTGAAAATTGTAATAAAACTTAACGGCAATGAAACTCCTTCGGCGACATGCCGATCAATGAACGGCCCCTCATGTTGTTCGGAGAGTCGCAAACGGCTGCCATTTCCCCTGGTTTATCTTGTAACCGTTGAACGAGCCACATAAGATCACAATCGCATACCAGCGAGTTACTATCAAGCCGTAAGCGTGTCATAGGACCGACGTTACGAAACGCGTCCGCAGGTAAATGGGCGATCTTATTGTTCTGTAAAAAGAGTCTCTCGAGCTTCGCCAGGTTGTTGAACGTACCATCTTTTATCTCGGTTAAGTAATTGTTGTGGAGGTACAATTGTTCGAGTTTAACCAGCCCGTTAAATGAATCGGGCTCGATACTTGCTATGCGATTTTTGTATAGATACAATTTACGCAGATTTGGCAAATCTGAGAAGGCTTTCGCCGGCACATATCTTATCTGGTTGTCGTTCAGTAGCAAAGTGTGCAGCTCGTTCAACCCCCGAAAGACTCTCGGGTCAATTTCGACAATGTTGTTAAACCGCAAATCTCTGAAAAAAGACAGAACCATCTTTTTAAGTTTTAGACCCTGCCGCTGTACTTATAGGTATACCTATAAGATATGAAAAGATTTATGACTATTAAAAACAGAATTTCTCCTCGGGAATGAGAAGCACTTTTTCTTTCACAAACATTGAAAAATCGTGTCTGCGATTTCTCAAAATTGCGATGCGCCATCCGCTGAACTTAATGTATAATATCTAAATATTTATAAATCAATTTCTAAACAATCAGTGAGCTTCTGCAGCCTCTTCAGCCGTTCGCGTTTCGACTTGCGATTTTTCTATGACCACGGGCGGGGCCGTCAATCGTGCAGAATCGTGTATCCGAACGGAATGTAAACGGAATACGCCATGGTATTTGTTTTTTCGCAGCTTAAGCAATGCGTAAAATTAGGATCCGTCTAACCTTACAGTAGCATTGTATACGTGTATTTTATCGCTTTTATTATCACGCTATACGCATACGTGTACGTTATGCTCTTCCTTTGAATCAGAACATCGAAATTCTTTAGGTCGAAACGAAGGTCGAAAGATCAGTTTTATTATGAGACTGAATTTAGTAACGTTTATTGCGATGATTCGTGTTTCGGAAAATCCGTTATTTCGTAATTTTAGGAATTTGTGAAATGCAGTGAGTTGTAATAAGGCAAAACTGATTCATATTTTCAAAACTTAGCCACTTGAAAGTCACTACAAAATTGCAAAATAGTGTTTTTTTTTCCGCAATGTTCCGTTATACCAACGTTACTAACTTCAGCCTCATGTTTTATTAAGGATTGATGGAAGTTTCCAAATTCAAAATTATATCCGATTACGAAAACAACAATTTTATTTGTTTCTTAAATTTCTGTACACAGAAACATAAAAGGATCTACGTTACATCTACGTGATGAAAACTGAGTATCTGTGATTAGTTCCGCGAAAAAATTCAAACGAATATTGATTCGATCGATTAAATTTAATAATATGTAAATTTCAAACGATTCAAATGAGTACTGCTGAATAAAACAGGGCTCGGCGATTCGTGTCGTAAATAGAAGCCTATAATGGCGAAAGCCGATCATGTTATTACCATAGAATTAGGAGATCATGAGATATAATATACTGCATGTATGATAGAACTTTATCTTATCCAAGAATATTTGCACATTCAGCACAGTGAAATATCGAATATAGTCGGCGAAGATGAGGCGGGCTGTAAAAAAAATCTGTCAATTCTCCTCAACCAATATTCTGCATGCTCGGTGTGCATTTAAAAAAAAAAAAAACCACCAGTATTGTATTGTAGACACAGCAGGGAGCTGATCTGTACGAAATGTGGCTGGCGTAGCGACAAAAGCGGTCATATTTACAATAGAAGCATGCAAGAGCTGCACGCCTCTTTCTCTCTATGACTACACGGTGTCAACACACACGAGTTTGTTACTAACGTTATCGTAACGAAAGATTAGGGGAAAAAATCACTGTATTCTTAATTTTACAGTAATTTTCAAGGAGCTAAGATTTCGAAATATGAGTGTGTTTGAGTGTTTTATTTAACTAAGGCTTACTGAATTTCAGACAATATGAAAATCGCGAAATAACGATTTTTCTTCACGAGGCTGAAGTTAGTAACGTTAACGTAACGACACATCTAGAGGAAAAATTAAATTGTTAACCAGCAATTCTAGAATGACTTTCAAGGAGTTCGTTTTTCAGAATTAGTTTATATATTTTGTTTATTAAATTTCGGAAAGTTATAAAGATACGAATTAGCGATTTTTCTTAAACGTGCATCGTTACGGTAACGTTACTAACTTCATCCTCATTTTTCCTTAGCATTCGAATCGTTACGATAACGTTACAAACTTCAATACGATTAAAACACGGCGTATACACATCCAGGTATACGATTAGCAGTTTTATTCAATCGCTGAAGAAAAGAGGAGAGAAACGAGAATTGCCAACTAACATTTTTTATAAATTTTAAAATCGTCATTTCTCACTCACAGAACACTGGTATCGGTAGGAGGTGTGCTCGGTAGGCGATTTAACTTTTGGAAGGTACACCGGACGGTTTTCCTATAGCAGACGCACTTGCTGGGGCATTCGTTGATCGAATCCGTGTAAGACTGCAGTCCACCGCATTCGCAAATCCCGGCAAGAACCGCCAGAATAATAACGAGTACGATTTTCGCTGGCATTATTGCGTATTGCCGAACGATGGATTTTTGGATCGTGGAGCTGTGTCACAATATCCGATCTACATTTCCAGCACGTGCATGGAAAAAAAAAAGTGAAAAATTCACTCGAACGCAAGCCGGACCTTTTTTTTCCCCTCTCGCGTATGCGATTTGTATTCTTATTATTACCGCGCGACACGTTATATAAAATCCGGCAAGCGATTAAATTACGACACGTTTGAATTATTCGACGTTTTTCAGCGATTGTTTTTGCCGGAAAAATAATGTGAAAAAAAAATTAATGCGATGCGAATGAATTAAAATAAAAAAAAGAACAACTTCTTTTCTTCCGATATTGTCGAAAAATCGTCCGGCGACACGTGCTCCAGCTCTTTGATCTCCGCTGCTCGGCTCGCCGCACTCTGGCTGGTCCCAGAGCTACTGCTAGAGACTCAAGCTGCTGGGCTGGTTCAGCCGGCATCGAGATATTGTCAAGTGTTGGTGGGTATGTACATGCATGCAACTACACCCGTGCTTTAAGCACATAGACGCACGCCTATGGAGGTATGCATGGAAGTATGAAAGGTTCCATGATCTGAGAGGCTTACATTAGCCCTCGGAGTGGGAGACCCGCTGCCTTCAGCCTTCCTCGACGTCGCGGGCCTTCTTCCATGTGTATAACGTAAAACCAAGTATTGCTGACAAAGGGTCTCTGCAACTCTCATTTACTTTTTCTTCCTCTCTCTCTCTCAACACACACACACCCATACTTTTTCTCCTTCTCTTTCTCGCGTCTTTTTCGCTCTTCTCGATGCTTCGTTCCACTCTCTAATATATACATTTACGCTTGAGATGATGCATGCACAGTCACTGTATATACGCATTGATTCGCAAATCTTCTTTCGCGTGCATTGGCAATTGAATTTTCGATGCATCGACTAACTGCAGTAGCCGATTCTTATTCATTATACATGCATGAGCCGGCTACCTGAGGCATGTAAATTTTCGAACTGTTAGGGTATGTAATTTATATCTATAGAGATTAATCTCTGTATAAGAAATTTGATAAGCTTAGATTTTGAAATTCAATCAGTTTGACGGTTTGGCCGCAACTTTTACATTTAAGATATTTTTTTTTCTTTGCTGTTGTTTTAATTGTTATAGTCCGCTTGAATTGGAAAGTTTTACCAGCGCTGTTAATTTTTGTGTAAAAATTCATCAATACTCTTTCTGTGTTCTTATTCCAGACACAGTTTATGCGCTTGTCGATGTTGCAGATATTCTTCCATTTCTAATTATAGCTATGAACTGAAAGTTCCTGCTCCTTCTTAGAATTAATTCTTTATCAAGTTTCGCACGTAACAAAATGTCCACTATATAATAATACATATACCACAAATGTATACCCAATGTACCGTTACAAATGCATTATATATATATATATATATATATATATATATATATATATATATATATATAAAATCACCGCGGTATTTAATTCTGATTGATATAAATCTGAAGGGTACACATATCTCGTATACTGCGGGATCGTTTTAATAGACAAGTCTCGTCGACGAGATTATAGAGTCTTGAGAATAGTCACCTGATGCCTGCTGTATTAAGATTTCTCGTCTTAAGATATCCCGCGACTATTAATACGGCCCTTATATGTATTTTTTGTCGGTACAGGCTTTGTCTCGACTTGTGTCGCTTAATGCGCCCTCGTCTCGTGTGTGTACACTAGCATAGATTTGGGGCCCCCCTTATATACACGTGCGGAACGTGGAGTGGATTCCAGGTTGTACAATTGGATGTAGCCCAGCGTTGTACTGGCATGATTGTGTTATATTATATTCCGTGTTCTTGTCTGCCGGTGCATTGCACCGCAGTCACGCGTGTTCAGTTTCTCTGTTGGACGGTATATCATTATACATGAGTTATATATTTTTTACTTAGTTCAGCTTTTTCGTGATGATATACACCCACACCCAAGTCAGACGCTACGTTCTTCGTCTGCCGATCCTCTTCTTTTTTCACCTCGGAACATTCATTGTTGGAAAATCTCCTCACGACGTCAGAATCTAGTTGTCGACGCCATTTTATCACCACATAACCTAAATTTTTTATTTCAATGGAGGCAAATCGTAATTCTTGGGCCTTCAAATTACTCATGTTACATAAATTAATGGAATATAATCAATAATATACCTGTTCCACTACCTACACGCGTGAAAACACGGCCAATGGTCACCTGTCAGCCTGGTTGCATTAGTTTGATTTTTTTCCACCAGATGACGCATTGCACTAACTGCATTGACTAACTTTAGATCTAAATGTTGAGCGGGAAATAACATCACAGATGAAAATCTGGCTAAAACCGGAAAGACAAAATATCTGCCAAACGATTGACGAGCGATTTCACACGCGGGCCTAAAATCAAAATGGCGCAATTGATACACACTTCGAATATCGTTTCAGCTATACGATTATTTCCGGTACTCGTTAGATATCGATCGCTATTTCACACCATACGAAACGGTGGCAGAAATGTTCCAGGTATATAATTCATTATCGAATAGAGTGTAAATATGGAGAACTCGACTTGCTAAACCAAGTCGTCGAATAAATCGTCTGCTCGCCAACTCAACACGCCGTTACATGGCAAGAGCTTACAAAAAAAAAAAATCAAGGTGCCTAGTAGGTTGTAGAATAATCGAAAAGAGTATCTCATTTTTTCCGTGACGGATTAAGGGTTAGAAAACTGGTCCCTAGGTGAAAACCGGGTGAGAACCGCTCTGAATTGACTCATAAGTTTGCGGCTAAAATAACACGATTCTTGATCCGCAACGAGGAGATGGACAACATAAAAGGCGTGGAGTAATATACGCCTGAACGATGATCGTAACAGATCGATTAACGGAATAGCACAATTTATCCGTCACGTGTTGTTGCTTTTGGACTTGACGGTTGCATAATTAAATTGACAAAGGTCGGGCCGTGCGAGGCGCGTTGACAAAGGCCCTCGATTTCGTCATCGCTTATATAGCTGGCGCTTTAAAAAGCACATGAGCTAACAGGATGGGATGGGAAATCTGTGAGTATCCCTCCTCTTGACGTCGCCGCCCCGTCTTCGTGGATGATTCTCGTGCCGAATTATTGAGACGAAAGAACGCGTCATCTGGCACAATAACGCCAATGAATGTACGTGGAACTACGCTTATTGATATTGTACATATCCCACAATCTTGTACCCATATAAAAACCTCCCGCGTTAAGACGTGTAACAAGCGAAGCACGGCCTCGGTGCATATATGCGAGACTCGAGACTCGCGGGCGACGGAAATAACCGGTGACTCAATGTATTTAGGCAGCGTTGATTTAACGCTCTGGCCTTAAACTGATCGGTAACATCTCGCGAGTTTATAAAGCGTTATTATAAATGCATGTGTAGAATATTAAACGTTGTGTTACGTAAAATCGGCAGCTTCAAAATTTTCCCCGCAATTAATATCACCGCGGAGCAATATGGCGCCGAGGAGAGGTTAATTAGTTTTTATGCAAATATAAAGTCACGAAAAACGTCCTACAAGTTTTCAAGCTTTTATTTCGTTACGTCGAGGTAACGCGGGGTGAGAAATGCTATTAAATAAAAACGTTATCGTCAAATACGACTATCTTGTATGGAGGGGGGGATAATATATTCTTTATATCGTCAGATGCAGGCCTCTTTCATATTTAACCTACAATAGATCCCTAAATTACATAAGCCAGTTAGAAAAATACATGAATATTTACCGTTTTCTGATCGTTCATGTATAATTCCGACCGTCAGCGGTGATGTTTGCATCATGATTTTCTGAGAGCCACGGGACGGGGGCTCATTATATTTATACCTTATACATATGATATATTACATATGTGCATGTAATAAATTAAAACTCTGCCACCCAACGATTATCTCCATTTATTGTCGGCAACGAAAAGTCGTCACGTGTCAATTGATTCGTATTAAATTTCAACACTATTTTAATTTACGTGTATGACATTCGTATACATGCGTATAGATATGTATATACATATATATATATATATATATATAATTTTTTGTGGCATCATATCACTGGTGAAAATTTCTACCACTACGAATCTTTAAGGAAATTGGGATATTTCATCTTATTTCTTACAAAATTGTAAATATGCATAGTTTTTCGTAAGGAATTCTTAATTTTCTTTCAAAATTTTAGTATCTTGTAGGTTTTTTTTAATAGACAAATTATAATTTTCATAAAAATCTACAAGTTGTTATGAGAAACTATGCATATTTACAAATTTGTACGAAATGTTCCAATTTTCCTAAAAATTCGTAGAAAATCGTAGAAATCATTTTCACCAGGGTACAATCTTATGATTATCTTGAACGCATTTACGGACACGAAAGGATTTGAAAAGCATGAAATAACGTATAAAATGTGAACAAAATACTGTAGATCGCTGCCCCATGGGATACGGTTAATCTCGGAGTGAATGAAGTTCTTTACCTTATAAGGTACGAACTTTACACTCGTATAGGAATACAATACTCGCTGTGTAATTTGGGTTGCGTCATAGCAGGCGGGTTTTTGAACGTTTCACATATCGCGTACACGCATGATCGAAGATCGATTCACTGCACGTACTGGTAATAAAATTGGATACGAAAGAAAAAAAATTTTCAATATCTGATCTTCAGCGAGTTAGAATCCCATTCGTATGAACGGCTGGTTAGCCTGCGTTCGTAAAATCTTTGCACTCATCGCGGAGTACTGAATTAGAACGTATAATAGTACAAGAACTATTACGTCTATGTATACCTACTATACACAAACTTGACTTGCAAACGGAAACTGAGAACGTTACACTTACACATACTGCACGTACATCGACGCATAATGATTTTATCTCTGTGCCGTAGAGTTTCGTTGCAGGCACGTATAATTCATATAAACATTACACAAACTTGATGTTTATACTGAAATGGCGATTGTATATATTATCTGTCATTTGCCACAAGTATGACTAATAAAAAATTTCCAGAGTCGTATCATTCTGAGAAATGATATTTGAGAATTATTTTTTTTCTTTTTTTTAAAATAACTTTTACACTTTTAAATTAAAAACTGCATCTCCACGCCATATTGTAAATTATAATTATCAGAATTACTCGTCACCGCGATATATGTATTTAAAGCAAGCAAAATGGACACGAAAAAATTCTGTCTTAAAATAACGCAAGCTGCAAAAGAAGCTAAAGCGAATTTTTCATACCGCATTCAAAGGATTGGGTGAACTCTCCATTATTTACATATTCATTTATTTTTCCAACGAATGCCTAAATGGCAAGAAATGTCGAAAATATCGCGTGTACGCATTCGCATGTGTTACACAGATTGAAAGTTTTCTGATTATCTTTTCAAGGCAGTTTGTATGTTCGTCTAATTTTAAATCTCATGGTCTGATACGTTGTGTTGGTGCAAAATAGGTTGAAAAATAAACGTAATCCAACGTTTTTCAACGTTTATGAGTACTTTCGATATAAATTTATTGAAGTCGTGTCAGTTGCAATGGTAATACATACAATAGGTATTCAGAAGTAAGTTTTAATCTATAATAATAATCATAATAGTAGGTATGTATTTATATGTATAGGGAAGAAACTAAACTTCTCATATACGCACAATAATCGTCAACTTAACTCTGCATCTAATTTTTTATAATTTATCTACTAGTTGTAATAGCAATAATTATGATGATCATATATATTTTTATATATATATACAATGCAATCTTAATAATATGTAATATACATATTTAACCTCAAGTACACGTACCATATATTCTATGTATAGTATACCCGCATACCCTAAGTAATATCATACACACAATAGATTTATGACTTTCACATTCAAAACTATGCGTGCAATGTTTAACGCTTAGCCCCCATACATTCGTCCAAAGACACTCTCATGCTTATAGTTCTTCGCATTGCGTCCGTATCGCATTAAGAATAAGAAATACTCTGTCTACGTGTGTCCCATGAAGTTTCCAACCATACTAGTGATGACCATATTTAAATTAAACTTCTAAAAAAAGTCTTTCTTATATTATATGTATATTTACAGCTAAACAGATTTACCGATACGACGGTAGTAACGCGTTTCTCGTTTTTTCTAAAATTTATACAGTTCAACTTTTTTGTGAATGAGTATTTTTTACTTACTCATTTAGGGAGAAAAAACCGTACAAAGTATAAATATATTGTAATAATGACGCATCAAGTTTGTCAGAGCTATATACGACACCATTACATTCTAAACTTTAATGCTTCTTATTACATTTTATGTTATCGGAATTTGTGTTATTAGCTGATGTTTTTCTTTTATTCCCAACAAACTAGGCCATGATAATCAATTTACGCGATCGCTGTGATTTTGTACAATAAGTCTATGTCAGTGCTAATTGTTGAGAGATGGTATAGGTATTTAATTTTCATATTTTATAAACTCGTCAGCACTATTCGGTTGCATTTCATCCAACAATTTTCGTGAATTGTCAAAAACGGTTTACCAATTGTCGCGATTGTGTCTATGCGTAAAACTTGTCATACAAATCAAATTTCAATGCTTCAGATCTATAGTCGAGAATGCAAATTCAGAGGTGAATGACTCAGAAGATATATCCATAATTTACAAGTGAGTGATTGGAAAAATACTAGACACATACTTATGTTATGCAACATTGAATTCAACTAAAAAGTAATTAAAACCAGTCTTAAAACTGGCGACAACATGTACGCCATATCTGCAACTCAATTACTTGCTTAACTGTACGGTATGTATACCGCCGATTGAGAGCAAAAAGAAAAGGTTGTTTAATCGTCGATAAGGGTTTCGTATATAGCCAATCCTCTCTAGATACGATGTCACGGTTCCATCTAGTGTTTCAGTCTGTAATTCGGTATACAAATAAATACCTCGCATTTAATGCTACATTGTAAAATGCAAAAATGACATGGATGTATAACTGAGAAAATGAAATAAAAAAAAAAGACAAGATAAAAGAAAACACGAATTTGACAAATTCAACTCAGTAATTATCATATCTCCCGTTGATAGTAATACGTATACGTAGATATACTAATCGAATGAGTAAACTCATGCAATTTTCATAAATATCGTACGATCGCGCATTTTGCAATGCCTCAATTCGCGGAGAGCCCGTTGAGCCTCGCCCGGTGAACAAAAAGCGACGCGAGCGTCGCCGGTCGGCATCCCCTTGTCGTTATATCGTCGAATGACGTTTTCACGCTTGACGTCAAAGTCACCAAAGAAGTCGATGATCTCGTCGATGTCGGCCTTAAAGGGTACGTTCTCGAGGGACAATACGCACCCGGGTTTACCGAAGCCTTCGACGTACTCGAGTGGCGGATGCCTGCCACCGTACCCCATGTGACGAGGCATTCCCCCCATGCCCCCCATCATGCCCAGGGGACCACGAGGCGGGTAACCGGCATTTCCGTACCTGCCCATGTGGGGCGGCATGGACGCTGGGTATCTGCCTCGCTGGTCCTGTTGCATGGCAGCGTTCCCGTAATGCTGGTTATCCTGGAGGTACTGAGAATCGGCGATACCCAGGGTCTCCATCATCGTCGTCCTCGACACGAGTTCCACGGTCGGTGTATTTTTGCCGAGGGGAAGACCGTTCTTAGCTGTCGCTCGGATCGCCTCCTGGGTAGTGTCGAACTCGCAGAAACACTCGCCGGCCGGTTTTCCGTTCTGATTAAGCATCATGTGAATTCTGTGCGGCACGATACCGATGTCCGAGAAGAAATCGAGTACGTCCCGATCTATCGTCTGGAATGGCAATCCTCGCATTATCACGCAATCCGACATGGTGACGGCCTCGGTGTTCTGGGCAACGGTCGCGTTCATTTCCGCCTCGCGTTTCATCTGGACGAATTTCTCCTCCGTAACGGTTGCCACAGTCACGGGTTTCATGCCGATTTTCAACGGTTGCGATATCGCGGCCTTCGCCTCTTCGACCCGTGAAAATTGGACGTAAGCGACGAGCTGTGGGGTCGAAGTCTCCTTGGCCATCATCATGAACAAATTGTTTATCTTCGAGTCGTGGAACAGTTTCGCTATGTCGATTTCTTTCGCAAATGCCGGCAGGTCGGAGACGACAACGCAGGTCGACGACCTGGGGTCATTTTCCTTGGTACCACCAATCTGCTCCAAACCGTGATCCCTGCTCTTCTCCTTGAGCTCGGGTACGTAGGAGTCAACGGCCTTGTCGAATATCACCTCGTCCAGAGGAAGCACCTCCACTTCCGATCCTCTAACGTACCGCGGAACGCTGAGAGCCAAATCCTTACCCTCCCCCTTGCCGAACTTGACGTAAGCAATGCCGACGCGATTCCCGTGATTGTCGTTGATCAGCTTCAATCCGTCCTTTCTAATATAGATCCCGGGAAAGGCATGCCTGACGTCGCCGTAACCGGCTGTCAAAGGCATATTGCGAATCTCAACACAGTTGCCGGTTATCGCTGGTTTCACGACGTTTTCCGCCGATCCGTGATAACCGCGATTGTTCCTTCCACTCATTTGCTGCGGCTGCCTATCGTGCTGTTGGCCGTTATCATAACCGCCGTAAGAGTTCGTTTGAAACGCGTTCGGGTTTCGCCTGCTATCCAGTTCCTGCATCTTGCTCAAAAATGGATTACCCGCACCGCCACCCTGCATATTCGGCTGCCTCATACCCGGTTGATACTGCATCGAATTCGGGCTCCCACCGCCGTTCCCGCTGTACATTCTCGACTCTTGGGGCCCGTAGGACCCGCCATTACCACCCGATCCCCGAGGCGGATACCTGCCCTGATCCATCCGGCCGTGAACGGCCTCGTTCTGGGACCACATGTCCCTGCCACCTCTCGGGGTAACCCCGATCACCCCAACCGCCGCAGGGCTCAAACTGGGCATGGGGCCGGGGGAGATTCCTTGGCCCATGCCAGCCATGCCCATGGAGTGACCCATACCCTGGGGATGTGGCTGTATCATGTTACCGACACCGTTCAGCCCGTTAATACCGAACTGATTCGGCTGGATGATCTGCTGCTGGGAGGCGAGAATCGGTGCCGCGGCAAAGGATAAGGACCGCTGATCGGCGGAGGGATCATTGGGCAGAGCGGCGACCCCGGCGCCAAGGATACCGGGGGCCAGTATGGGGGCCTGAATGTGGGCCTGAGGAGGCACCTCCCAGATCCCGTTTTCGGCTATCGACGGCTTTTTACCGCCAACGGTAGCGGAGATCGCTGCGGGTCCGGAAAGCACGCCGGTCTTGCTGTTATCCTTGTTCGGAAACTGGCCAACGCATACGACGTCGTTCGCCTGATCCTCGTCGTTCGAATCCTTGTTGCGCCGGTCCACACCCGAGGATCGTTTCCCGTCCCGATCACGTGACCTCGTTCGATCCCGCGATCGCGATCTGTCCCTCCTCCTTCTCCGGTCTCTACGGTCTCGATCTCTATCCCGCGACCTGCTCCTGTCCCTGCGCCGGCGATCCCTGCCTCGGTCCCTGTCGCGCCTGTCCCGGTCCCGGTCCCTGTCACGCGACCGCGATCTATCCCGGGATCGGGATCTGTCTCGCTTCTCTTTGCTCCGGTCTTTCGTCGACTCGGGATCGAGGTCTCGCTCCTTGTCCTTGTGATCCTTGTCTTTTTCCTTCTTCTCGATCGGCGGGTTTTCGGGCTTGGCCGGTACTGCAGGGACCACGGCGATCGGCGTGCTCTGCATGAAGGTCTGCAACGATATCGTCTGCTGGCGAGCGGCCTCGATCACTTTTTGCATCTCGGTGCGGGAGCTCAGCAGCAGCTTTATCTTCATCTCTTTTATCTTACCACCGTCGCTCATCATCGCCTGACGCGCATCTTCATCGGTACTGTAAATCAAGAGTTACGGTTAGGATAATATTTTCACAGAGATGAGCTCTCCTCCTCATCTCTGCACCCAGCTTTCAAAGATTGTTTAGATATTTATTTTGTACAAGGAAATCAACTATATGAAACCGGACTGACCCCGTTTTTTTACCTCCATGTTTTTACAACTTATGTATACGCAATTAGAAGAGGATTACTACAGTCTAGATTTATTATTCCTTCCGCTTCGTTACATTCAACATTGTGAATCTGTTTTACCGCGTTTAAATAACCTTCACAGGGAATTCTTTCCAATGCAGAATCGAAGAATAATTCGGATTGCATCTGAAGGGGTTTATGCGCAGTGAGGATTTTTTCGAAAAACGATTTTTCTAAAATTCACTCTTGTAATGTACATATATTTAAGTATACCAGGACAATTTCTTGAAACTTGAAAATCAACCGCGCATGCGCGAGTTTTATCGGCTGTTCGTGCAGGCTGGCCATCCCGAGTTTCAGCCGTCAAACAGTTTCTGGTGGCGATGTAGTTGATACGATTTTTCGAGGTTCGAATCTCAAATAATTGAGGCAGTGACTCGGAAAGGTTTGGGAAACATTTGTTATTAGGTCGGAAAGTTGATTCTTCAAAGAACGGTCGGAATTTAATGGTTATGCTCTTATAAAATTCAAACGTACACATTGTGTACGTTGGCACCCTGCATCGCAGACAAGAATATCGCTGCGGGAAGATTTCACCGTCCAATGAGATTGAATTATTTGGCGCGTGAGAAGTTTCAAGAGATTTTCCTGATATACACGGAAAATTTCACATCAATCCGACAAATATTGTCGAAGTTACGCGCGCATTTGCAAAGGCGCCCCGGAGCGGAACGCGTTTTTCGCCAAACTGTGCTTTCAAATTCGGTGAGCAAGATTTCTCGGAAACTGCTGAACCGATCAGTCTCAAACCTTTACAAAAGCTTTATGAATATATCTTTTAGTCCTCGATCGAAGGTTTTTTCTCGCCGACAAATACTTTCCCTTTTATAAACAAACGAAGGCGAAATTTTTTTTTATGGAAAATTGATTTTTTTTTTTTTGAGAAACCGCCGCTTTGCTAAAAATTAATATTTTGTTTATTCCGTTGAATAAAGACCAGATTCTCATAATACCGTATATTAATTAAATGTTTTTTGTGTTTTCATTTCAAATGATTCAGTCAAGAGATATCTTGCTCACCGCAAAACGACCTTTCTCGAAGGTACTCCCGGAGATTTGCTATAGCAGCTTAAAAAATCATTATTTTTACAAATAAAAAATATCGGAATGAAATTCAATGTTACCCCGATATGCATGTAAATTTTTATATGTATCAATTGATATGTATCTTCATGAAAAATCCTTGAAAAATCGCTTTTTTCTGACTCCTGACTGCATATTAGGACATTTATTTTTCGAAAAATGCGCAATTAATTTTTTTTCTGCGTAACTGGTTTAATTTTTAAGAGGTCAGTCTTCATATAGCGATAGATTCCCAGTGTAACTGTGAGATAATATGGTAGCGGATAGACTTCACTGTGAAATTATACCTGAAAGCTATGAAAGCATCTCCTAATTCACCGCCGACGATGTGGACCCCACCTTCGGGAATGCTTAAGCCTCGGAAAAACTGGCGTATATCCAGCGCGTTTGCGGACCACGCAAGATTTTGTAGTCTGATTATTACACTCATTTTTGACTATTTCTAATCAATCTGTAACAAATGAAAAAAACATTTTTCGTTTTTCAAATGATTCATTTTCCATTTTCGTAACTGAAATTACTTTTTCATCATATCCCCACGTCTCTGGTTTCATCTACAAAGAGGTTGTGTAACTAAAAATATAGCATAGAAAACGAAAGCATAACGACCATGTGATTTTTCAAGCGTTAGTAATAATTTGAAAAGTCAATCCAACTATTGTTACATCATCTTTCAAACGAGATGAATTAAATGTTATGTAAAAAGCTTGAGAGGAGAGGTTGTAAAAATTCTGACAGTAAGAATTCAAATCTCAGCGTCATTGCTACTTTGCGAATGGCTATAGAATTAGCATTGTCTTTAGTTAACGTTGGGCGTGTGAAACTCCAGTCACTTCGTCATACCTATATCTGGACGTTAAAAAATGTCCAATACCGAGATCGTTAACATTCGAGTGCTCTCATAATATAAGCTGAATTGTATTCGACTTATACTGATTCCAAAACATAAACCTAGTGGTTTGTTAATTTTAGACTTCGGGTTCAGCCTCTTATTTTGGAAAAGAGCCAACATTGTCGAGATATATCATCGGCACAGTCTGCGCGAATGAAATTTTTCTGAATCATGACAACAAGAACAATAGTAATAAATTATCAAAATTCACTGTACGTAAGCTATTGTTTTCTCATTAATTTCCTAAAAGAATTTTTTTTAAACTTTCATGTTTATAGAAAAAAAACATTGTAAAGAATTCGTTTTAATACGTTTATAACGCGTTGAACCAAATACTAATGCAATAATTCGTCGCAACATGTTGATTACTCGTAAATCTGCTACATGAACGTTAGAGAAACTTAGCCGATGACCATAATGGGAATTTGATGACGGCCAATTTTTGGCTAATCATCATTTCAGTAGGACAACATCAGCGTTTTCGGAGTAAAGCGCAAGCGCATTGAAAGCATTGCGGTTGATCAAAATCCAGCGTGACATAACGGGTGATGCAATAATTCCATCTTTATCGAATGCAAAAAGTTGACGACCTCGATAGTACGTATAGACTATCCCGAGGACCGTCGTAAATCACCTTTAATGCTGCGACAAATATCGATGGTACATGCTATATTTCCATCACCACGTAATGTAATATGATAGAATAATATGTAACCCAGATTTATTTTCGTACAGATCGATCCATCTACTTAACGTGTGTCAATTAATTATAAAGGTCGAGGGGGAGTTGTCTTGGTTTTATAGTAATGTAATGTTATTTTTACTCGTTATAATCATTTTTGCGGTGAATTTTTTATCAGTCGAGTTATATCATAGTAGATAGTGTCAAGCTTTGATTGCTAAATTGCGAAGTTCTGAAAGTTGTTTAATCGAGAGGGGGAAAATTCTCAGGAACGAATATCAGGAAGTTGCGATGCCTAGTAGCCTTCTCTTCCGACCTCTTTGTCTCTAATCGCCACCGTCATTCCTCTCCTTTTTGTTTTAGATTTTTTAGATCCGTTAAATACGAGATGCAAGACTCACCGAAGAGCTGCAATGCATAATTGCAGATTAAGTTGCAAAACATATAAACGGTCGCAACGTGAATGAATCTGCAGAATGGAAATGATTTCCTTGAAGAATGTATGAAGCCGACAATGAGCATGGTGAAGGGTACAATTCGTAGGACTATTTTTGATGGTGGGCGCTGAGTAAATGAAATGTCATAAACTATTATCATACACGATAACAGTCGGAAACGCGGCCTTACGCAAGTGTAATAAGAATGATCTTACCACGCAAGTGTAAGAATTTTATAACACGAGGAACGAAACGAGGGCGTCTTCGATAAGTATGCCAACTTATACGCTTCGTGTGTGATACTCCAACTCGAATGCTGATGATAAATTTCGAAGTCGGGCCACAGGCCTGGTGAAAATAATATAATTACTAATTAAGGTCTTAGGTTTATTTATTTATTGTGTTTTTTTCTAACATCCTCAAGCTTATACCGAACAGTTTCCTCGAACGACAAAATATCCCACCGTTGAATTTGTGCATTTGACAAATATCTGCATTAATATACTACGGTGAACATATAGTGGATATATTTCTATATAACGCGAGCATGTGTTAAGCGTTTTTCCATGAATGCTTTTCATGCACAAAATACTCTTTTCTATGACGATCGGGTTAATCTGCGAATGCGCATGCGCGGAGTAATAAAAAGAGCACTTTTAAGTCCTACGAGTTGAAAGTGGTCTTTTCTGTACTCCGCGCATGCGTTGTTGCGAAAAGATCTGACATTACGCGACCCTAACCTCAATTTCGTGCTTGGTGAGAAAACGCATAACATACTCTTGTTATATAAAGAATCGCGTGCAAAAAGGAGGCTACGGTATTTCGCCTCGCGTATTTGCAATATTCGTTTTCGGCTCACCTACGACTCACATAGCAAACTTACGCTCGGGTTGAAAAGACCGAGTTTGCTTCCTTGTTACACAATATACTACATGTTATCGCCGTAAATCACAGACGTACTGCTCTTGCTTTAAATATTTCCAAAATGTAGACCTCCAACTCCTGGAGAGAGAACGAGAGAGATTCTTCGGCTTTCATCAGCATAGCGACGACACTCCATAGGCTCATTGTGAGTCAAATCATGGATGGATGAGATAATAGTACACTTCAATTCTTATACGAATGTTATGTTAACGAGTTGAGGCGAAACCTATTATCAGTAAAACGTTGGTACTTCCCCACAAATATTACGATGGTTGTCAATTCTATTCAGGACACGATTCAGGAGTAAATAATTCCCAATATACAATGTGAGGATGTTCCGTTCATTGTTGTTACGAATAACGAGATTTTATACGGCCGATTTATACCGGATTTGGTATCTCGTTCGTTTACAGTCACATACAAATCAACATGAATTAATGAGGATTCATTTAATGTCCGCATGAAACACGTGCCTGTTGGCGCCAGCGCGTCGAATCAAATTTGAAATATTCCATGGACGAAATTTCTTCCAACCTGCACTTATGGTTCATGCATAAATTTAATCCTGACCAATTTCACCAACGATATTTCAATTCTAATGAATTCGGTGATGAAAAGTTACCTAGTAGCTGAATGCAGGCCTTCCACTCAATTTCAGGTTGATTAAGAATTGCTAGATCAATTAATCACCTTCAATAAAGTTGCTACAGCTTTAGAAACCGCATAGAAAATTTATATTTATACCAACAAACCTTCATTCAGGATGGCCACAAAATATCAGATATTATACATTCTCTTCAAGTTTTCTTACTTTTCTAAAACCGAACTTCAGGTTTTGTTTTTTTTCGTGGCGACATATACTTATGAAATAGGAGACTTATACATTCACTCTCAAAAAAATGTTTGAAAGGTGTTTGCAGAGTTCAAATTCTATGATTACCACCAAGTCTTCCTTCTGCCTTCAATTTGATGGAGCTTGAATGCCGGTTGAACTATCATAGAATTTTCATGCAAGTATCAGCATCGCATGATCTGCTTCCAGATATACTTCTCAGACATCTCTTACGAAAAAAAAACCCTAAACTTGGGGGTGAATTCGAACCCCCAACTCATAGATAATGCAAAATTCCCGTACGAAAAAAAGTCAAGGATGCAAATTCAGTCCCAAGTTGAGTTTTTTTGAGTAATTTATCAGTCTTTTTTGTTTTACACTATAAAAAATCTCCAACTTTTATGGCGATCCTGATTATCTGGCGGTATTTTTTCATCACATACACACGCACACGCTAAAATTAGCGAAGTGAAGAACGTCAGTAAAATATGTTATAACGGTAAATAATCTGAAATAAATAACAAACGTGACGTTCAGTTACATTTTACCGAAACAACAAGTGACCCAAATCGCTTTTAGTCAGTTGGGTGGAAGGCCTGTAAGTGAATAAGTCATAGTTCTCTTCGTCGACATTTGTCAAATATTTTATAACAAATGTTTGAAATTATACCTAACCGAAACTGAACAACTGGTTGAGTATGGGGAGATGTGGAATCACTCAACAGTTCATTTGCAATATTGAGGAAATATTCTGTAAGAGAACTTTACACGTTGCATAAGTTTGTTTCAGGGAGGGCAGGCGAAGGGGGGGGGGCAGTCAGAGGTCGGGAACTCAGATCGATAGACGCATCATATTGAAGTTAGCAACGTTATCGTAACGATTCATGCTAAGGAAAAACCGTTGTTTCGCGGTTTTTGAATTGTTTGAAATTCAGTAAACCGTAACAAAACAAAACACACTCATAAATTTCAAAATCTTAGTTACCCAAAAATCACTGTAGAAAATGGTAATTTTTTCCCCCAATGTTTCGTTAGGAGAACATTACTAACTTCAATCTCGTACAAACGCTCTGCATATCCGAACAAGACTAAGATTACCAGTCGACGATATGTATTCCAAAAAGAAGTTCCATCATGAGGAAGCGGATAAGATTGAAGACACGTCGAGAATCGACAATTGACAAAGATGTAGATCATGTAGAGACGAAGGAATCGCTCTGATGCAGCATCAGGCTCCGCAGTGTCTTTCGGTTGCTCTAGCAAGCAGGGCAAGTCTATTAGATTTTTCGTTAACCATAATGCATGATCCATACGTACATTTATACCCATTTTTTTTTATATAAATGCCTGTAATCGAACACGGCGATCGAGTGCGTAAATCCTCTTACAGTTTCGTTGCTTTTTGAATAATCCATCACGTTACACGCGACGAAGAGGTGAAAGTTTCATGTTTTTTTTTTCGTGCAGCTTGCAGAAACAATCGCACATTATCCAGTCGGGTGAAATTTAAATGTCTGTAGAAAAAAAACCATCTATTGACGATGTATATTAAATATACCACATAGTATAAGGAAATTGTCAGAAAAATAATCGCCTCTGTGAATCATGTATTTAGTTAGGGTATCGTTATTACTCTGCGTTCTTCTTCTCGATACTCACTAAGCAAAGTTCTCGAAACGAGCTAATTTCGATATCCGACGATCAACGGATTGTCTATTCAGAATTCCCCATCATCGTTGATCGGGACGATGTTCTCTTGTCAACACGAGGACCAAGTTGACGAACAGGAATTACCGGATCGGTTTCTCCTCAACTTCCGGGGCTTCGCACTAAATGGCATCATTTCGACTCTCTTATCCTGTGTTAAGTTCGAGTTTTGTCATAAAGATAAAAAATTTATTACCTTGTAACGGCAAGAGCGAGTATCCGGAGTTCGGGGCAACGCGCATTCGTCATTCTGGAGTCTTTGACAAGTTTTCACAATTATTAAAATCGTATCACCGAGTGTGCGATGATCAATTCGGTACTAAAAATTTCTACTTTACTATGTAGTCCTAAACATAGAAATATTAAAAGTAAGCGACCTGGGCCAAAAATACAAGGATAACGCAACAACGAACCCTCGTTCATCAGAAAACTTATGTATCGATTACAAACGCTTCAAGTAACTTCGGAGATGATGAAATCGTAATTTTCGATATTTGCTCTCATTTCTCCCATCTTCTAAATTGTGGTTTAAACCTTATGATAATAAAAGAATAAGTGGACAATTTTTTTAACACCATTATAAGGCATAGAATTCGTGTTTTAATTTTTGTTTTTTTTTTTTCGTTGTCAACTGAATATTGTTAGTGTATCTTCATTGTTGAAGTTAATACACTCGGTTTAGAATCACTTTCAAATTCCTTGTTGCGGAATATTGGTCTTTCCGATGAATATTGGTTTCAGATTGAATTTCGACCTGTTTATTCATACCAGTTTTTAACTTCAATCCTTGGATTGGCATACATACTTAAGCCATTTGCCATGAATTCATTCGGAGAGAAAAAATTCAAATTGTTCACTTCGACATAAACATACCAAATTTCCATTTTATGATAGTTGTAGTTGGTGAGAAGCTAAACGTTATCTTAAATTGACTGGTGAGAAAGAATTTTACGTAAAAATAAGAAAACTACGCCTTTGTTACAAAGTAAATAAAAGGCAAAGTTTCATTCGGTTTAAACGCGTTAGAAATAGAAGTAAAAAAATGTTGGCAATATAAATTAGAAGATGTCATCGTAACTGCGATCGAATCATGTTCCATGCGAAGAAGAGATGCTGAGGAAGTATTATAGGGGGAAAAAAAAAAAAATAACGATCGCTCAGAACCTTAAGAATTACCATTGTGTGCAGTGAAATCAGCAACGGTAAGACATACTTGGCATGGAGTAGACGAAACAAGGCCTTTCCAACATTTTTCATTTAATCACCGAAGCAATCACCTCGTTCAGTTCACTGTTCCAATGCATCGTTCGAGTAGAAGACTGCGATTACATGTCACAAGACTAGAAGCTGCCAACGAAGTTATCTACTGGAAAAAGGGTGAATCAGCAGGGCGAGAACCGTCTTCCGAGCACAACGTTGTAGTCAGCTTTGAGCGTTGTTCGAACCAGTTCGCAGCAGACCACCAATGATTTGATAACGCGATGACTTTTCACCATTTTTTTTTTTTTACCGGAGAATTTCAAGAAGCTGTAGAAATCTTATTGAAATATTACCGTGTTACTTTTTTCTACCTTTCTAATTTCAGTCTCATTGGAATTTAAAAACTTTGTTATTGAATCCTATGCATGTTTTTAAACAGTTGTTTTTAAATTATTTTATAAGTCCGCCGAACAAGTTTCATTTGAATAATCGAGAATGTTGGAGATTTAAACTTCCTACGACTGTAAGTTCCTGCACTACGTCTCATAACGTCGCCGCTTTAGTTGATTTAGCAAGAATCCTTCGGGCCTTGCAATCTTTGAATTAAAAAATATTCAAAATATAACTGAGCGCAGGAAATTCACTCAGTATTGCAAATTCCGGAGATATGAAAAGGTAAGATTATAGAATTAAAGAACACAACACAGTAATTTTTTGTGATAATGAAAAATTATAATCGTCGACCGGCTGGAATTTCTACAACGATCGTTCACCACCAAAAACATTATCCACGCTGGCTTCAAGACGATCAGATACCACCAGGTGCAGGTTGGCATTGAACGATATCTCGGCGATTCTAATCAATTACTTTTCTAATCGCAACGAGGAACACACAGGAATTCCCGTTAAAATGCCATCACAGTTTTGCCGTCTCTGTGTGGTGTGTGTAGATAATCATTCCGATATTCAACGGAATATGAAAATAGTTACTTGTAATTATTAATTCAAGTAACCATTTTTAATTATTGACTCTTATCAGTTCGTACTTGTCGAGTTCACTGCATGGTCTTCAATTTATAGTTTTGTTAAACTGATTTGGAATAGCGTCTTTTATAAACGGTGTATTACTCACATTTTGCATCCCTGTATAATAATTTATTTCGGTTATAATTTATACTTTAGTTTACCAATCAATTTCCCCTCACGATTAATAACATATTTTATGTTCTCTACATACTCTTCCATGTGTGAGAATCTGAATATCTGAATAATATCCCACATTGATATTTACCGACATTTCTTCATAGTTTAGAAGAGCATGTAATTTAATTTTTGGCCAATGATTGATGTATTAGTTAGCTCGATTGTGTATAAAATATAATTTACAAATGTTTAAGACTCAGTCTCTTCAATTAATATATGCCATGTTTACTGCGCGCAGACGTTGATTGTATTGTAGTCGTTATCAGTTTTATTCATTAAGATTTAGAATCTGTTCAGGAATAGTCTTTTCATCCCCAGTTTCAGAACACTGTAAATCAACTTCAAAATGAAATAAGTTTAAAGATAATTTTATTCCGGTTATTTTATCACTTCAAGACGTTTATATTTATTCACTTATAATCGTCTAAGAATGTACTTGTGCAATAACGTAACTCAATTCTTGTGTGCACAACTCGATGAAAGAAACAAGCCATCGCTAAGTAAAATCAATGTTCAAACAGCATAAGCGTCTGAACATTAATATGTTACTTTGACTTGACAAGAATTGTAATAACTCAACGTCAAGGTATAAGCAGCCAGAAAAAGTTTCTGTTTCTCTTTTCTATGCCTAGTGAAGTGACTAATTCTTACCAACTGAAACGAAGGAGCCTTTTTGTATCAACAAAACCATTTTATGATGAATTATTTCTGGGCATAGCGAGAACAAAGAGCATTAGGATAAAGGTAGGGGAGTTGATCACTGACCAAAGTGCATGGATTGCAGAAGAAAGACGTTTAGTGTTATAGCAATTCGACTGAACGAACAAAAAACAACCATAAAGGAAACAATGGTAAGCTGCCTGTTCGTATCGCATCACGGGAAGTATTCATTGATGAATTTTCTCAATTCATCATTAATAGTGATACTCACTCATTGCAATTTACTATTTTCTTGACAACTGTGCGCTTACCCAACACATACTTACCTCTCTTAGTTAAGGGTTCGATAAGGTATCGAACATGTGCGAATTCCCAAACTTGGGTACATTTTGGTCGTGTCGAAGAATAAAAAGAAGAAATGATGGGTATTGTAGGAATTTTGGTAGTATACGAAAGTAATAATCCCAATATAGCAAATGAGTAAAAACATAGAACAAAAAAAAAAGACGACGAATGGTAAATTACAAGACGCCGACTCCCAATAAATATACTAAATTTTATTACATTACTAATGGAGGTGTTACCTTCTCACAGAATACTCTTCTTCACTGTAATATTCTCTTCCTTGGACGTAGTCCTTGGGCAGCTAAAAGGTTTCGCGATGAACGCTAAGAAGTTGTGTGGTTGTTGTTGCTGAGAACAAATAGGACCAACCACATCGAATGGCCCATCAGTGGAAGAGGGCAATGAAACGTAGCGAGCAGAATAGAAGCAGCAGCAACACCAGGAGCAGCAGCAACAACTGCAGTGGTCACCTGCGATGATTCATGTCACGTCATTGACACGATACACTGCTGATGTGTTGACGACGGCTGTACCTGCTCCTTAACCACCTAACACACACTGAACCGCCTAAGGTCCTGGAACACACATCATTTTTTCCACATTGTACGTCGAGAACTGTTAGGTCGCAAAAAGGAATTCCTAATTATTAACAACAGATAATGCAAATCAGACTTTACCAAGTGCGAAAAGGCCGATATTCTCGGTTTTATTATATATTAGATACCTGTCGGAATCGAAGCTATATATTTCTGATAAATCATATTTTCGCAACGATGTCAAGCTAGCGACTCCATAACGTGCAGACATCGAGATAAGAAATTATTATTATCATTGTTATTATTATCATTGGCTCGAAAACAGATGTTAGCTCAAGGTTGAATAACGTTATTGTGAAAATATGACAAAAGATCAATGAATATGTATGTAAATTGAAGTTTGAATGAGGATGGCGGACGATTGACACCTCTGTTGAGTAACGACAATTTTTATTTGATAATTTCTACAGAAAATGTGGCTGAATGGCGATCGTTCGGTGATGGCGGGGCTTGTCCGATGATCGTAAGCAAAGGAATCTCGGACGTTACGCTGAACGGCTTTTAAGTAAACAGAGGGCCGTTCTATCACAAGTCAAACTCACCGAAAATTGCAACTTACAACGAAAAAACGGTGAATTATTGTACGCTGAATGCTGTTGAAGAGGTTTTAAACAGATTTGAACTAACAATCAATCCCCAGTAGCAACGAAATCCTTGGACGATGACTCCTCGAAACTCCAATGCACTCCGACGCTCGTTCTGCAATCGTAATGGCTGCCTTTGTCGCCAATTCAACAACCTAGTTTAACAAGACGCCTTGTCGACTCCCCCCTCTTTCTGGCGGTGACGCGTCATTCTATGCTAGCGCCACTTGCGGTAGCATCGCAAAGGTGGGCATTTTTTCTATCCTTGTGTTATTTTATCTGCCTTTAATTTCTAGGTTCTCGTTTTAGTATTTTATCAGTGATCGAGGACACATCGAGGTATTTATTATAATTCTCAAAAAAGAGACTTCGGTCGGCCAGTCTCTTGTACTGTAAATCGGTGTTGTTATATTTCGCGTCAATCGAGATTTCGGTCGGTCAAGAGGAACCAAAACAGTGGCAACTCCGTAGGTAAAATAGATCGAAGTAAAAAAAAAAATATGTCTATTTTCATCTCTAAGAATGGTGACTAATCCATGGTATTTGATAAATGTGGGTTGGGGCGACGATCTCCATCGCGTACATTTTCATTGACAATAAAAGTGATAGTATATGGATAATACACTCTCTGACGTCTGACTCAGATAGGCTAGTCGTGCGACGTGAGTGAAATGTCAGAAAATGTAACTGGAGTGCGTTTGTGATTAATCGTAAATAGTTCACCGTCAAGTTCACGATTAATTTATATAATGTAGCGCAATGCTCTCACAAATACGTGTCAAATATTCCTACTGAACAAATTTTTCTCTCAAAAACCGCATAATGGGATCCAGACTGAGGTATTAAGATTGTTCAATGTATATCTGTTTCCTTCCGGCCGTCTCTTTGATTATTCACCTACTCTCAAATACTTCTCATTTTAATTATATGCACAGAATAGAGAATGATTCAATTTTTTACCAAGGTCTTATTGAGTGCGTTAAATTTTCACTGCCTCCACATTTGCCGACCATGAGAGCAGCTCTAGAAAGTTGAAAAAAAAATCCTTACAAAGCATCCCTGAAAGTTTATATATTGCGTCAGAGAAACGTGGAATAATTTTTTTTCCTCTTCCCACCTCCTTAAATGTCGATGTAATCTTGTTTGTGTCGGTAAATTTCCTTTGGAAAAAGGAAAGCAGATGTGCGTTGGGACGATGGCAGCAATCTAAACATAACCCTTCTTTTGAACTGTTGAACAGGAATTCTTTTATCTCAATAAAAAATTACGAATCTACAAATAAACACCCATACTCTAATTTAATGGTGCTTTGTTTCTCTAGAGAAAATGTGCGACACCTGTTCGAGTGTTTCTGCGAAGTTGCTGCGCCTGTTGCGGACAAAGATCCCTGGCTACTTCAGAGGTTCCCTGAATCATTTTCCGAAGAAGAAATACTTAAATCTGTTCCTAAATTTGCGTACCCTTGTAGTTTCGAAAAGTAAGACATTTTTCTGTTACACCTTGAATATTTTTCATTACTTCATCTTACATTCTAAGCTCTAAGGAAAGTAATGTAATTTATGTAAAAAACCATTGTTTCAGCGTTCTTGTTCAGCACTTTTCATTTGTATTGACGAGTATCGATTCAAAATGGACGTTTGGATTTTGTCGACACGATCCCAAGACGGAAACGGCATTAGTAATTTTGAGTGCCTTGCCTTGGCACGAAACATTTTACAAGTATGTTGTCATCTTTTTTCTACTGTCGAAAACAACATTGAGTGCAAACATTCTCATTGTCAGATTTTCCTTGATATTCGATAAGCAAATTAGAAGTAGACAGAACATTTTGTCTGCGTTTGTCAGTACTTGTCTTGCATCCTCCGATCTTACCATGTAATAATGGCAAACGCTTTCTTGCCCAGATTGTTGAATCATATTGCGGTAATAACTGCAAGCGGCAAAGATGGAGATCTTTGGAAATTCCTTCAAGATGTTTATAGCAAGGGTGTTCCTGCTCCTGGAGCTTCGCTCACCATTCCTCTTCCAGATCCTAGTGTTGTAAGTGCGAATAATTGAGAAAACTTTTATATAAAAATATAATAACCTCAGTCAATGATAAGATTTGTATTTTTTTCAGGTATTTGTTTGTCAAAGCCCAAAACAATTTCAGTTGCCTAGTATACCAGAAAATGTGAGCACATATTATCTAAATCTTTTGCTACTACTATTACGTTTACTAGAATAATGCATTGACCTTGTTTATATTTCAGAGAAATTTGACTGAGTATTATAGCGCCATTGATTCGCACAATATGATGATGGTGTTTGCCTCCATGCTCTATGAAAGACGTATTATATTTACTTCGAAAAGGTTGTCAAGGCTGAGCGCCTGCGTTCAAGCCTGCAACGCCCTTATCTACCCGATGATTTGGCAGCACATATATATCCCTGTTTTGCCATTGGCTCTGATGGATTATTTGCTAGCTCCGATGCCTTTCCTCATCGGTGTGCCAGCGCCCATACTTGAGGTATTATAAAATTTTTTTACTCAAACGAACGTTGATCATTGAAAATTTTTCTTTAGCATTCATTGCATCGGTATTTACTTCAGGAGGTGTGATAAATCGTACATACATGTTTTATGTAACACAAGTAGCACTTATCTAATTTATTACACAACTCCACCTGAAACTCAATACCAGATACGAACTCAATGAAAAACGTACGAAACTTTTTTTCCTGTTAAAGCAAATCTGTATTAAATTAATTTATTTATTTTCATGAAAACAAACAAAAACAAAAAACAAAATAAAAAAAACGTAAAAAAGGAGATACATTTAGTAAGTATCATAAAATTTTATTGTAGTAAATTTGAGTGAAATCCGAAATTATAGGGTTGAGGAAGAATCAGTCATTCTCTTCACAGTATCTCTTTATCTCTGATTATTCTTGTCTTGTTTGCAAAAAAATGCAAAGGAAATTTACACCAAATCAATTTTCTGGTCACAATTCAATTTAAAATTATATTTTAGAGATAAACCAATAACCAAAAGTTGACCGATATATGGCCTTGGTGGTACAACGTCAACACATAATATTACCACGTCTGGCATGCGTCCATATTGATAACGTTCAAGGCAAACTTTTATACTCGTATTTATTAAAAAAACAATTTTAGAGAGTGCGTCAAAGCGATTTGGGTGAAGTAGTAATCCTTGATGCCGACAACAACACTATCCAATCCCCGTTTGACGATCTGGAGTCCTTGCCTCAAGATGTGGTAAGATTGTTTGATTAATCTTACACAGAAGGACATTGATTTATATTCATACCTATGCTATGCTACGAAAATTAACAACTTATTAGTTCAGGTAATGTAGATCATTTTGTTATTACTTAGATAATTAATCTCAGAAGAGCACTGCGTAACAGAGCTGCGTTGCTTGGCGATGGAGTGTCAAGGGCATTTCTACGCGCATTAGTTCAATTGACGGCTGGTTACAGAGAGGCTCTAACTCTCCAGCAAGGGGAACGTATAACGTTTGATGAAAAGGCCTTCGTAGACAGTCGGCCCTCGTCGATGCAACCCTTTCTTCGTAAAATGCTGGAATTACAAATATTTCAACAAGTGAGCATTGTCATTATCAAATGATTCCTTTCAGTTTTAGAGTTTTGCTTCAAACTTAAACCGACGTTCTGCTTTCTCAGTTTATAGAAGAACGTTTACACATGCTCAATTCCGGTCTCGGTTTCTCTGACGAATTCGAAATGGAGGCTCTTAATTATTCGGAAAAATCTGGCAGTAAATTTCGACAGCAGTATCGTGAATGGTCGTACGCAATGCGTAAGGAGGGCTCTGCATTTTTTCGAAGCGTCAAAGATAAGGTCAGCTAAATCTGTATTTTTAACCTTCTGTTTTAATTTTATTGGTACACTAGGGGCTTCGCCCCTGCGCGCTTCGCGCGCCAACCCCACGTCGGCGCTCGCTTCGCTCGCCGCCGAGGTATCTGCACTACACACCTCACTATTTCCTTATACTGTGTCTCTTAGACAGGTGAATTTATTTGTGCTGATTTGATGACAGGTCTGCAACTGTTGATCGTTTGTTTCCGATCAACCCGACATTGTTATTGGCTCCCTATGCAGGTCTGCTCAGATTGTTTTCGTAAACGAATCCACTAACATGTACAAAACCCCCGATGCCATGCATCCCCAATTGCATTTGGCGACTTATTTTGCTATAGTTATTATTTTCCCCATAGTAGAAGAAATTCATAGCTTTGCTATAAGTAGAATTTCTATGGCTTCAGACAAATTAAAAACTCGTTATGATATTTGAGCGAGGGATATAAAATTTAATCCCGGAGATTCTGTCTGGCTCTTTCAACCTCGAAGATAGAAAGGACGGTGTCCGAAATTACAAAGAAACTGGGAAAGCCCTTACTTAGTGGTTAACCAGATCAAGGATTTACAGGATCCAAAAAAACCTATTTCTTCTCTGATATAACTCTCCTCGAGTTCTGTTTCATTACTTCTGCTGACATGTTTGCTAGTATAATATATTTGAAACGATACTCAGTCTCACCTCTGCGTGTCGATCTTGAGTGCCGTACACACAATACGCCAGCGCACGAAAAAGACAATTCCCGTCGGGATTCATCTTGATAATTCTCGTTTGCATGTTTATTTTTTGCGTGTCAGAAACAGATACCTATAAAAATATTTATCAAAGACTGTCATGAACAGCCGATGACAGCT
The DNA here is from genome assembly GCF_021901455.1 of Neodiprion lecontei. NCBI lineage: Eukaryota > Metazoa > Arthropoda > Insecta > Hymenoptera > Diprionidae > Neodiprion > Neodiprion lecontei. Next base: position 2,238,176 of record NC_060261.1, on the reverse strand, counting down.
GTCAAAGGAAGTTTTTTCTGCTAGATGTTTTTTGTTTTTTTTTTGGCATCTCACCCCACCGCCAACTTCATGCGTATAGTATTGTTATTATAATCTTTTTTATACTATTGTTATTATAATCTTTTTTACCAGTTCATTTGTTCAGAACTTTTTTATTAGATAGAGAGATTACAGTGTTGAGGTAAAGGAATTGCGGTTTCGTAATGCTTTTGTTTTACTTGCCTTTTTACTTATAAACATTTACATCTTTTCAAATTTCAACCCTCGCTTGTGGTTTTAGTGAAGCTTTAATTATAAATGTTCCTATAGTATCATTATTCGATTGCTCTCCGTTGTTTTTGTTCGGTGTTGAAAATTCAATTAGCAGCACAGAATTCTACGTCATGGTTCCACGGGAAATCATCAGAAAAAAGGTTGCTTGATGTATGTGTTTTTTTCGTCTGCTCACTGTTCAGAGCTTTTCATTTTTTCAGGCCAATCCCGCAGTCAAATCAGCTGTTAAATCGGTAAGTTAGAAGTGTGAAAACATTCGTTTAATAATCAGAAATTGTTTATTTATTACTACCAAACAGCAACATAATCTCTTGGTTAAATTATTTTTCTTAATTCATCCTATCTATTTTATCTCATGTATCAGTAAAAATCGTTTATATAACAATGAGATTCTGGATTGTTATGATTGTTGGTTTTTCAATTTTAATTACAGGTCAAGGAGAAGGGTAAAGACATGAAAACTGCATACAAAGGCTTACGCTGGAAAGGTAGTTATCCCTAATCATCCATTAAAGAGCGTTCGACGTAATTCACACCAATTTGTAATTTATTTTGAGGTCGAACAAATAGACAAGAAAGCGGCATGAGATACCAACAGCCCAGGTCAGCTCCAAGCTCTCCTACGTTGGATAGAAGACCTGTTGCATTTGCGTCTCCTTCGAAACCACCTGCCGGTTACACGGCAACGACTAGCTATCGAAAAGACCTTCGTTTCCGAAATACTGCTGTACCCGACACAAGGTAAGCTTTAAAATCATCACACAGTAACAATCGAAAATAATTATTTTCGTTTAAAATGAAATTGATTCAATTTAAGTAGATCTCTGTGAAAATTTTGATAGTAATGAATGCTTCTCTTACAGCAGGAAGCAATATTCTCCATTGAGTCCCAGTTCACCCGAGGAAACAGATTATCCAGTTGAAAGGCTAGACATAGATCTGATGAACGAACTTCGAGATGTTATATATCCTAATACTCCACCTGTCGATAGAACGGTGAGTTTACAATTACAGATTTTTTAAATTAGAGTATCTTGATAATTCGAATATTATTCCGCATTTGGTAAATTAAAACAATGTTTTATAAATCCTGCAAATCATGTTATATTTGTCGATTTTTTGGTGACAGGAAAAAATAAAGAATTAGCACTTTTCGTTCCATTGTTCTTGTGTAATGTTCGATTTAACGTGTTCGAAAGTTAAGAACGTGTTTATTTTAACGATTAACAATGTAAAACTAAAGAAAAACTATCATTTTTCTCTCTCTCTCTCTCTCTCGTTTCCTCCCTTTATGTGTATGCTTCTTTTTTTTTGTATGTGCTAGTGTACCGTCATTTTTGCAAAATGTTTAATATACTAGTATCGTCAATATTGTCTGACTATAGCTTGTTTGCGCCTCTGATTTCTCTGATGAATGGTTTGAACGACGATCACTTCTCACTCACCGCAATAGCACAACATTAACATCTATAGATATAATAAATTTTAAAGCATGTTATATGTACCACAAGATTGAATTAAAGCTGCACAGTCACACCGACTTTGTCCTCGTGTTCTCTTTCCTACAGTCTTAAAGTTTCTTGACTTTTTTTGATCTTTGTGCCGGTGTGATCGTGCAGGCCTAATAATCACAGTCCGTCAATCCTAGTACATTTCTTTCAACACTGTTTATTGTTTTTCATATTTAATTTATTAAATTTACAATATGTATGTTGATTTTTCATCAATACTTATCTCGAATAACAGCGCACTTATTTATTGTTTTGTATAAAACGAGAAAACCAATCAAACCAGAGAGACTTGATTTTATAATTGAATCCCACTTGAATTTTGATCTCCAATAATAATTGTAATAATAATGAGCACCGCATATGAATGGAAGTGAGTGTGATGTGCATAAACTTTCAGTTGAAGCCAGTGCGCAGTTTAGACAGCTTGAGGTCTGCATGGAGTGGGCGCTTGCGGCACGGCCCTCTTCCCTCCGACACTTCCATTGCCACCGACATTTATGAAGCCTCCCGTACTTCAGATTCCTTCTATTCCTCCACCCTAGAATCATCCTCGACTAGTTCCAATGCTCAATGCACAACAAATCACAAACTGCTAGAACCCGGCACGCCATTGAATTCTGCAACTTTTGATACCCTGCTAGATATTTCCGATACTTCAACTACTAATAGCAGCTCTAACATTAACGGAAATGACACGTCAAGTCCGTCTTCGATCAGATCTTTGTTCAATTTGAAAAATTCGGACAGTATTCCATTCGCTTCACTTGGGACCGAAGATCAGGCGTCCAACAGTTCTAGAATGGATAATCTTGTGGAGAAATCTACTCGCGATTCTCACGAATTTGTCAATCTGACCAATCCGTTCGTTAACAAAAGCATATCTCATAATCAGAGTTTGTTGGAACATGACGATGACCAAAATAAAAGTGGAGAAAATTCAAAGACTATCGCACACATCGTGCAAGATTCGGAAAATTCTTTTCATCGTGAAAACCAATCTTTGTTACGGATTTCTTGGTTTAATAATCTATTGGATGCTAATTTGAATATTACAGATCCTAGCTCGCAATTAATTGCTGACGATCCATTTGACACAAGCCAAATACTGAACCCTTTCCACCCACAGAACCCATTGTTAATTCATCCCATCAGCCTAAAGCCGAGTCCGACCAGCATTCAACCACTCCCTCCATTAAATAATCAGCATTACTCTGCACAGGCTAAGGTAAACATGAGTCATGTCATTATCTTAATCGATTGATAATTTATAGAAAGTTATTATTATTTTTTGCACAACTTATTTTTACCCATCTACTACTATTATTAGGTAAGATAAAACCTATCATTTTGCTTTTATTCATCAGGCTTCTTAATCGTTCCAAACTTTCTACAATATTGACTTAACTTTGGGTATTTGCAATTTGGTAATTAATTCAAGAAACAAGCCAGTTTAAAACGCGTGTTGCATAAAATATATTCTGCTCGTCATTTGCGTTTATTGAGAAGCCTGAAATATCAAGAATATCATTGAAAGTCGCTAGATTAAATATTTGATTTGCACTTGCAAGTAAAATTAGTGTCGTTGTGTCACCTTGTATTATTTTACTGGCACTCAATGTTCATAGATCCGATAGTAATATTATGCCGTTATTTTTTTTATACTACAATTGATTATGCTCGTGGCTATATTGACATGAATTTCACTCATCTTTTTCTATCGATTGGTGATCGAAACTGTGTATAGTTTCACCTGTAATTTAGTTAAAACAAAAACAGAGATAAAGAACAATTAAAAACAACCAATTACACAACGTCCAATGCTTTCGCAGCCTTTTTTTTTTTGTTTTGTTTTAAGCAGTGTTGTTATAAAGTATTTATTATTGTATTTTTGATCGTGTTCTGAATAATGCAAATTTTTACAGAGTCTGGTGAAAAATATCTTGTCTGTGTAAATTATACTGAGGATTATGCTGAGAGTATTCATAAGTAAACTTATGAAGATAATGCAATAACGAATTAATTTACCTGGTTGCAGAAAATAAAAAATATTTATCGTCAATATTACGTTTCAGGATACACCAGAGCCCCACGATTTAATCAGACTAGATTCAACGAATAGCGATGATGAGTTTGACCCACTTTTATCAAAGTCTGTAAAGAGTAACAGCGCCAAACAAATGACTCAGTCATTGCATCTTCCACAGATGGGAGAAGGTCTGACAAATCCTTTATATCCGTACTTTTTACCACAGCATAAAGCTAGGGAGGATCTTGATTTACTCCAGGAGTATGGTCTTGATTTTAATAAATTTAATCTAGCCAACGGCCCGTCTTCCGCAATGACTACATCGTGTAATCACACAATACAAGAATCTAGCACAACTGCTTCGTTCAATACAACCACTGTTAAGACACAGAATAATTGGACAAAATTTGAATGAATAGAATTTTGAGCGAAGTTTTATACATATCAAGATAGCGAATAATAATATTGATGATAATGATAATAATAATAATAATTGTAAATACGTGAATTATATTTGTTACTATTTATACGTGGATATGAGATTGTGAATATCGTTTTGGTGTGAAAGGCGTAAGTTTGTTCGAAATTGGAATAGATGACGGAAATACGATCCTTTTTACTGTATAGAATTTGTCTTATAAATCGAAAGAGTACACTTTAATTCGTTTTATTGCAATCAATACGAAAGAACACAGGGTCAAAGATGAGTTATAAGTTTAAATTTTCTGTAGGTATACATATTAGGGTGGTCCTTGCTTTAGATTTTTTCGAATTTTGACCAAAGTGCCCCTTAAATTGGTTCTAAATAAATTAAAATATCTTAGAAATATGTACCGAAATTTAAGTAAGAACGTGTGCAATTTTAAATAACAAACTTCACAACCCTTGCCAAAGAGTTTAGAGGTGAGATAGAGTTCCGTACTTTGGTGGGGGTTTTAATTCATTTATTTGGAACCAATTTACAGGGTGGCTGAGTCAAAATTAAAGATAAAATCGAAAATAAAGACCACCCTAGCATACATACAGGGTCATTCATTAATTACCCAACCTCAGGTAAAATCTGCTGCGTCGGTCGCCTTTGTGGTCAGTATTTAATAAATGACCTTGTAGATACGTTGTACGTTTTATTTATACGAAATATTTTACAGTCCACTACTTATGAAATCAAGCAGGAAAAAAAAATCTTGTTAACTTTAACCGTGTTACACGCATCATGTTATAGTTTATTTAGTTTCGAAGTAGATCCAATACTCATTTTCAGATACATAATTTAATTGTTATATATTATTACCCGTAAATTCCTTATTTTTTGTTTTTTGTAAAAATCCGCAGTTCAATAATGTAAAGCCTAATAAGAATAACAGGCCTGTAGATAATTTTTAATTTTAAATGCTCAAATAGCACAAATAATAAATTATAATAAAGAAGTTTATAGTATTCTTGGGATTTTTAATACAGTTTTATCGCAGCCCGAAATCGAGGATGAAATAAAAATAACGATTTCAATGTTTTCAGCGATTTGTTTTTACTTCATTTAATAAAGAAAAATCATAGAATTACATACAAATTCGAATCTAAGAAATTGAAAACTGCTATTGCATCAGCTGTAAAGCGTCCATTGCTTCTACCAGCCGTTCCAATTCGCCTTTGCTACTGGTTAACTTTTCCGTGTTTGCTAATTGGACATCCGCAGGAACTTTAGTGGAATAATCAACTGCCGACATAGCCTGTTCCAGCTTATTTATACTCTCTGTAAGTATTCCTTTCTTTTTACCAAGTTTTTCAAATTCCTTTTTCGGATCAACCAATCCCTAAAATCACAAATTACAATGAATGTTATAGTTTTCAACATATGATTAACTTACGATATGGGTACAGTGATTTTCATATTATTTTTTTCACCTTAAGTAATAAGTGAACTTGGATCTTGTCTGTCACGGGGATGATAACGCATCCGGCTGGAGCATTGTCGAGATAAATTATTGAGTAAGCAAGTGTCCCAATCAACAAAGAGTACGTTTTGACTTTTTCTTTGATACTGTCTTCCGTAGATGTGACAAATGCGTCAGTTTTAGTCTTGTTCGGTAAATTATATGTAGCTCGTGCGGATCTTATGGATTTAATAATTTTCTGAGCAACGTCAACATCCGCTTCTATGCCTTGATCCCTCCAAGGACACTAATGGAACAGAAAAATATACTTTCAATATTGAATCACCGTCGCTGCATTGAACAAAAATTCTCAAAAAAAAAATATCGTCATTCACCTCACGTTCTTCTGGATACGGAGCCACGCAAATACTTGGATAAATTAATTTTTTACGTGGTAAACGTTGGTAAAGTTCCTCCGTTATGAAGGGCATGAATGGACTGAGTAAACGCAATCCTATGTCCAAGCTTTTGAACAACACTTTTTGAGCTGTTGACTTAGTCTCTTTATTTCCACCTTGGAAAACAGGCTTCAGATATTCCTGAAAAATGAAAGTAAGTGACGGTTATATACTGTTCCACTGTTTAGAGCAAGTGATTGAAAAAAATAAGAAATTGGTTGACATATGTTATTCAATTCTGACCAGATAAACGTCGCACAAATCGTACAGCCAGAGATTGTAACAGGCTGTAGTTGCAGCTGTAAGATCATACTGAGCTATTCCCTCGTCACAAACTTTCGCCGCATAACTCAACCTTGAAAGCATCCACAAGTCTACTTCTGTTTCATTTCCAGAGAGCTGTAAGATTTTCACTACAAGTTTATACACCTGTTTATTTTTTAATTTCAACAATAACAAAACACAATTTATAAGAACGAAAACCCAACATGCTGAAATGGTAATGTACACTGCTGAGAAAAATGACAAAATTGTACTTATTTTCAGTAGAAAATAATCTAGAATATTACAAAAAATAAATGTTACAATAATTTTTAGAACGAAACTCAAACTGCATCCCAAGCTGGAAATATTTTGAATACTAAACATACTACAAACAATAATTGAGTAAACGCTATTGTCACAGCGTACCTGATATCCCTTTTTACGACTACTGCTAACGTTACTTTTAGTCTGTTGATAAACTTCTCCGTCTTCTGGGTGAAAACTGGATCTTTCATGTGTACTATAGCTTTTGATGTGGTTAAACCATCGTAAAAGATGTGGTCTATGCGAAAAATCAATACGCAGGCACTTCAACGTTTCATGAACCTTAACATCAGCCTGGGAAGGCGTGTATCCATTTATGTACGAATAATCTGCCAAGAAGTTATTTAGCGCGTCTTGAACACAATTTTCGTTTAGTGTGTGCTGGTACCATTTATAATCGCCAACGACATCCTCCGCGCTCGAAATCGCGCAGCGTTTCTAACGTGACATTTGCAATAAAATTTTCAAATACAAATTTTCCGCATTGATGTTTAATTGCGTTTAAAAACGTTTCATTCTCTTTCCTCACCTCATCACTTTCAGCGTCGAATTCGAATCCATCTCCTAAGTACATCAGGGCGAACTTTGTCGCATTCCAAAGCTTATTGCAGAAAAATCTGTAACCCTGAACTCGCAAAATATCGAGATTGATGTCACGTCCTTGAGTTGTGTAAGCGCACAGCGCAAATCTCAATGCGTCTGTTCCGCATTCCGGAATTCCCTGAGGATAATCCTGCTTCTGTCCTTCTGTGGCTTTTTTAAGTTCTTTCGGATCCAAATTCGAATCCAACAATTGTTTGTGGAGATCCTGAAATAATATCTCAGTTTAATAAACATTGAAACGGTGCCAGGAAATTTTTCATACTCACCTCTAGAGATATTCCGTGTATCACGTCCATCGGGTCAATGACATTTCCCAAAGATTTACTCATTTTTCTTCCATGTGCGTCTCTCACCATAGCATGTAAGAAGACTTCCCTGTTATAAGTAAAGAAAAATAGTATTTCTGTGGTGTTACGAGTCAAATTTTTACTAGTTAAGTTCATAAAAAGGTAAAAATTGAGAAGCGAAATTTTCACAAATTATACGCAGGACTTACTTAAATGGTAATTTACCCAGGAGCTTTCGACCAAGGAAAACCATTCTTGCTACCCAAAAGAAGAGTATATCATGTCCTGTCTCCAACAAAGTTCCAGGATAGAAAGCTTTCAATTCCTCGGACTAAAACCAGATTTGCACGAGATAAGGCAATGTGATAAGTTTGAACTAAATGGCTATGTGTATTCACATACTTCTTCTGGCCAGCCAAAGATAGAGAATGGAAAGAGACCGGAAGAAAACCAAGTATCTAAGACATCAGGATCCTGTTCCAGCTTAATATTATCAATGCTGACATTGAACCGGTTTGCAGCTTTTTCTTTCGCCTCTGCCTCTGTTCTTCCGCTCACCCAATAATTGTTGTCATTTTCCTGAAATAGTTTGTGCCATTCGAAATGGACTTCTCATTGTATACGTGAGACAAATTCGATCTTATTATAACTTCAGAAATTACGTTAAAAATGATGACTTACAGTTCCAGCTGGAACAGCTGAGTCCAAAATGGATACAAAATATGCTGGGATTCGATGACCCCACCAAAGCTGACGAGAAATACACCAATCTCTGATACCCTCCAACCAATGATTCCAAGTTCTTTTATGCTGCTCTGGAATAATCTTTAACTCTCCATTTTCAACAACCTTGATAGCATCAGCAGCCATTTCATCACACTTGACGTACCTATAATTGCAAGATATAATTTCGTGTATCAAGCTTCTCTTAAAGAGTGAAGAAATGTCATCAAATGTAGACAGGATTTACCAACCACTGCGGTTTCATTAGTGGTTCAACGACGTCCTTGGATCGACTACAAATTGGTACAACCATTGCATTGTCTTTGGTCTCAATATATAATCCTCTTTCCGTCAATTGTTGCAGAATAGCCTTTCGCGCATCGAATCTTTTCATACCCTGAAATGATAGAAGCATGCACTAATCTCTCAACACTTCAACTATCATATAATTAATTTTAGTTTATTTGAATTGAGGATGATAAGTACCGTGAATTTGCCATAGTTTCCGATGATATTTCCCGCGTCATCAAAAATTGTTATAAATGGCAAGTCGTGCCTCTTTCCAACTTCATAATCATTAGGGTCATGCGCAGGTGTTATTTTCACAGCGCCTAATTAATGCAACGAGAATTAAGCCAAGATGTTCTCTTTCAAAGTAGCAAAGATGATAATTTACCTGTTCCAAATTCCATTTCCACAAAATCGTCAGTTATGATCGGTATCTTTCTATCGCAGAAAGGATGTTTCACGTATTTACCAATCAGGTGAGAATAACGAGCATCCTTGGGGTGTACTGCGACCGCAACATCTCCAAGCATTGTTTCAATACGAGTTGTAGCAACCACAACCTTTTCATTTGAGTCTTCTATTTCGTATGCAAATGATACGAGAACACCAAACTCAACTTTCTCTTTGTAGCCAGGAATAGCGAGAAAAGTTCTGCCAGGTAGCTCCATTTTGTCCACCTTGGAACGACAATGATCAGTTTATTTATTACCATTGAGATGTAATGAGACAGGAAATAGGAACAATTGTTACCTCAATATCGGAAATTGCACTTTTCAACGTACAAGACCAATTCACAAGACGATTACTCCTGTAAATATCCCCTGACTCATGCAGACGTACGAAAGCTTCGGTAACAGCGCGGCAGAGTTTTGGATCCATTGTGAAACAAGCGCGATCCCAATCAAAGGAGCTCCCGAGTTTACGAAGTTGCTCATAGATTCGATCTCCTTTTCTGCAGATTTGTAGAAAATTATAAAATTAACACCTAGATACATCGTACCAAAAACCAGGTCATGTTGCACTCACTCATTTTTCCACTCCCAAACTTTTTCCACAAATTTTTCCCTCCCGATGTCATGACGTGTCTTTTGTTCGTTCCTCCATAATTTCTTTTCAACTACCACTTGAGTCGCTATTCCAGCATGATCACAACCCGGATTCCAAAGTGTCGTTCGCCCCTTCATACGATTCCTGAAGTTCGAATGGTAAATCAACTATGTTACAAGGAGGAAGGAAAAATGATTTGAACAACTAAAAAATATATTATAATAGAAACTATCGACTTACCATCGGGTAATTACATCCTCGATCGCATTTGTCAGTGCATGTCCAAGATGTAAGGAACCAGTGACATTAGGTGGTGGAATAACCATGACAAATGTGCCTTTGGGATTTGTTTCGTTGATGCTTTTACGCTGGAAACGTGGTATACGATGAATGTGAATTGAATTCCTCTGCGTACGATGTCAGACACAACAAATTTATCACTGAAGGACTTTAACCAAACTTACTCCATATTCGGGTTTGAAGAAACCCTCGTTTCTCCACCAGGAATACCACGCTGCCTCGACAAAACGAGGGCTGTAGGCATCAGGCATCGGACAATTGACATCCTTCTTTTCCCCCTCTAGAGTGTTTATGGTATATAATACTGCTTGCTTGCTTTCCAGCTTTTTTTCAACCTTCTGCAAAACGTGTATACCTTAATGAATTTTTTTGTTTTCATGTAAAACCAAGGCGATCCAAGTATGTGAATGCGACAGGAAACCATATGGATTATGGAAACGTCATTGTTGCAGTTAACAATCAGGCAGAATTAAATAAAGTGAATGCGAAAATTACCTCAGGTTTTTCTTTGGGCTTAGTTGAAGCAGTGGTTTCTTTTTTATCTAGTTTTTGTTTGAACTTCTCCAATTTAGCCAACTTCTTAGCCTCTTTCTCAAGCTGTTTCGCTGTCTTTGGTTTCGCAGCCTCTCCCTCGGCTCCGTTTGCTGCCGTTTCAACCATTTTTATTGCAAATTATTCAAAACAAATAAATAATTCTCAGTTTACGGTATCGCGTGTTATTCGCTGCCTCGCTGAAAATCCCCGAAAATGTCAATATTGAAAACTTAACCAATTACTCCGCGTGGCCTGCACGCTGTCTAGCTGATGTGAGAACAGAAAGGATTGCAAAAGCTGCAGGCGCAATGTTATGTGATTCGCTGTTTCGACGGAATCCATTATCAAGCGAGTTTCAAAAATGGGACAATTATTTGATTCTTCGCTAGCTAGGCCGAGTCGCACTGTGTTGTGTAATGTAATTCTTTAGAAATGAGAGTTTATACAGTTCCGTCTGAATATAGAAAGAAGAAAATAATTATATCCATCAGTAGAGTAACAAGGTGCACTGAAAATAATGCATAGGTTTGAGGTTATTTCGAGAATAGCTTATAAGCTTGAAATATAATTTTTTCCAAATCCTTAAATAATTTTGCAGCGTCAAAGACAACTTAGATCGCACAAATTTATGAACCGAAGCTTTTTAATTTTGTACAGTACTTATCGGCCCGTCATTCAGACGAATCAATGTAAAGAACCTTTGAAATTCGCAACCAATTGTATGAACTGTACATTATGTGACCTGCCTGTATAATAGTGTTTTTCGATACTAGTGCGCGAAGGTGGCAATGCCCGCACAAGCATGAAGGCGCAGCACGAGCCTGGAGACGAGTTGAAGGGCGAGTGTGGCGCATTCACGCGAGATAGGCATTGCCAACTTTCGCACGTGTATCGAACTCTATTTTTTGCTACACCTGTAATGGAAAGTCCGACATACACGATTATTTTTACACGAAACCACGGCACGATGTCTGTTTAGTGACGATGCAGCGATGTCGAGCACGGCAAAGAGTGACAAACTATTCCATCGGTAGGGCTAGTGGAGCTGTTTGCGAAATACGCAACTGTGGATAAAAGCGCGACGGTCTTTTTCGCACACCGCTAGCAATGTGCGAAGGTTCATCTTATACCGCCGGCAATGTGCGAAGGTTTTTTTCTCACACCCCTAGTAATGCGCGAAAGTTTTTCCCGCACATGTGTATAAAAGACTACTTTCGGTGCTTGTAAATGGTGCATAAAAATGGACTTTCCACGCAGGTGTTGCAAAAAATTAATTGTAAGATTAGCAAGTGCATATGTGTTCCGTGCAATCGTTGCGGTATATCTCGAGATTCGGTATTCTGTTCAGTAAACTGTAGGTCCTCGAATGCAGTTTTCGGTTTAACTGGTGTACGTGTATTTGAATTGAAAGTTTAAAAGAAAGATTTTGGGAAAATATGAGGGATCTACGTTATGTGGAAGATCGTGCTCATTTGATTTTTCATGTTTTTTTCAATTTATTTTTTTTGAATTTGTGAAGAATCACGTCGTAGGACTTCGATTCTTATTTCTTTCCTAAAACTTATATTCAACTCAAAGATCACGATCCATAACACAACGATATATCAACCGGGAATCTTATTCTTCTAAATCAAAAGTTCATAATATTAAATTATAACTATTTTATGAGGTTTACAGATCCTGTACCTAGTGAAACTTGACTTCCAGGTCTAGAGGTCCTTGATCCGGTGAAATTTGACTTCCAGGACGACCGCTCCGTAGTTTCGGCTGTTCAAATCTTTTACCTAGTGAAACTTGACTTCCAGGACTAGCGCTATGTAGTTCCTGTGCTCCAGGTTCTTTACCTGCTGGATCTTGACTTTCATCACTCGCGCTCAGCTGTAGGATCACCTGGTAGATACAGTTTTCTATTGATACTGATTCAATTATGAAATCCTACATCGGCTAATTCCGTAAGGTTGTATCTGCCAAAAATTCGATAATACAATAACTCGCAGTATGTATGATACATGGTAAGTAATGTATAATAATTAATGTGTTCCTCAATAAGTCTTGTAACAATATTTTTGTAGTTGAAGCTTACGACGTTGGAGATTTTGAAAATATTACGTCCCTTCAGAAATCCTATTTTTTTAGAAAGGATAGAGAAAGTATGTTAGCGATGTATACATGTTGGTGTGTAGTACATAAATGAAATAGTAATTAGTAATCCTTGTACATACATGAGATATATAATTTATAATTAGTTCGTCTGTCCATTATAACTCATATTCATTCGAAATTGCCGGCGATGGTCTTACAATTAGTTGATATCCAAACAGCCGTGGAGCAGTACGTACGTATACGGCAAGATTGCGGGAACGTTTATTTAGCGAGTTTAATTTATTGTCTAAAATGTTATTCAGTGAGTGTATTTGACTAACAAAGTAAAATGTATTTACGTTTCAGGAAACAATAGAAAAATTCAGGAACAATAACAAAAAAAAAAAAAAAATGGAAACTAGCGAAAACGCATCTATCGGTCAGTTGCTAATATAGTACACAGACAGACGAATGGCACGTTGTAAACATAGTGGAGATGTGACTTTGACCTGGTGCGATTTTTCCAAGCGTAAAAATGGCGCATTTCACACAGCGACAAACAAAATATTATTTTATGCAGTTTGAGAGAAACTTGCTACGCGTTATATCACAAAAGTTTAAGTAGTTTGCTGATCGTCATTATGTGGACGTCGGAATTCACCAGGTAGACTATCATGTATACTATATAAGTACATTACGATGTATACGAGTTATCACGTAGTCGGTTAAATTTAAAAATTTTACGCATATATGGTAAACCGCTAACAGTAAAGCTTATCGAATCGAGTGAGTGAGCGTGGCGAGCGAGGGTTTTACATCTAGTTGATATTACGATTGATGTAAGCAATGATAAAAGAAGTAAATTTTATTCGTGATAGATCAGAATTTTTAAAAAAATTTATAAAAGTAAAAAATGGACTGAGCGTCATCTTCCTCATAACGTAGAACATGCATATTTGGACAGAACCTTTCTTTTAACCTAAACGAACGTTTTAGAGGGTGCCATGGTGGAAAATCGTAAATAATATTTTTCGAAATTCCCTAATACATCGGTGTTAAAACCACGGTCTTATATACAGGTCTGGCAACTCGGTCGAAATTTCAGTGGTGAGGGTATCCTCTTATTGAAGCACTGATCGCTTCGCCTAGTGACCACGAGTGTCGCTGCGATAAAGGATGCAGGCTGTGTGAGAGAGATAGAAACAGGTTAAACCACATATCCTGCATCCCGTGCTGCATCCCTCTATCGCAGCGACACTCGTGGTCACTAGGCGAAACGATCGGTGCTTCAATAAGAGCACATACCCCCACCACCGAAGTTGCCAAAGTATGTAAGACCCATGTGGTTAAAACTCGCTCTATCGTCTAGTTATCGGCAATATCGATAGTCGAGGCGGCGAGAGTCGATCCGCGGTGTCACGTGTCCACGAGCCAACGGGAAGCTTGACCCCTCACGGTGGTGGAGGAACCGCCATATTTTCTCGTGGTTTCGTCGTGAAAGTTGGACGATGTGAGGTGTCAGTTTGATATGCAGTAATCTAAATTAATGTGAGTGTGTAATAATAAACAAGTAAATGGTGCGATCATGGCAAAAGGAGGTAACAGTTTGAACAACAAACGTTCGAGGAACGCCAAGCCCTACGACGCAAACAACGTGAGTAGAAACTCGTTCCGAGGTCTCGGCCACTGGCCTCCCGCGACAAAAGTTGCCTTCCAACGGTCCTTCGCGCGTTTCCCAAAATAGACATGATTTTAAAACGTGCTCCGAGTAACGATCGAACCGATTGCGATATCCTTCCCAATCCCCGGCAATCAAATTCGATCAAATATTATACTTGACAAAGTTTTACCCGCATCAAATAACCTCAAACTCGATAGGCGCACACCCACGGCGGAATTTATCGTCATTCAAAACGTTCTAACCTTGAAATGCTGCATGGGTTCTTGGACAATTGTTCAATTTCTTACACCGATTCTTGTATCTAATAACAATAATTTTTACCGTGCATAAAGCCGTCGAGCTCGTTACGTCAATATTATCTATAAATTACATAATTAATGGAATTTGTTCCTCTAACTCTCGAAATCCGATATTCTCAATATCTCTGTTGGCTAGTTCTAGCTTGAATTATTATCACACATTATAGTACATGCAATTTGGCACATTGCAACAATTTACACTGTCTTGTATATCCGATATATCAACCACAAGCTATTTATGTCTGTCAAGATAAACATTCAATTTTTAGTTATATATTACTTCCTATGTCGAAATGCGATTGAAATTCTCGTTTTACTTTCACTTAATATTTATAGTATCTAGAGTTACTTCAGCCTTCAGCTAGTCTTTGAACAAATCTAAGCTTAAAATATGAGCCTCAGTTAATCTTGCAGTCTAAATGATTTTTCCCAAAAAACCTGATATTTTTATAAACTCCCTTGAATAATGCTAATTGATATTTTTTATTACCAGTCTTTCGTGAAAAAAGTCGCTACGAAAGTCACAGATCTGATACCGCAGAGATCGTGGATAAGCAAATGGTTTAATTCGTCGCAAGATAATGGCGAAATGTTAAATGATGAGGAGAACCTCGAGGGCTCTGAGAATGAGCAGGAGTCACAGCAACCTCCGCCTTCAAAGCGGCCACGGATTCGTATGGATGTAACTCACCCCCCCGGAACATTCAATATACAGCCAAGAAGTAGAATTCCAGATAATGAGGAGGTCGACCCTCGAAAAGAAGATTACATTATCCACAATGAAACTGTAATTATTTAAATGTTCATTTTGTTCCTTTACTCAAACCATTATTTGTTATCTATAAATATTCTTTATTAATTATATTTACGAATTTTCAGACAACCGATTTCCTAGAACCTTCAGTAGCTGGAACTAGTGGGGTTCGTCGTCTAGTGGCGTCGACGCCTGCAATCCAATCAGAAATTGGCAGTATGAGCAATCAAAGGAACAGGACAAAGTTCATTTCGTTAACATCGCCACAAAATAACGGTACGGCTAATGGAACAGACGATAATTCAGAGTCCAGTGAGAGCACAAGCGGATGCAGCTCTCTCATACCACAAGTCAACAGGCAAGAAGCACCCTCAAGTCTGGGGTACAACAGATCGTCAACAAGCAGAAAGAGATACAATGAAGATAAACTAAACTATAGTAAGTCTGAAAATTTGAGTAATTGTCGATTATATGTTTATTCAAGAAGTAATCGGGCATTGATTTATTTTCAATAGTGGACCAATGGGCTCTTGATCACTCTAAAAATTTGGTTAAAGCACGAAACTTTGCCTACATATCTTTTATTTCAGGTTTTCATGTCTTCGGTTTCTGTGTTTGCAGCAAATCACCTACAGTCCCCACGGTCCCTCTTTTTGGATAGCAATCCTAGGGATTCGTTGAGCAGTCGGAAGCCGAGCTTCAATGTGTCAATAATGAATAATTCTCTTGAACGAGGACAGTCCTCGTCTCCGTTTTACAACGGCAATACCACGTTTGGAGGAGCCAACATGGCAGGATTCCAACGCCGAGGACGTACGTTGTTCAATAGTACAAATGAACTTCAATTGAAAGTACCAAACCGAACCAACATTCAAGTAAAGTCACCAAATGTAACTGGTACCGATTCATCAGCCATGAGTCAAACTGCTAAAAGGATATTGGAAGCACTGGAGCATTTTTCATCCCCCATATTGGATGCTAAAAAAATTCCCATGAATGCAAACAATAGCTCGTCTCTGATCGGTGGCAAGAAACGGCAGAGGGAGGAAGGTTGTGCTCCCTTGGCTCGGGTAGGTCTGCGTCATTTGACTAGGGAACTTACCGTACCTACAGTGCCAGATCTCCTGAAGCTTAGACGTAGACAGAGATTACAAGACACCACAGTAGCGGCTAGGAGAATCGTTTCGGCTCGCAGTGCCCCTCCACCATCTCCCCAGGAATACAGATTGAGGTACATTCTGATTGATTTGATACAAGTTTTTAATGAACAGTGCTTTTCGTTTGAGTTCTTTTGTACATTGAGCAATTTTTAATCTATTTAATTTCATTTTTTGTGTTGCAGATCGGACGATGAAGAGAAGTCTAAATACTCGGGCAAGGTTAAAAGTAAAGGTAAAACCGACTTGGATCAAGACTATGTGACCGATGCAGTCAACTTACCAAGCGTCACACTGCCTATTAGTACTTTGCCAACTTTTGATATAAAGCTACCAGTAATCACCAGTAACATGGCCAAAGGAGTGAAAGATGAATTATTCAAGTTCTCTAGCCCAATAAAAGTGACGGACACGACTAGGAATTTAAAATCTATCAATAACTTTACCTTCAGCAAACCAATCAATGCCAGTGTTAAAGAATCCGCAGAGGGTGGTCATTCACTTTCGAGAACATTGAGTTCAGAATCTGATACTTTGCCAGCTAGATTTTCGTCTAGTAATAATTTCATGTGGTCCAAGACCTCGACAGCCCCGAAATTGAAGGAAAAACCCAAAGAGGACGTGGTTGTGGATGGAATCAAAACGTCCAGTAAGTTAAAAACAGGCAGCGTTATGGATGTTTTGGGAAAGAAATCAGACCTACTTACAGATGCCAACAAACCTGTAGTTGGCATGTGGGAATGTAACCAGTGTTTGTTGAAGAACAACCAACACGAGCCTCAGTGCATTGGTTGTAAAGCTTCCAAGTTACTTTGCAAAGGTGATAAGACAACAGAACATACACCGGAATCGTCAACGCTTACCGTTACACAGTCCAAGCCTGTGACCACCGATTGTTTCGGATCACAGTTCAAAATGAGCGGCAACCATTGGGAGTGCCCCAATTGTGCAACATCGAACAAACAAAGTGATGTCAAATGCACGTTGTGCGCTATGTCTAAATCTGAAAGCATTAAGGCTCCGACTATCGGTTCTACATCCAGTATTGTTCCTGAATCAGTAAAATCCGATTTAATGGAAAAATTTAAACCTCCTGAAGGATCGTGGGAATGTCCTGGTTGTATGCTCCGAAATCATTCATCTGTCGAAACTTGCCCTTGCTGCAACGCTTCAAAGCCTGGCTCCCTCAAGATCAGCCCTAAAAGAGTACCTGCCACATCAGAATTGTTGACTACCATTTCGAATCCCGGTGGAAATCAGTTGGCCAATAACACTGATTCTGTGGAGAAAACAAAGTCGACCAATGAAGATTTATGGGAGTGCTTGAAATGTAAACAGAAAAATTCTAGAGCCACTTTAATCTGTCCATGCTTTAGTACTTCGAAATCCGATTCTACAAGTACACCGGCGTTAGGATTTGGTGACAAGTTTAAGAAACCTGAGGGAGCTTGGACGTGTGACGATTGCATGGTACAGAATAAAGCAGACGTTATCGAATGCGTAGCTTGTAGTGCTGTGAGACCCGGTTCAAAGAAGGTAGCAAAATCAACGTCAGCCACAGGTAGTGGGTCAAATGTACAGTTCAGTTTTGGAGTACCCGAGAATGCTGGAGGTTTCAAATTTGGAATTGACAAAAGTGATGAAAAAGTTGACGCGATTAAGCCTGTCCCTTCGTCGACAGGTTTTACCTTTGGCGCTAAGACAGACTCACCCAAAGCTGGCGGATTTACCTTCGGTGTACCTCAGAATTCTTCAGGATTCACGTTCGGTGTTGTAGATAATGAGAAAAATAAATTCGAACAGAAATCGGACACTAAGGAAACTGATGCTGTTCAAAATGTGTCGAAAAAACGTTCATTGAATGTCGAAGAACCGAAGAATCAAGCTCCGTTCTCATTTGGTATACCCAAAACGGAAGAGGCAAAATCATCTGCAGAAAAACAATTTGCATTTGGAGCACAACCAGTAGCTAATACTACTGCAAAGCAATCATTTTCCTTTGGAGCGGTGAAAACTGAGGCACCTGTTAACAAAAAAGACACATTACCAGAAGTTTACATAACTGTTTCAAACACAGAATCCCAGAAATTAAATTTTTCAGCACCAACTAGCGACGCTCCAGCAGCAATCTTGGCCAATGATCAATCTAGTTCAATAACAACAAAATTATCCATCAATACAGATATTACCAAATCTGCAGAAAATCCCACATTTGGCACAATAAATGTGCCTGTTTCACTTAGCAGTGGGTCAACAGTTACGACAACCGCAGCCAGCGTCCCGACGCCCGGACTCTTCACGTTTGGTTCTGCAACGACGATTCCAAATCAACCAACGACAGTTCCGAGTCAAGTGGTGCAAAGTTTTGGTCAAATTCCAGTATCAGCTCCAACATCAGTGCCGACGCCTTCAATGTTTGTTTTTGGATCCACCAAGCAGGCGAGTACAATAGCCGCCACGACACATCCTGATAAATCTGAAATTGTATCTTTTGGCTCGACCAACAGTCCTGCGTTTAATGCTATCACTTCCGCGCCACGTTTCGAAGGTAACGAAAATAAGCAAGCACCGTCGTTTGGCATGACGGACAACAAGCCTGCCCCGCTTTTTGGAGCGGGTGAAACAAAGGCTCCAGTTTTTGGAGCTGCTCAGGATAATAACAAAATGATACCAGCGTTTGGAAGTATCAAAAAGACAGCATCAACATCAGTGTTTAACTCCACAACGCCAGCATTTGGAGTCTCTTCTTCTACCCCTGCATTCGGAACTGCGGCCCCGGCGTTCGGAACAACGTCCACACCTGCATTTGGGACCAATCCGACACCGAGTATTTTCGGGACGTCGAAACCAGTGGAAACTGCACCGTCTTCCACTTCTGGGTTGTTTGCATTTGGCGGAAGTTCTACTCAACCTAGCGCGTCTCAAGCTTCCAGTGGATTCAATTTCTCGCAAAACCCAACTCCGGCGTCTGTGCAACCGATGGCTCAAAAATCTTTGTTCGCATTTGGAAATACTAGCACCAACACACAGCAGTCTGACGGTACCGGGTTTGGAGCTGCCGCCAACTTCAATCCACCTGCCGCCTCGGATACAACTGCGGGAACTTTTGTATTCAATACTCCCAAGCCGGACGCAGCCCCACCATTTTCCCTAATTGCGCCTACTTCCACATCGATATTTGGCACTCCTCAGGCTGCTCCTAATTTTGGTCAGAGTCAATCAACGTCGGCGTTTGGTTCTGTGGCTCTAACTCCCAATGCTAGTTTCAACTTTGGAGGCTCCGCTACTCCTGCGCCTTCCGGATTCAACTTTGGTGGAGCAGTAAGTACTATTTTAACTTCCAGCTTGAATAAACATTAATGACATGAGACGAAAGGTTACTTTAGACATAAAATTAGTCAGGGAAAAGTTGAAAAGGTTGAACTCTAGTCCAGAACGACCTGAGTTAGTCAACGTACTCTAAGTCGGATTAGAATCATTTACTAATTTTTTTTGATGTCATAAGAGCATTCCGAGGTGTATGAAATAATTCATGCTCGTTCCTCAAGATTTCCATAATGTGCGTTTTTTTTCGTTAAAAGTAAAAATATCGATTAGCTTAGCAATAAAGTAAAATAATGCAATGCGCTGTTATCCCTAGTTCTAATTGTATTCTTTTTTTTATTTTTTTTTCCTGTTTTAGAAATTCGTGCCTTTAAAAGAGTAATAAGAATATCTAAAAATATTCAAGAAAAATTGACAATTTTTGGAGTTATTTCTATTTGTTTACAAGAAGAAATTGTATTTTGTCGGACAAAATTTTTTTTTTTCATATCCTGCAACTGCGTATCGAAAACTAGCCCCTTAATTTACTGATTTTCGCGGATCGCTCATTACTCCAAAGCCATGAGTTGCAGCTACCTGAGGTTTGCGAGAACAGTCAGGGGAATATTTGAATAACATTTCAGGTGATTTTCAAAAGCCGTGTGTTAACAATTCTGTAAATCACATGGAATGAACGAAAACATAGACATCTACGGTCTTTTTGCACTTTAGGGCTAAACTAACTAAGGTAAAAAACTTTGTTAGGAATTATTACTTGGGAGGTGATTGGGGGATGAGAAAATTTTCAGCCACAAGAAGTGGGTTTTTAATTGTTTAACAATTTTTTCTCCCAATCGAAAACTATCTAAAACGCGTTATGTTCAGTTAAGTTTGATGTAGTTGTGAAAAAATCAGCTGAAACACCTCTTTCCAGAATAGAATTTGGTCCATTCTTCATATAATCCGAATGAACCGGTCTTTATCTGTTTGTTTCTAGTAGGTTTATACGGTTGTTAACGCGATTGTTGACTAATTAAAATTATTAACATAGGCAACAGCTGCTGCGCCTACTGGCGGTTTTCCATTCAACGCACCGAACTCGAATCAGGGTGTTGCCTTCAATCCCAACACGCCACCGACGTTCAACTTCACTGGAGGCAGTGCACCAACAGCATTCAAGTATGTATAAGAACGAATTTTCTTTGCATTAAAACTGATTATGTTTTTTCTCACTTGATCACGAATCGAGTGGATTTTTAACTGTGAAAAGTCTGCGGCATTTTCACATTAATAAATATTATCGAAATATTCATTTTCAGTGCTGTACCTCAGACTATACCTCAGGCTACAACCCAGGCAACACCGCAAAGAAAATTCAAAAAAGCAGTTCGGAGAACACAGCCTCGGTAGACGAGGAGTGTAACGCACATGCGATTGTGTCGGTACTGTATAATAAATTAACTAAAAAAACTTATGAAATTTATTACATCAGTGTGGGTGAAATGCCAAGCATTCGTGTAAAAATATACCTAAGAACATTAAACAAACTAATTAAAAAGGAAAAAAAAAAAAAAACCATTCAACCAGAAATGTGCTCGAATAGCGACGACGACGACGATGACGACAACTACGACGACTAGGACAACCACTTGTGTTCCGCGCAGCAAGAACTAATGTATAAATTATTTAAATAATGTCTACGATAACAATCGGCAGAAGTAATAAGCTTTCAGTTTTGGCATGAAGCCAGTTTTTACCGATGCAGACAAGCCGTGACGCGATACGTGTATCGTTACGCCGAGTTTGCTTTGACGTGTTTTCTTTTTTTTTTCTCTCTCTCTCTCCTTCATTTTTCTGTTTTCTTTATCCTTGATTCTTTTTTGCAATTAATTTTACGCAGGTTTCTAGATGAAGGAAGCAAAAAAGAAATTGGAAAGAAAACTCAAAAAGTCAAGGATAACAATTATGAAACATGATACGACAGGGCAAAATTGATTTTGCTGAAAACGGTGAAACTTACAATATATATATATATATATCTCTTATTGTAAGAGATTCACAGAGCTAAGCACAGAAGAATTGCATGCAATTAATACGAGACGATAGGCAGGAGCGTGTATCAGGCAACCTGCTCAGGTAAGTATAAGTCATTCGCATAACTCACGACAAAGTGGGTCCCAGTGAAAAACTCGACATGGGTATTTTTTTGTTTTTTTCTTATAATGTACCTTGCGACGGTGAGATATGAAATATGAAAATAAAAATATGTATAATTATTTAACTATTGATCGTTTCGTGGTTTTCACTTTTCCTGCTATCATCGTCTGTTGTCTCAAGTACTAATCATATGTATGTATATTAAAGTCTGTTATAAAGAAGAGAAAATATGTCGTGAGTTCAGCGAATAAAATATAAACCGGAATACCATCATATATATATATATATATGTATAGGTATATCAATTCGCAAAATATCCGATATCCATATTTTTAGTTAGGTAGTATCGCGGTCAGTTTTAACAATATTCGGTAAAATTGGCCCACGCATAGTGTATCATAAATACACTTGGAGAAAAAAAAAAAAAAGTGGCATTCAGATAAAGTACAAACGAATTACGATTACCAAAAAAGAAGGGGGGGGGAGGGGCGTTTTGTGTCATTTGTGTAGTCGAGATTGTATATTTTTCTTATATATAAAATGAAAAGAAAAACGAAAGACTAATGATGAATTGTTGATGAAAACTATTAAGATAATAATTCTGAATGCCGCTTTGTTAGTAATTTAAGTATAATAATAATAATAATAATAAAAAAACTATGTTGTGTGTTTTATCATAGGATGAATGAAGGATAATCAAAGTGTGTAAGGTCAACCTAAATGATAACAATAAGTAAAAAAAAAAAAAAAAAAACAAACAAAAAAAAACAACACAAAAGACCATGGGACTTCTAAAATAGTATTTATATTTTTTATTTTCTATTCTTACAATCAGTAAACCAACCTGCCGAATGAGCAACTAGATTTATTTAAGATATCTAATCCCTTTCCTCTTTGTAATTATCTTTTTCGTTTTTCTTACTCTGAAATAAGGTAGGATATAAGTAGGAGACAAAAAAAAAATTATTCTTTTTTAGCAACGAGAAGAAACAAAAAGAGAACTTGCCGAAGTTAATTATGTAAAATCGTAAAATCTAAATCCTTGCAGAGGTCCCAAGGTGCTGGATAAAGTAGTTAGCCAATGTAATGGTGATTAATGAATCAATATTCAGCCATATAATACATTTTATTTAATAATAAGTATAGCGTTATGTCTACATATAATAATAATAATAGTAATGGTAATAATAATAATACGACTTAGGTTTAAGGTATAATGACAGTGGCCGGTAATAACTCGGCACATTTTATACGACTCGGCCATGTAGCATGTAGGTTTGAAAAGAAGAAAATGCAAAACCCTGTTACACATTGTTGTGCTATAATTCATTGTTATATATTTTTTACACCTAAGTTTTAGGACGTAATAATACACACACACACACACACACACACACACACACACACACACACACACACACACACACACACACCCATCCAAAAGAAAAAAAAATATAAAAAATTGAAGTTCTTAGTTCTTGTAACAATATTATAATACAGTGAATGTTAATATCGCGTGTCTCTCAACTCTCAATAATATATGTTCATATATATTACGATAAGCTTTTAACCATCCATACTCAATACACATTTGCACAAGGTGACACACCGTGAAACAGACGAGAGATTTGTGTGTTCGGAAAGGAAAAAGAAAAAATAATAACAATTTCTATTTCACATCAACCGTACTTCCATTCCAGTTTATTAATTCAATGATTGGACCATTCTTCAAACAGTGTATATACATCATTTAAAACAGTTGTCACGTTAGTAGCATGTTGTTTCCGAGTCTGTAGACTTTAATATTATTTCATGCCAGGTTCAATATTCGATACTCGGTCTTATAAGTCTTCGTTTTTTTTTTTAGTAGAAAACGAAATACATGTATGTTATCAGGATGTTTCATTCCTTCATCTACTTCATCTACTACGTCTTTGGATGTGAAATCGTGGATATCGATTGATTTTAAAACTCATTTTCTACTTTACGTGGAAACAATTTGAAGAATTTACGTACTCTGCAAATAAATGAGAAGATCACTCTTTCTACGTTTCTCACTAATCGTAGTATTATGTCATAGCAAAGTTGCTAGCAACGCGATTAAGTATAAATTTACTTGGCAACTGTATGTTAAGATCGGCTATGATCCAGGCTTTTTCATCAATCATTGAAATACATGGACTGAAGATCGGAAATACCTGATTTACTTCTAAAAATACATATATATATATATATATCTATATATATATATAATAGAAGATAACATATTAGTACTATAGATATAAATGACAAAAATTAAATGACGAAGAAAAGAAGTTAAAAAAAAAAATAAATAAAATAAAATAAAACAAACAACTTGCTGGTAAAGTGACAATGAGCCGAGTTGTTAACTAGCGACACTGTCTTAAGAAGAAAGAAAAAGAAAATAATAAACTGTGAACATTCTCTGTATAGGCTGTGTCCTCCGTTTGTAAACGTGAAAAGTATAATTTAACGTTGTACAAACGGATTTCGAAATTATTCAATTATATTTACCGTCGTGTGCCAGGAATACGTATGCATTTAATAATTTTTCAATTATACATATACGGCCTTAAAGTTTTTTAACGACAAAGAAAGAAACAAAACAAAAAAAAAAAAAAAGAAAGAAAATGCAAACGTATTTACTTTGGGGGTATTATTGAATTATCTAAATAATGAATTTTATTGGAATTGTTTTATAGCGTTTTATACTCTCATCTAGCGTCTAGGGAAAATTTTCCTGTTTTATATAATTATAACGCATAGTAAGAAAATGTATGATAATTTTGAAAATTATTAGAAGTAGATACGCAACAGATTGATATTATACTGGCAACTTTAACATTTAAAATCACTTTGAATACAGAAGAAATACTGACCGTTGGAAAGATTTTCTTTTTTCGGATGTGATTGTAAAACCGGTGTACATTCTTGTTGTTGTTGTTGTTGTTGTGTTTTTTTTTGTTAATTTTTTTTTTTTTATAATTTATTTAGTCAAAGACGACGTAACTTTCTACCTGTGGATGTACACGGAGTATAGATTGACGTTGTTTATCTCAGCATTTTTTAAACTGTATATCGAGAGTTTGTTATGAAATAAGTCCAATGAATGATTGAAGAAAATAAAGAGAAAAACGAAAGAAAGAAAGAAAAATCTAATGATTATATTGTGGGAGAATGTTCACCGTACGCTTATAGTTATGTGTAAAAAGTTTTCATTTTTTCCCCGAACCATAGGATAAAGTAGACAATAGTGTTAATAAAATGTTCGGTGTTTCTCAACTGTAAAATGGTATAGCGGTTAAAATATCGAACACAAAGACAAATGATGTAATATTAACGAAAAAAAAAAAAAATCAGGAAACAATGAAAGAGGCAACATTTTTTATTTTCTGCAATAACATGACAATGTGTGTTAAAAAAAAAAAAAAAAGAAAGAAAGAAAAAGAAAAAAACTTGAAGTCATACGCAGGTCATGTATTGAAACAAATAATAGTCGGATCTAAATTAAGAATATGGTTCTATAATTTTTGCAATTTCTTAGGTTCCGTCATGAGAAATGTTCTGATTCTATTCATAGATTTTATTTTACCCTGCTTAGTTATGAATATATATTACGATTATAGTAATTGTATTCCGCCCGATTATAAAAACAGTATATATATATACCAGATGTATTGAACAGCGGTGAAATAATTATAATAACAATAATAATAGTAATAATAAATAATGGTAATTATATAAATTTCTAGAGTTAGTCGATAATGATTCTATGTTAATTACTGATTTAACAATGAACTGAAGTAATACGTATGTATAATGGGAAAGATAACGGAAGAAAATTTTACAATTTGCAAAATTATATAAACATTTCTGTGTTACGCTTCCAATGAAGATTTCTAATGTACATCATTATCTCATATACATATTATAACATCCGACAAAGAGGTAGCTTTTCTGGTTGCGCAAAAGGAAACCTTTTATCATTTTTAATTTCGAACTTAATTTTCTTTCTCATTCGATTTGTTTAAATTATTATTATACATATTTTTCTTTTCTTTTTTTTTTCTTCCGTTTTGTTTTCAATCTGAAGGACGATATGAAATACACACTGAGACGCAAGAAAGTATCCGAAGTTAAATGAATGGAAAAAAAAAAAAAAAAAAAAAAAAAAATAACAAACAAAAAAACCAACATAAATACAGAAAAAAATATGACGTTATACAATAATGTATGACTTGATAAAGTTGAGAAACACTGCGATAGGATAAATTCATATTATTGTTGTTATAATTATTATTCTTATTAATATTAAAAAGTGAGAAAAATGAAAGAAAACTGAAAAAAATTTACCCTCATCTTCGTAATCGTAAGAATCGTCATATTTAGTCTTAAAAAAAAAAGAAAAAGAAAAGAAAAGAACAAGAATAATGAAAAAAAAAGCAACAGCACCGTTTAACGAACAATGTTATGTTGTAACAACTTGGGCTTAAAATTTTTACTTTTTAGTTAGGAAGTTAACGATCTTAGAGAAATAGATATTTATAGATCATTACAACATGAATGCAAGTAAATTTGAGCCAAAGAATTTTTTAGCGACTATTTCTGCGTCATCGAGACGCGAATTTTCATACATTAAATGAAAAAAATAAATAAAAACAAATATATTGTTATCAAATTTGTTGTATCAGGAAAAAGCAAAACTGTTAGAGAATAACGTAATTAAATTCGAGTGATAACAAATCGCAATATGTTGAAATTCTTTGGGTCATATCCGACTAATAATAATAATAAAAATAACAATAATAATAATAAAATTTAATGAACTCAGTCTTAGCTTCTGAGATTTTGGTCAATATTAATTATAAATCTTTTTTTTTTGTTTTTGTTAGATCTTGGTTTTCTGTCAGTTGAGAGATTCATTTGATATCTCCTCTCGATTCCAAATTCAAGTTGCAGGCTGACTTCTCAAACAGTTCCTCTTAACGAAATATACGAAATACGAAAATTTATAAACGACTTGACTCTACTCTATTTGTATAAATTTATAATTCCATATTCCTCAATTAAACGATCATTCAATCTATGAAAAAATTTTATAATTATATTTACTAATGAAATAGATTGAATTTATAATAATCAAGTTAAATATCGACAAATATATTTCTAACGTCGTCGGCGTAAGATTCACGCGACACGTGCCGTTTACATTCTTTCATATTAACTTTTAGCTTTTTTTTTTTTCCAACGTATAGAAATTCAGGAAAGAAATTTATGAACAGAACGATTTTAACATCGATCAGTATATTTTATTTAGACATTTTTTTTTTTTACCATAAAAATATTGCACGATTGTTAAAATTTTCCCCAATGCCTTGAGATAGAATATTTTCTGTACATCGCTATTTTCATGGATGTAATATAATGAGAGGCGTTCTATTAAACTAAAAAGAAAAAGAAAAAAAAAACAACAACGAACCAAAGCTACAGGGTGCTGTTAATCATTTGCGAATCCAGGGGAAACGTTTTGCTAATAAAATTTCCTGTCCCATCAAAATCGGTAGAATTGAAAAAACACTGCGGATAATTTTTGAGGGGGGGGGCTAAAGCCGCAAAAAGAAAGATTACGCGATAGAAAAAAAATTTCACAGAGAAAAATATGGTAAGTTGCATCGTGAAGCATTATATATATATATATACATACATATATATATATATATATATATCTTAATTTAATAATACATGTATAATAATTACAGAAATGTGCGAGTTGTTTCTACGTGAAGTGTGATGATCATGGTGGATATATCAAGAGTGAGCGCAGAAGTATACAACAGTGTAGTAAATTGGGAAAGAAATAATGGAATCAATTCAATATATGGATCAATTTCACACAATCAAGTATGAATTTACACTTAATTCAAGTATGCCATTTTATTTCACAATATATATATATATATATATATATATTTAAAAAAAAAATTTCTCTTTTGAATGGTCACGTAACGATTTACACGTGAATCTGATAATACGTGGAGAAAAAAAAAAAAATTCATAAAAAAAAGTCGAGGTTCTTAGAATGTTTTTTTTTTTTTTGCTCTCTATTTTTATTATTTTTGTCACAGTATTTTGTTTGCTTGTCAATTATCTTGCCCTCCTTTAAGAATTAGCAAAATGTACATACAATCGATGTACTGTAACAATGTGGTGTTGGTGGTGGTGATGACGACGACGACGACGATAATGATGATGATGATGATGATGATGATGATAATAATAATAATAATAGTTATAATAATTTCCCTCTTAGTATGGGATTTCATTATTATACAGCAAAACTTGCACAAGAATGATGCACCTCAAAAGCCTAAAATCTACGAAAATTCTAAACGACACAATATTTGAAATAAATAGATATACAAGACTTACTACTTAATCAATATAATTGCAAAAAGAAGTGTGTGTGTGTGTGTATATATGTGTATATATACTCGTACGTAGATATAAAACTTGCGTCATTTA
Source organism: Neodiprion lecontei (assembly GCF_021901455.1). Taxonomy (NCBI): domain Eukaryota; kingdom Metazoa; phylum Arthropoda; class Insecta; order Hymenoptera; family Diprionidae; genus Neodiprion; species Neodiprion lecontei. Next base: position 2,209,691 of record NC_060261.1, on the reverse strand, counting down.
AAAATCTTAACAATTATTCGAAAGAGTTCGAAACTGCACAACGAACTCTAAAATTACTAAAATGAATCTTTACTACTGTGTATATATATATATATATATATATATATATATATATTTATATATACATACAGAAATTGACAGTTTGATTACTAATTTAATAGATGCCGAAGCTTCAAATCTTTAATTCAATTAACTCATTGACAAATTGTTCAATTATAGATCAATTGAGAGACATCGAAAATGTGCGTATACAAGTTACGCGAGATTTGTCAACTTTTTTGTATGAAAAAGTGATGAGAAGAAAAAAGTTGTGGTTAGAATAAAAAATGCGTGAAATAAAGAATAATAATATTGTTACAAAATATACATTAGAGATGTATCGGGGATACAGATAAAATTTTAAACGTCTAAATTTAAAGCCTCGGATCTAAATGGTGAACGAAAATTTCGGCGGATTAGGTAATGAGAACAAAAGGATATTTTTGTTCCTGGATAGTTTAAAAATACATAAGTAGTCGATCCAATCTTTCACTAATAATTATAATGTTTACTATAAATACAACTCTTACGGAGTGATATACGTAACACCAAGATACTCGTACATGGTTGTTTTATAAATTTCATTTCTGCATTTTTTTTAACAGGTTTTTTTTTTTTTTTTAGTTTTTTTTTCTTTCATTTTTCCTTATTTTTCTCTTTCTTTTTTTTTTTCTTTCTCCACTCGTCTACGATTTTTTAAAATTTAAATCGTTAATATTAGAAATCATTATACTTTGTAAATGCACAATTTATTAGCAGCTAAAATGCATTACTTTACAACTAACATCAGTTACTTATAGGAATATGTATGCCACACGTTGCGTGTGACATTTGTGCAAAAAGATTATTCACGTACGTATTCATCTATATATATATATATATATTTATATGTATGTATTTGGTACATTTTGGTACATATATATATATATATGTATATGCATACAAATACAACGTTAATTCGCAGACGACAAGATCTTTCCGAATATTTCTTTTTACAAGAATAGTAATATATCTGTTTAACTTAATTGTTTGTTTGTTTTTATTGTTTTTTTTTCCCCCTTTCACTTCCATTTTCACTTGGAAAACACATTTCGTTATTAAAACAGACTTGTAACGACACAAGTGTAGCATTAGTTATTACATCTTTCAAGTAGCATACGCGAGCGTTACTAATTCATTGAATTACCTAATATTGTTCTAAAACAAACGAGGGAAATATAAAAATTATAATGATTTTCAAAAATTACAATATTACATTTCCGTATAGATATTCAACCGGGATTTCTCTGTGGGTTTTTTTTTCTTTTACTTTTTTTAAAAGGTTTTTTTTTTTTGGTTTTTTTTTTTTCTCGTTTGCCATTCATTTCTTAGAAAAACTTTGCTGCTGCATAGGTACGAAGGCTGAACAATTACAATCACACCGACCAAAAGTACGTCTCTTACAACAAAAAGAGCTAAAGATGCTTGCGTGCCTTAATAATGATGACGATGACGATAATAATAACAACAATAATGATAACAACAACAACAAACTGATACTTTTGAAACCAGCAACTAGAGACCTTAGATCGTCAATATAAGAAAATGGTGGTATAAAGAATTGGATTAAAAATTGTGGCATGAATTTTATTCCTAGATTTACAACAAAACGTTTCCCCCTTTTATATATATATATATATATATATAAATATATATATATATATATATATATAGTTTTTTTCCAACTAGTTAAAATGCCGCATTTTCTTTATGGGATATGAAACATTGCCACGTACAACAAAGGTAAATACAAGGGATGTGTGCCTGTGTGTGTGTGTTTCTACATCATCGTAATGCAAGCTTTAGTACATTTTTTTAGAATTGGACCGATATAGAAGATTCAACTCATTTCACTAACTTGAGTGTGGCGGATGAATAGTATATTATTATCATTATTATTACTATTGTTGTTATTATTATTTTTCTTTCTTGTGGTTGGGTAGGCCTTACGTGCTTCTCAGAGAGGATTGAATTCATAATTTGTTTAATAATTAATAATAGCAATGATGATGATGATGATGATGATAATAATAATAACAACAACAACAACAACAACAACAACAAGACTCATCAATCGACACAGCTCGCAAAGCGTCTCATCCTCTCCGAGCAGCCCGACTGTTATATCAATTACTATATTCATATCACTTCTATTACGATATTATTATAATTTAGGTACAATCTTAATTATTCAATATTAATGAGAATATTAATAATTATGTTTTATTATTTTTATTTTATTTTTTTTTCTCGCTTCAATTAATTATAGGGTGTAATTATTATTATTATTATTATTATTATTGTATTATATTATATTATATTATAAAGTCCATTACACTAAGAATCGTCGGACATAAAGGAATTTTGGGATTTTAACTCTTCCAGTGTCTGAATTTGCTGACGGAGAAATAATATCCTGTAACAAAAGATATTTTATGATTTGGTGATGATGGGATTTACTATATCGCAAGGAAAATGTCATTGGAATTAATTAGACAAGGTTGTGACTGTGTTTTCGGTACGTTTCAGATAGCGGTAAAAATAATATTAATAAACAGACCATCATCGATGAGAAAAAAATATGCCCAAAGTATTATCCTAATTGGGAATGTTCTTTTATCATGCAAATGGTTTTACTGTTATTGCTAGCTAGCTTTGATACTTAAAAGAAGATTCGGTTAAATGCGGTGAAGCGACTTTTTATCGTTGGGTGTCAGGCAAACCAGAATTTCAAAGTTTTGACTTTCCACGCAGTTAGTGATAATTAATTTCACTTTAAAAGCATCGTTAATCAATTTACCTTTGTTCCTGTAATGTCGCCTGGATTTCCGTTAGCCTCACTATTGACCGGGCTGTTTTGAGCTCAGCTGAGACTCGTGTACACTGCAGGCTACCCATTGTGTGTGCTTCCTCGCTGAGTTTTTGTGCCTGCGAATTGTAAACAAAGTGAATAGAATTTTTTTATTAATCAAATTGGTACACGAATAATCTCTATCGTTAATTTCATTAGAATTTTACGTATATTTATAAAATTTTGTCAAACTGTTGTTGGAGGATCAACAAAGAAGATAAAAAATAAATGTATCCTATGTGTTTTATTTTTTTTTATTTTTATTTCTATACCGTAAGACGAAGAAGAATTAATTTCACATTAACAAACCTGTTTCTCAAGGTTGTCAGCAGGAAAAGCCCGCACATGCTGCGTTAAATCCTCTCGGTAATGATTGGCTAGCGAGGGTGTGAGGGAAGGGGTAAGCGGAGGCTGCACCCTGGACAAGGCTTGCAGTCCTCCCCCGTTTCCTAGACTACTTAACGACGCCAGTGTCCCCAACCCTTGCAGAGAGCTGACACCTTGTACTCCAGGATTTGTCCCACCAGGACTTGTCACTGTGCAAAACGGTAACGAGAAAATAGCGATTAAAAATCTACCCACTATTCTTATTAACAAACTCTTTAAATTTCTTCTTTTCCTCAAAATTTCATTCTTACACTTTCGAGCATCGATACAGTCCTGCGTTTCCGAATGCGTCGGAGTGGGTGGTCCCTCACTTGCTACGTTTCCTGTAGTGTCGACTTTCAACGGAGCCATCACATCATTGCCACCGTTACCTCTATCGCTGCTACTTGACTGCTGTAAAATGGTGAATTTCTATGTTTTTCATTGTTTTATTTTATAATTTGTTTCAAAGAACAGAACCATTTTTTTACGCTATTAAAATCCGTCAATTCGAAGTGAATAGACGGATTCCTGGACCGATGGTATTGTGTTTCATCGCTTGAATTTAACAATGATAAAATAAATCACGTCAACAAGTATCGAGGATCGGGTACTTTACTTACTTGGCGAGAGAGCATGATGGCTGTTTGTATGGTTTGGAGTGCTTTTTGCGGGGTGATGTCGGGCTGTTCTTTATTTCCAGTGATTTGTGACAAAAGCCTTGGTAAATTAACGAGGGAAACAGGTGGTCCCGGCGCATTACTGTTTCCCTGTTGTTGAGTCGGTGAACTAAGCTTTCCGGGTGTTTGTGGTGTAGATGGTGGGTGCGAAGTCAGACGAGGTAACGCTGAAGGAAACGAGAATTGTAATTCGTTCTTGAAGAACAAGAAATTTGTTATGTACCTTAATCAATATGAAAATGGCACGCCAAAAAAAACGTACGAGTTATTCAATTCTCACACTACAGGTACGCTGTACTCCGACGTATTTTAATGTAAGAAGTTAAGGGAAAACAAACGAAGAATCGGGGTAATGCTGCGATTAAAATCATTGTCGATTCTAACGCAGATGGTGAATCGAAAGTGTTTATCTTGGGAGAAAAGGAGTTTGAAGTATGTAATTGCTCACCAGTTGCAAGGAGTACAGGCCCTTGTGGCAGTGTATCGTGAGTACTAGAAGTTAGGGGTTCCGAGGTGGGTGTGGAGTCGCCCGGCGAGATGTCCATATCTTGTGCCTGACGTTCCACTCCCACCTCTTCCCTGCAGGATTCTCTTTCCCTTTCGCGTTCCCTTTCTCGTTCTTTGTCACGTTCTCGTTCTCTAATTGAAATATCCTCCCTGCTACTACCACCGCTACTTCCGCCACACGAGCTCCAATACTCCCGTTTATCAGACTGCCGCGATGACTTGCCATCCCGGACGTTGCTACTGCTACTATTTGATCTTGAGTTGGAATGTTTATCATGACCTAAAAACAACGCGGATCAAAATCACGAACCTCAGCCAAAATATTTTTACCATGTATGTTAGATTGTAACCAGCTTATTGTTAGTTATTTTTTTCTCTTTTCTTTCACAATCCAAATAATCTTGGCTAACTTTTTTGAGGATGAAAAACAAACAAGGATAAGTACACATCACACTGAGGGTTGTTACAGCGATTCACATTTTGCATGCTCTGGAAAATTGGAAAGATTCGCCTCATCAATGAAACTGTAACTTGCACAGGGATTAAACAACTTTCGTGGACCTAGGTTACGACATTACATCTATCCATTTTTAGTCCAATGTATTTGCTGAGACCAGGGGATATTTTATATGCCCTAATTTTGTCAGATGGTATCAAATTTTTCTGCAAGCTTCTTTCGTGCAAGCATGAAAAAACATCACTTTATAGTAACAAAAGCAAAAGTTATTGTTAACAGTTCAGGCGTGAGGTGGTTCACATACATCGCACGTCACATTTCTCAATGAAAACCCCGGACTTTTTTTAGTTTTCTCCGGTTTTCCAGTGATGTAACAACCCTGTATTATTTTATCTCAAAATATCATTAAATTTTCTATTACTTACTTGACCTAGATGAATAATCGTTAGATTGACGTTGCCGACTGTCTGTCCGGACGATCCATTCTCTGGGTTTCTCCCATTGCGAGATTTCCGTCTTGCAATTGTAGTAATACTTTTTCCCAGATGAGCTCATGTGCTCCGACCAGTCCCCAAATCGAGCCGTTCTCTCCATGGCGCCACCACCTCGCTCATCACCCCGTTTGTCCTAAACATAGTGTTCTAAAATTTCCCGAAAAAATTGTATTTGACATCCTATTTGTACCGCAAACCCTTTTACAACTTTAAAAAATATTTCTTGTCAAAAACAACTGCAACATCCATGTTATGTTACATTGAAAAAGAAGTATTACTTCTATTTATATTCAATACTACCTGCATAAGATCTCAAACAAATTCATTGATTGGCTTTATTTGTTAAGAACTGAATTCTATTATATTAATTACGTTAAATAGACAAGAAGCAAAATGAAAATTTTAGAAATGGTCTGTGGTGTGGATTAAGCTTCGGAAAGAATTACTGATTAATTTAGAAAGATATTCTGAAGTTTCGCTTCATACGTTACGGCAGTTTCATTTTCCAAGTATTAGTTCAACTCCACGAATGATTGAAATTTAAAAGAATCGTATGATAGAAATGAGAACTAATATTAATTACCGAAACATGATTGCACTGTCTCTGGGCGGTCCAATTTTTTTTTCTTTCTTTCCATAAATAAACCAAAGCTGATACTAACCTGACAGGAATTATGTGCTGGTTTTCGTTGAGATGCCGAATCTCGTGATGAATTTGACGATAGTTTTAAGGGATGTAAAATCTATCAATAAAAGAAACACATAAATGTTATGCAAGTCGTTGTACCTTGGAGAAAAGACAATTTCTATGTCATTAGATGCAAGTTGTAAATGAAAAACATCTGAAACCCGTAGAATATTTTTAGTCGCTTTATTTTAGAAACATAAACAATGTGTCTGTGAATAGTTTATCAATAATATTGTGATCCTGTCTAAATCTCACCTCTGCGCCGCTCCTATCATGGTTGGTCCTGTGCTCAGAGTCCCTACTTTCACGGCTTCTCTTGTCTTTCGGGGATCGTGCACAATCTACACATATGCAAGCAAGCATGTTAGGGCTGAAAACGTTAAGACACAACTGTGTTTTTATACTGAAAGAATAGAATTATTAATTCCTGTAGGATGAGCTAATGGTTGTCCGAAAAAAAGGATATGAAATAAAATTTTAAAAAATTTTTAAAATTTAACAATCATGCTTGCAGGAATGAAACGTTCATAACTCTTAGTGGCTCCTTCAAAACTCCATAAAAACTTCTCTCTCAAATATGACTCAAAAAGATGTATCAGTAATTTAAAGAAAACTGTAAAATACATATCGCAAAGAACTTGAACTCGGGCCGATTAATGTTTGCAGTTTTACTGATTGAAAATCATTGTAAAAATAACTGAAAATCAGTGAAGTTTGCACGCGAATTGGTAAGATTGATCAGCTTTGAATATTTTTGGCAAGAAAAAATTGACCGATCAAAAATGCAAGTGACCAAAATTACTCCGATAATGTCAGTGGAAAGATTCTAAACGCAGGGATCAAGTTTGTAAATTTAATTCGTTTCAAACTCTTAGTGATTGGTGGGGCTTGCGATGAAACGAGACGCGAGAATAACGACTGACCCGAATACTTGTCCCTAGAGGATAGCTTGTAGTCTCTGTTTTCTCTCTCCTTTTTGTAAAGAGGTTTCGCTGGGTAGCTACGAGGGCTATCGCGGTCCGCTCCCATCGCCATCCCCATGCCTCCTGCCGGACTGTACGAGTTACCATTTGGGGAATCGCGCATTCGCCCCTCGTATCGACTGTCCGACGACGTTGTCGACGATGAATAGCCGCCCTTCGAACTGCTATACTTAGCGTTCTGTAAGTGAAAATTTTCAAACGTAGGTTTTTACAGTTATATTAGGCGGGGGAGGGAAGAAAAAAAATGAAGAGAATGAATGGAACATTATTTTGTATATATTTTTTAAGAAAATCTTTGTTCAAAAAACAAACAAAGGCTACGCAAGTATTTCCATAAACATTTGTTAGAAATGAAGAAAGAGAGAGGACAAAAAAAAAGAGAACGTTATAAAGACAACAGAAGAGCGATCAACAAAGAGTAAAATTTTAGTGGTGACATTACATGGGTGAAAAATAATTCGTTACTTTTAGCGATAACACGGCGTTAAATCATCTCTCGTTCGTCGAAACGGTCTAATATGAATCAGTTTTTTGACTTAAATAATCAAAGGGAAAATCTGGATTATTGATTTTTTAACGAAAGTGAGGTTATGTTTACAGTCCAGTAAACTGATCGGTTTTCTTCAATATGATGGGTTTTCAAAGGTAATTGAAGATGATTTGACCGATATTTTTCAGCCTGCTACAACACGAGACAATCGCAAAGTGTTTATTTTTTTCACTAAAGGTTCGAAACGTTTCGTATAGTTCGCGTAGAAATGGGAGATCGAAATTATTGCTCCATCACGGAAAATTTACATTTTTTTTTCCTTTCAGTGTCTCTTCCACATAGCTCATGGAAAAGCTTTCGATTCATACGAGACGAATGAAAAACATAAACACGATGTTAATGAGGAGATGAAAAAAGTATACATATAAATATTGTAATTATATTTTTGTTGCAGTATGAACGCGCGCGAGAGCGAGAGAGAGGGAGAGATAGAGAAAGAGAGAGAGAAAGAGCGAATGATGTACGAGAAATGAGAGAAAACGTATATTCAACTCGATGAAATGAATGAATAAGAGGTAAAAAGAAATAGTGAAAAATTGGGGGTAACGAAATATATCAGCTTTGTGAAAACGGAGATGAAAACATATGATAAGTTCGTACGGGAGATTGTGTCGGATAATTGTCACCGCGATGGTAAAATGGTCTGAAATGATGTTATTCCGCGAATGACTTGTCGATGAAAAATCGAACAAGGGTAACAACGATAATTAAATGTATGAAAAAATTTTCGTATGTCAATTTGTTGTTAGCTAATCCCCCGCAAAATCCCGCCCTTGAACGTGGGAGAATTACCCCCGGATATTTACCTGATAGGGATGGGCCTGGTGCTTTTCAAAGTACCTGTAATCATAAAAGGATATATGAATTATAAAAAGGTAACGGATTTATTTCCGTGATGAATTGTCAAGGAACGACGGCCATCCATCTCGGGAAAATTCACTGTGAATGGCGGTGGTGGAGAAGAGGTTCGAGTGGATTCGAGGTATAGTAGGTATGTGGTGAGTGAGAGGTTGGTTGTGTCAGAATCAAAATTTGACGGCGATGCCCTACCCATCGCTAATCCTTTGTGGTTTCCTTGCATGCATTACCATCAATGCAAGTGTCTGTGGGAAATTCGCGGCCTCGGAGGTTGCCTTTTCGTACGGTTAATGTCATAAAAACAACATTAACGTTTATTTAACAGTCAACTTTCTTCTACCCGGACGCCATGTCACATACGTGATCGGCCGCTGCTGTTGCCAGTTGACTTAGCCATTCGGTACGTGTCACGTCTGCAGCTTCTAAATGCTGTCGTACAGGCTCTCGCTACTGGTCTCCCGTCGACGCATGTGTACGTATACGATTTTTATCTAGTACCCCAGACGACCGATCTGTATATAAACAGATACCGAATTATCTCATACGGTAAAACGCGATAAAAATCATTGAGGATGCGCGGCATTCGCTGTGGCGGCATTTTCCCCTTATATTTATACTCGTTTTCAAAACTATTTGAGCTTTGCATGTGTCGGTGTATTAGCAGATATCCAATCCTCTAGGCTAACGCCGTCTTGCCGACGTATTGTAACCGGAAGGTGTATGTATGGCGGTGAACATCCGTGAACGCAGCGACAGACGGCGCTAGGAGTAGCAAACAAAACACGGAGTCGGTTGTTGGCGCAGTGGTAAAAACATGCAGAAGAAAACCACCGAAACGTGAAGGCGAATTGGGTACCGCCTGCGATGGAATTTGCCGTGGAAAAACGGAGTATATTTGTGTAATTAACGATGGGAATTCGATATGCGAAGCTCGCCAGTGGAGCCATCGAGTGACTCGTCGGTAAGGTACGGTTTGGTGCTTTTTCGCCTCTAAATTCTCAATCCAAGAGAAAGCTCGGTTGTAATCCCTGGTTTCATTGTTGATTGCCGTCCGCGACAACGCTCGCGCCTTCTATGGCGCAGTCTAGAGTATAGCGTGTCTGCGTTGCCAGGGATTGATGATGACAGCGTAGCTTATTTACGTTTAAATAACACAGGGGGTTAATCCCCCGCTTACGCTTTTTACCTCGATCGATTTCTAGGCGTTCGTGGAACGATCGAAAATTTACGTCCTCTTTTCCACCTTTATCGTTGACGCCGAAACTCTTCTTTGTCAACCCTTCACCTGCCTATCTTCCTACGTTCTTATCATTTCTTGCTTTATTTCCGGAATCGTCTTCTCGTCATTAATTCGGAATTTGTCTCCACTTAATGATTATGTGTAATATACATGTAATTGTGATTTCTTGGTATGTATGTATTTTAAAATGACCTGCATGTTACTGAAATAGTTTTTTAGATTGTATCAGAAACTTGAAAAACGATGTTTTTCTGGTATTAGAAATACCATTTCATTTCTATATTAGTAAAAATTTTATTCCAGGACACGCGCTCGACGGAAAAGGTGATATGTCTATGATTGTAGATCTTAACATCTGAAAATGTCGCAACCAACGCAAGACACAGACATCACAAGTTCTATTTCGCCCTTACTCCATGTCCAGGATCATGACGACCGTGGTATGAAATAATGATTCCTACAATAGCGACAGACGAGTATTTAAAACGGATAACTCTTGATCTATATAATAATATTTCTATTGTCGTGTTGGTGCAGAGAAACTTGGAACCGGAAAGGGTGTAAAAAAATTATTGCAAAGAAAACCTCCTACCTCATTAAGTATGGAAACTGTGTATACGAACGAGGAAGAATCTCAACCTAATGGAGCTGTAAAACACCAAGGTTCTGAGCTCCTCAAATCCTTGGGCAAAAACTTTCCTTGGCTCGTTAAATTTTCAAGAGTCCTTGAGTCATCAGTTGGTAGCAAAAATGTCAAGCTGCTTGATCGTTTACTAAGTGTATATATAGAGTAAGTTTGTTAGTTGTTATTTACGATGTATCCATTGTGTTTTTTCCATCACATTTATTGTCTTAAAACTTAACAATCATTCAAATTATAGGAATATGTCACGCGATGTGAATAAGTGTTACACTAAGCCCCATAGAGCAGCCAAGCTAAAGGCTCAAATGAGCCAAACTTTGATCTTTTTTCATCTCTACTGGAAAAATATTAAAGAGGTAAATCTTGGAACAGGAGAGAATTTTTTATTTTGCAACCACAGAAATTACAGTAAATATTAATACGAAATCGTTGACGTCTACCATGCAGTGTGAATGATGTATTAAAAATTTACTTACAGAGAGTTGATGATCATAATCAATATTTGGATAAGATGTCAGAGATATTGGGAATGTATTTTGACATGGAGCTTAAGGCATCTCGTAGAGGCAAAGATTTGGCTTCAAAAATTGCTGCCAAGCTACTTACGGCCATGTTCATATATCTGGGTCAGTCATGTGATTGTAACTTTCGATTAACTTTTGATAATTCATAATTTGATTTTTTATATTTTTTAACAAAGCTTCTATTGATGATCAACAAATTTATATTACAGATAATTCAGAAGAACATATATTCAGGGTTTTGTTGAGGGCCAAATTCATAACCAAAAATTACATTCAAATATGCAGTCCCATACTTACGTATGTATTATCAAGTTTTCTTATAAGAAAGAGTGAAAAAAAAAAACTGCGTCGCGTGCGTATTATAGTTACAACGTAAGATTTAGACAACATTGAAGCATTATTCACGAAATTTTTCATAATTTCTTCTCACCTTTGCAGAAAATTGTTCGCTGGTTTATCCGATCGCACAACAAGCATCACGGATGTGACTTATGTTCGTTACTTATTGGCTTTGAAATTATGGAAACGAATAAAGGATGACTTGCAGGAGAAGAAGAATATTAACGAATTGGGCGTTGCAATACTTGGTCAAAGAACTCCGATATCGAATACCGAGCTTGGAAAGATTATACCAAAACCGCCAGAGTGTCATAAGAATGGAACTTTGTGGTTACTGCAACCTAATTCATTTGATCTACGCAAAGCTTGCGACAGTTTTATTAAATATGAATTAAGCGAACACATTATTTCACTGCCAGATTCTATTGAAAGATTCAAAGTTATGGATAGCATTGACATGGTGCCTTCTGCGCAGGTGAGCTTTAATGACAGTAATGACCAGTTTGAGCCAATATTTTATTGACTTGAACAAAATTGAATTATTTGTACATTGTATTTACAGATCAACTTGGAATCTATTAACAGATTACAACAAGAAGATATTCTTCAGCTAAATAAATCTGTGGTTGGATTACAGCCTGTTAAAAAAGTGGTGAAATTGAGAAGGTTCATACCTTCCTTTCCAAAATTACTGCCAGGTGAAGTAGTGTTCATTGATTTGACAGCTGAGAATGATGAACAGAAGCAAAAAGAAAATGACAAACAGAAGAAGAAAAAAGACAAAAAGAAGTTGAAGTGGTTGAAAGAAGCCGGTAAGAAATCAAAAATTAGGAAGGAATGCAAAATCCTTGATAAAACATGGATTGAAAAGGCTGATGCTCACAGTACGGAGAACAACAATGAAAAAACCGAGTCAAACTCAAATAACCAGCCAATTTCGGAAGATATAGTCACAGAAAGTACAGAGCGAACGGACAGAATATCGGTGAATAGCAATAGATTTGCTAAACGAGTGACTAAACTACATGCAGATCCCATTGGCGGGATAAAGCAGAAGAAAAATAAATGCAACGTTAATTGTAACGGGTGTGAACTGTGTAATTTGATGGGACAACTGGAGTATACGACTATTGATAAAATGGGAGATATAGAAAGTTCTGAAAACCTCATCACATCACAATCGTCGCCACTTAAGAAAGAACATGCAACAATTTTTGTCCACACAACATTTGCCGATTGCGTAAACGAAGAACTGAAAGATTCTGGAGCTTATAATATTCAAACTGTGTCAGAATCGTGTGGCTCTTATTATGGTACGGATCAAACCGAACGAAAAAATGCTACAGAAAGCACGAAGCAAGAGCCGCACGATGTTATAGACGATAGTACAACTAATAAAAACTGTGATAATCTAATTACTACAATTACAAATACGTCTAGTTTTAATATTACTGGTGAAACTGAGAAGAAAAAGGACATTTTCGTCAAACGAAACGTTCCTTCATCAAATGTAAAATTAGAGGCTGGTCACACGACGGAAATTGACGCGGCAATACCTTCGAAAATTTCATGTAAAAATTCACAGTATATTTCGAACGTTCCTGACGACACGAAAATGAAAAAAGGTAGTAATGAAATTTGCATTGTGTCAACTACAGCTTCGATCTTTGGCTGTGGTACAGAGGAACAAATAAACGTGATATCTGGATCGTCAATCGAACCTGCGAAACAGGAGAAGGAACGTGATCTGAATATGGGTGATAATAATAAAACGTACACAAAAGAAATCGCGACGATTTTCAAGAAATTTGTTTCAACTTCAAAGAAGACTAAATCATTAGATGTGGGTAACGATAACTGTAAAAACGGGGTTATCGAGGCTGTCCACAACAAACTGCAAAACAGTTTAATTCATGCTCTATCTTTGGATGAAGTTATCGAGGTAGGCAAAGATGATATTGATTCTCAGTCCGAGGATGACGAAGCGAAACGATATTGCAGCAAATCAATGGATCAAGGAAGAAAAGTGCAAAATTTTCACAAAGAGTTGCTCTGCAGTGAGGACAATGATTTTTTTCAAATACCAGATATACATCTGTGCGACGATCTTACAAATAACAATGACGTAGAAAATTTTGGGGATAGTAGTAAAATCGATGAATTTGAAAACATTGACATATTGGATAGCATTTTGAACGGTGATATGAGCATGCAAAATATCCTTGAAGAGCAACAACTCTTGTCCATGACATCTGGTAGCAACGAAACATCCTCCTCCAACGTGATGGGATTTTTCACGGAATCTCTTAGGCAATCACAAACTGCACAGTCGGTTGGCGAAGATTATGCGATAGAGGAGGCTTCCTGCTCGGATGAAGTGCCCAAATCGTTGCCAGAAGGCAGCCTGGGCACAATTGGCATTCTCAATTCCCTTCTAGATTCGGATTTGACAAGCATGGATTCTCCTTCCAGTGATTTTATGTATTCTAATGTACAAACAGTCGATCCTAGATTGATCAGGAGGACACCTACGGCAGAACAGAGTGCGTTTTTAAACGATTTCAGCACAGTGTCGGATTTGTTCTCTCGGAGCGAGCATTCGTCAGCTGATACTTTTCGGCCACTCGAGTCTCTCGCTAAAAAAACCAAGGACCAGTTGTTCCTAGAACAAAAAGACGGTCTGAATTGCACGGACCTGGAAGAGTTTGGACTAAATAGCAGTAAGCGAGCTGATTTTGAAATGCCTGTGCTTGAAGAAGAGCTGATTCACCTACCACAGCATGCGTTGATCGACGAAACAATAATAACACAGATATCTACTTCGACCCGCGAATCGCACGTGACCAATCGGTCTGAGATTGATAATTTAAACGACGTCAAATCCATGCTGCAATCATGTATTGGTTCTCATGAATTCAACAACATGCAACCGCTGGCAGAGAATAGTTATGATTATTCAAAATTGAATCATTTCAAAGACTTTGCGTCGTTTAAACTTAAAGACATCATACAGCATTCGCCAGACTCGATTGATCACAGCGAAGATTTACCCACGAGCACACTGACGGATTTTACTCCTCCTCATAGCGTCGATGCTCCTCAATCGCCGTACACTTTTGCCTCGTCGCCGCCACCTCTACATGTTCAAACAGTTCCTTACTCTCCTACACATTCCATTGGCGAATATCGCAATCAGATATCCACAAATATGTTGATGCCTCCTCCGAGCACGTCGCAACTATCTTGTCACAATACCTTGACGCCTCCTCCAACTCCGCAACAGAGTCAAAATGCATTGAGCGAAACTCGCGGTGAGCAGCAGTCGCAGGCAGCTTTCGCTATCGACGGAAATATACGCGAGGGTGCAATTTGTTACTTCACCGTCAAATCACAATTATGTTCGGCTGCTGACGCCAGCGACGACGATCTTCAAGAACAAAACTTATGCATGCAGAGTAAAATTGCGACGCAACACGTACAGCCCAAAGTTATGTATGTCACTCGATCTAAGAAATGTGCCAAATCGAGGACTCGATCGACCAAAATTGAGGAAGATGAAACAGTCAAGCGAAATGAAGACCAGTCTTTGCACCTGTCGCAGGTTCAAGTTGCCCTGACGAGATTACCCGCAGATGAAATTAAAGGCGAAGATAGCAGAGACCAACGTTTACTCAAGAGTCACTTTATTGTGAAAAAGGAGGGGGACATTCCATTTGGCAAACAGCTGAAAGCTCCACAATTGCAACGTATTGATTTGACGAAACTGAGCATAGCCGCTGCACAGAAGAATAACAAATCAGTGTTGATAAATTTGAACGGCAAGACAAAGCCGGCGTTGATGTTTGAACGAAATACCGTGCAGGGTGAGAAGTTGTTGAAAAGTATGAACACCGACCCTGTCAGCAGTCGTCATATCGTGTATAAATTGACGCCTAACATTACACCTGCTACCTCGAAAGATAAGCCATATTCTAAGCTTCCTAAAGTTAACTTTACTGTACAAAATCGTACCGACGATTTTGTCGGTAAAACGCAATCGACGGCTGCCAGGTCTGTCAGCAGTAATACAGGGACACAGCAAGATCAGGTTCAGAAGATTATAAAACCGCGGTCTTACATGAGACGAGGTGTTACAACTCAAGCTACCCAGTCTGTCAAGGAGCTCAACGTCAGGAAAACTTTCACTGTTCACAACACGGAAGAACCATCTCTGAAGAAACGCAAGATCACTACAAAATTGATGCCGTCGTTAGAAAATGAAGGCATTATTTATACGGTTAATCAGCCAAAGCCACAAGAGAAGCATTCAAACGTTATCAGAAGAGGTAATTTACAATTATATTTATTTTTTTCCAGATTAACGGTTATGTCCGTGTCAATTTTTCTTAGCTGTTACATCCGTGGCACAATAATCAGCTTTTATACAAAATTTAAAACTAAATCGCAGTTGTGTGAATATTTTTATTTGCTTCGTGTATCTGGAACCAGAAAACTTTGCTTTGATATCACGAAATTGATGTTTCCGAAAAAAAGTTGTTAAGATATTCAACCGACGAGTAAAAATTCTTACATCGGCGTCAATGAAAACGTTTAACGACATTCAACATTCATTCGTCAATGAAGAACTGACATCTACATCCATGAAGATAAGATGTGCGATCATCAACGAAGATATCTTTGTGCATATTGCATTATTATTCTGCTCTTCGTTCATTGAGTATTTCATACAAACCTGCATAATTTTCTGCTTTACCTTACGGTAAAAAATGAATGCAAGCTAATAACAAACATTTCATAATTTTCCAAAAATCGTGAGCAATTTCTTTGGTATGTTCTTTCACTGATAAAATTCGGTTTAGAATTTAGATTCATACACATTTATAGGCGAGTAAAACTACAATTTCAATTCAATTGAAAAATTTATTTTTGAAGATTATATTCAAAATAAAAATCATAAATTCATCACTTCTGGAAGATGAAGCATGTAAAAGGTAAGGATATGTTGTAATAAAGTTGATACACTTGTTCAACTCTATTTTTTATGAAACAAGAATTTGCGTATCAAGAATAATGTAACTCAAAGTTATGAAAACATGTCTGTTTGATTAAGGATTTAGTGATGTAGTATTACAAAAATTGAAGGATAACTCATATATATCATTATTTAAACATTAATTTTTCCCTCTTTTTCTTTCTTGTAGAATTCAGTCGGAGAGATAGAACGAAGAAAAAATTTGGTGAGTAAATTTCTTGAAGTGTTAAAATTTATCATTCTTGTCGATTTTCTTTCGTTCCAGGAAAACTAGTGTACAAGCGTTACAATTCAATCTGTCTTTATTCTTTTAGTCTGACGGAATAACTGCTTGCACGTTTTACCATGCAGCAGTAACAGCAGCCGTAATACGAAAACACGTAATCGAACCAGTGAAAATACGTAAGACTTACATGATTATAGTTATATTTTACAATAAATCACAACCGTCGGCTGGAAGGTATGTATACGTTATATACCCATGTACATATATTTAAAATTGAAGAATTTGTTGAAGAGTATGATAGAAAAATCGACATCTATATATGGCGACCATTTCCGAGATCAGTTATTATTATTATTATTATTGTGTACAGGGATTTATTTATACTTGAAATTAGTTTTTAAATTATTTCATTCTCCCAACAGCAATAACATTAACTTTACCTTTGCTCGTTGTTTGATTGTTTCTCCGTTTATTGCTTTATCTGAGAATTGTGAGAAGGTGACGAAAGTTTTTTTAACAGTTAATCGTTAATCGCTATACTCTTGCTACATGCATACATGTAACACAAGTGCGTCACTCGATTTTAATCATACAGCATATATTCACTAATTTACAATGTCATACAAAAACATGTGATATAAATTAACTACAGTAATTTCGATCCCTCCTTTATTATCAATCAATTGTTACGTTCTTGACGCGTATGTATTATATTTTTATTATTTCATCGTTCGCCATGCAATTTTGGTACAAAACTATCTAGAAATGGTGATTCGTTGTCGTTTGTTCGTAAAATGTCCAATCTATACAATACGTACGGTAAGAAACTATTTCGCTTATTTGTAAATATAATAGTTGTAAATAGAAGAATGAACGAGACAGTGAAAACGTAACGTGTATCTTGTGATTTTATTGATGATCTCTTACAAAACAATTTAGACTTCATTTGGTTTTTACATTTTAAGTAATATAACTGATAACTGTATGATACGCATTGCAATGAATTTGTATATTGTATATATACTTGTAAGTGTATACGAGTGAGTGCAAATAGTAATTTTAATTTTATCATCATACCCGTATATTATTATTATTATTGATATACTGACATGAAATCACGGAAGATATTATTACAAATTAACTGATGCTGCTAAAAGTCATTCCAGAAAATAATAGTAACAGTAATATTATTATTAAAACTGTTATATTCTGTTAAAAAATCGGTGTCATTAGTTTATCCGAGAATTCAGAATCAATCAAATAACACTTAGCATATATTTACCTCCCCTGCAAGTTTGCCAAAATCGATTGAATCTGATATACAACAATTTTCTTTGCGTTTCATTTCATCTTCACTTATGCGGAAGATTTTATTCCTGTAAACGTAAACGTAAATGTAACGAGGAAAAAGTCATACTTGAATTACCTGAGTTCAAAAGGACATACGTAGATTAAGTGCGTTTAATAATAGTAATAATAATAACAATATTAGTAATAATGATAATTTTCTGGGCATTTATACCTAATATTAATTACTGTTATGAATTTGATATTTTGACATCGGTGTATGTGTATTTGTACACTATAGTATAATATGAGGCAAAGTCCACAATTTGAATGAATTGCACACGTTTTCTAAAAAAATTCCCCAAAAAAGAAAAAAAAAATCAAATTCATTTAATTTTATATAACATATATATTTTGTATATTTTTTTAATTTTATTTAACATCGATAAACTGTCAAAAAAATTTACCAACGTCGCGTTAAACTTATAATTTCTAATTATTTTTAATACAATTTCATGTTTCAAATCGAAATTAGCAAGCAATAATTTGCAACGTGTGATGCATCGTTTTAAGTTTTGGTTTTTTCTCATCACTTGCGTATTTATTGGATTTTAAAGATTTTTTTTATAGCCAATTCCATGATGACAATGAAATTAATTGAAGAAATAGAACGCGTGTCCAGTCATTGTTAACATGTCCTAGAAATTTTTATATATTATTATTTTGTATCTATATTATTTCCCAGTAGAAAATTATTAGGAAAAAAAACGAAAAATATGAAAAAAAAAAAAAAAAAAACCCAAGTACAAGTAATAAGTAATAAGGTTTAATATTGTAACGTACGCCGCTGCATAAAGAAAGGAATGATATCGAATAAACGTTGTAAATTGTTATAAAACTAAAACAAAAAAAAAATCAGAAAATCATACAACACTGGCGAACAGTATGTAGTTTTTTTTTATTTTTTTTTTTTCACAAGTAACTAGCAGACTTTAACTTACAATAGTGACAGCTTTCGTAGTTTTAAATGTTCCGACGCGTTTTCGCTTAATATTGTCAACTACGCATCGATCATTCCCTTACCATAAAAAATTGTTGAAACATAAATTTTGACTGGAGAAAAAAGTCAGAAAAAAAAGTAATACCATTTTAAGTACACTAATTACGAATATTTGAAACTATATCTCTTATTCAATATCGGCTGATACGGTAAAACTGGTAGTTGTTTAATTCATACTCATACCGTAATACGTAAGGTAATATGTTGTCCCAATTTTTGTAATGACACAGTACAAATGTAACGCTATAATAACAGGTAATACTGTTCGTTGTCGACTGATTTATCCCGGGCAGTGAATTGTTGAACCATTGTCAACTACCGAATGAGGGATAGCTTGTTGGTAGTAGTAAACATTGCGCATCGATTGATATTATCAAAAATGATACGAGACAATGAAAAGTTTTCCAAACATACAAATTTTTTTTTTTAATTATTTGTTTCATGTCAGATTATCGATTTAGTTTTTCAAATCAAACGTAACAATCTTTACGTTTTGCTATCGAAGTTTCATTTTAAATAAAATATGTATCTTTTACTATCGCTGAGCTTGAAAAAGTTTTTTTTTTTTTTGTCTTTTTTTTTTCATATATCACCCACCAAAATTATACTAAAGAAACGAATAGAAAATAATGAATACATTACATTATAATATGCAATGAAATGATAATAATATTTGCTGGGCAACCGTTCAGTATTTTTCATATAACTATATACTTCTACCAATAATAGGATATACGCAGGGGAATGCATACCTAATACCTATGTCTGTAATACTACTCTAACAACTCACCAAATGTATACATAAATTTTTCTCGCGTTAATCGTGTGTCACTTTATCCAATCCACACATGCAAAATATTCTTCAATAATATACCGTTACATTAGAAAGCGTGATGATTACTAATTTGAAAAATTGAAATATATAATTATTATATATATATATTATAATATGACGAATACCACGCATATAATATTATCGTTGCGTTTCATGTAGGTACAAAGTATAATTATAATAATAATAAGTGTCATACCTAGTATTATCTTAGTTTTTCCAAACTGTACAACACTGAGACTGAAATATAAAGAATAATATGCCATTTTTGAATTAAGAACAAAAATTAAAAAAGAATAAAAAAATACAATTATATAAACTGTAGTTAATTAGAGAAAAAGGAAACAAAAGTGGAAAAAAACTATTCCACCGAATTATTTGTTACGATTTATACATAGAGTTACGACTGATTCTCACGTCTAAGGATTAAACAACAATAATATTCGCATATATTCCCAGATGGTTAACGGTATAATACACATATATATAATAAGCAAGAAAAAAGAAAATACAGAATCAGAGTAAACTGAAACAAGTGTTTTTCTTTCATATAAAATAGAAAAAAAAAACTTGCGAAAATTATGTCGGATTATGGTTCAAACGTATCGTCGTGCCAGCGAGTAACTTTCTCATAAATATCAAGAGTATCCCATGGCGCGAGTAATTCTTCCTTTTGTTGAGAGTCGAGATCGCAGTTGGTCTCATTGTCAGCTGTATTGTTGTTTTCGACATTATAGGAAAAAATCGAGTAACTCGATGGAATTACCTCGGTTAATTCGGAAACATTGCTATCTTCGATAATACTTTGCTGAGTACAGGGATTGAAATTGTCTTCAGTTATATCGATATTATTATCTCGAAGTGATAAACCTCTGTTAGCGATGAGCGAAGACATTTTCATAGAACGCTTACGATGTTGACGACGATTGCTGTTCAGTTTACCGTATAAATATTCGTCGCGAGTTATGACTCTCAAATTATTAACCATCTGCTTCCGCGTTGCATGATCGTCTTTCATAAAATTTAACCGTTCCCAACTGCTTAAAAAAATATCGCTTTGAATGATTGGCGCGGCAAATTGCAATTGATTTTTTGAAAGTCCCGCGTTATTTCCGCGCTCAATTTTGTTTCCGTTTTCCTCTGCGCGGTCCTGCTGTAGGTGATTATCTGTGATTATCGTTAGTGTTTTTTTTTCAGGCTGCAGGCAATTGTTTGTCGCTGGCTGTGGCGGCTTCGACACCGGAAAGTATCTGGTGATTTTTGACTGAATTAAATTTCCGAGGAAAACTCCAGCGTGTGAGTCTCTTCTCGTTGAATAATCAACCTCGATGCTTATGGGGATTGAATATTTTGATAACGTAATTGGCAGCTTTGATTTTGCCGAACGTTCACTGATCGACTTACGTTTCGTCGTAGCCTTAATCTGATCGTCATTATTCGTGATCTCCTTTTCCGGCAACGTGAAGTTGGCTATTGAAAATTTTTTCAAAGGTTTGACGTTCTTAATCATGTGGGAGCTTGGTATTAGTTTTACACTCTTCTTCATCTTTTTCTGAGGTTCTACTTCCGCAGTGTCGATAATTAACGTTTGATTGTGAACATCTTTATTCGGATCCGATTTCAATTTCACCACCTCGCTGCACTCCAGACGCGAATAAAATTTTTCAGGCTCCTTTCGAACAATCAGAGATGCAAGACTTTCGTTGCCCCCAATTTTATCGAGCCCGGTTTTCTCCGGTGTCGAACGATTCCCGAACCCTTTTTTTGGGTTCAAACAAGGATGAACGATGCTCTCAGGAATTGAGTAAGAAGAAATTTTTATCCCTTTTGACGCTTGTCGCACTTTTGAACGATTATCGGTACACGAACAGGTATGATACCCGCGTTTCGTTTCAACGTTCAATTTCGATTCCTTAGAATTTTTCAATTTATGTACCGAAAATTTCTTCCCCGATTTCTTTGATACGTTATCATTATTTTCCCCAATCTCATTACTGCCGGATTTAGTACCTTGTTCTGCAAGTTCCCTCTTCTTATTTGTCTTTTTCGAAAACTCGCGATCTTCACTCTCAAACGACGAGATTAAATTCTCTCGATTCGTCGATATGGTCGGGATCTGTTTTAAATCTATTACCTCAATCTTCGGACGACTGTCATTTTTTTTCACTAGCTTTGAGGTCTTGGCTACAGTGTTTGTAGTTAATTTCTTGTCCCGAATTTTATCCCGGTGTTGCATTGAATTGAGCACAGGGTCAAATTCGTAGGGATCCGGATTAGATCCTTCGATCTGTGTTTCTTCACCGAATTCCTTCAACGTAAGGTCGATCCCTTCAGCGAAAGAATTCACCGCTCGCTTTATCGCGTGTTCATTCTTATTAGTCCTATGGCAAAAATTATCATCCTTGCTCTGCACTGCAGTCTTTGAATTACCTGCAGCTGCAAGTTCAGACTGATCATGACCTAAGTTTTCGGTAAAACCTTCGATTTCGTTTTCTTGATTTCTATAAGCTGCAGGGTCAACATTTTCGGTCCACAATCGATGCCGAGAATGTTGATCGTGAGGTCCGGCCGATAAATATTTCCTCGAAGTTTGAAGCTTGTAATGTTTTTTCACTATCTGAAAACTCTTTTGAGCAATAGTCTTCCACATGTTTTCGAATTTAGCCTCGATCAACATGCCGACAAGAGCCTTGTACAGTTTTAACTCTCGTCGATATTTCACTATACCAGTTATGCGACAGTTTTTTTTCACACCCCACAAAGTAGCGCCGCGTAAACTTGGCCGCATGTCATTTCTAAGGGATCTTTCGTCTTCGCTTATGTAGTTGGACGAACAGTTAATAATTGTTTTCGTACTTGTGGATGGAATTTGACTGGTTGAATCAGGCATTTCAGCCGCCTGTCCATTATTATCAAGCGAATTGCTCGCAACTGGCTTTTTAACGCTTTGATTACTTTTACCGGCAATCAGTGTTTTGAAAAACTTGCGCATGTGACCCGTTTTCGGTCGTTTCACCATCGGCAACATTTTTTCTAACACGATCACATGTATATTCAAGTATACCTGAACACGTATTTTTACACACGCGATGAAACTTCTATTGCAGGTATAATAATGAAACCGAGACGAAAACGTTGGAAACACGATAAACTTTAAGCGTGAGAACAACAAGAATCACCCGAGGAACACACAGAAGTGCGGTTTTCGTGACATAGGTGAAAGACGAAGCGTACGATGTTTGTTTTCGAAACGAAGAGACAATTCGAAGAGAGGTCAGGCCGCAGTTTAGTGACAACACTTGATCTAGACGAATCATGGATCGAGCTGAAGATTATAATGGGTTTTGTGAAAACAGGTATGTTTAAATAATATAAACCACCACAGCAGTTTGAGGCTATACGTTATTTGTTCAATTATTTATTGTAAAACAACAACTAATTAATGTCAAGGGATTGAGAACATTCTTTTTTCTTTCATTCCTTATTGATATACAAAGTTATACGGTATGACGAATTTTTTTTCTTTTTTTTTTTTCTTTCTTACTTCTGACAAATAATTTCTTTTTGACATTTTATTCTTCTTATTTCATTTTATTTTTTCTTTTCTGCAACTTGCTTGTCGTTTTTCCATATAAAAATAATTACCATCGTACGCCATATATATGTATGTATATCATATGTATTAATGAATACTTAACGTATAGCTGTTCATGAACACAAGAATTTTACATCGATATATATATATATATATATACATACCTATATATATATATGCGCACAATCGTGTGTACTGTTTATAACCAGTATACATGTGTAGTATGTAGTACGTGGCTGCACATACAAAAAATTACAAAATTTTCTTATACCAATAATATAAGTTACATGAACTGCAGTACAAGGTACAAGTATCTATGAATTATGGGTACTCTACGAACAGAAATTAATGATAACTTAATTTTACTATTAACTAGAAGTATGCAGGTCATGATTTCTTTTGTTTTCTCCTTTCTTTTGCTTCTTCTAATTTAATTTATCCTTTTATAGTTATTATTTGCTGTTGGGAATTCTAAAAAATAACTTCATCGATTTAATATGTGTGTTGAGTTTATACTTTCTTTTTATATATTTCTCGTTTTCTACAATGTATAGCCTTGATATGCGAACTGCGTCTATGTCTATAATATTACTTGTTATAATAGATATTATTAATGAAATATATTTTTTATTGTACGAGCGTACTTGTGGATATATTGTGTACGACTTCAATGAAGCTGAACTACGTGTGTGTTTGGCAGGTTTCTATTATTCAAGTTATACTAGGTTTGTATGGATACATTTATTTTATGAGTATGCTCTCTCTTAGTCGAGATACTAGCTGTAAAACATGCCTGAAATTATTGTTAAAATTATGACAAGTATGATCAAAGTAAATTAAAGAGAGAATGCAAATCAAAGAATAATAATCCGGAGTTTACGAACAAATTTTCATATCTCGAGCAGTATGAAATCGATACAGAAATGACACAGGAAAGTTTGATTTATATTGAGCAAACTTGAAATATCGATAAGTGAAACGAAAGCAAAGGGAATAAATAATTTTTTTTCTATGAACCTGAAGTTCGATGACAAGAAACATATATAAATAAATAAACTAACGGCTACACATGTTATAACTACACAATAAGGAACTGAACTAAAATTATCAGACTTCTGGGTTTTCTTTCAATATCGTTAACGACAAGTTATCAATTTCCTAACGACTAAAAGGTGCAAAATTATCATACTTATTGTTGAGCATTTCAAATTATAAATATCCTGAATGAGGTTAATAAGTTATTATTCATTGGTGACGGCATCATGGTAATTTGTGTTTTGAATAAATATGTGATGTAGTATTAACGCGTACATGTGCCACCTTACAGAACAACGATCGAGTCTCTCTATAAACGTATAATTAATATAAATAATGGCTAAAATATAACTAGCAGGTGATGGTTGAAACAGAAAAAATAATTCTGTTTGCCTAAATAAATATACGAATACGTGTATAAACTGAATTATAAATTTAAACTTCCTGACAATAAGAACTGAATTATATTATGCTTTTTGGATTGAAATTTAAAAAATACCAGTTATGGTACTGAGATCAATACATGGTCGATATACGTTTACAAGTAATGCAAAATTGGTAAAATTATTTCGATACACGTGAATTTATTGTAATAGCGATCCAATTTACAGGATTACTGACTTTTATCCAACAAAAAATGAACAACGGTCAAGAAAATTAGACAAGCAATACAGTGATTCAATTCTCATTGGCTAAGATTCAGTTGCAAGAATGATCGATATAAAACTTGGTTAAAATTGCCTGTAAAAGTTTACGGTGTGATAGTCGGATACACCTAATAACGATCACTCGCAGAATTATACGGGAATGAAACTTGTTAAATTATTTATTATGGACTAGACATACTACTTTATCAATACTTATCAAGCTCAATTGAAACGCGCTTTTCAACCCATTAAGAATTCAATGTATTAAGATAATTAAAAAAAAAAAAACCTAAATAAATAAGATTTAGTTTTTCTTAGCATGATATGCGACATCTTCAGTTCTATAATATACGTGGTAACTGTTTGTCTATTACGGCACAAATTCATTCATAAAATTGATACAACGGTTTTCTGCTTCCTAAACACGAGGTTGCGCACACAACTGATGTAATATGGTAATTGCATAATATTGTTTTCAACTTGACAAGATTATCGTCGATCTGTCTATTTGTCTGGAAAGCATAACACTACGTCTTTCTATGTCCCGCTATCCCAGATGAATAGTTTTCACTGATTATTGCGACGGGGAAGGTTGTTTTTTTTGTTTTGTACATAATTCTGGAAGCTATTATTACTTTCGGTATTTGACACGTGAAATAGTTTTCTAGAATATTGATATTAAATGGAATGAGTTATCGCTGAAGAAAGAATGAAGAAACGTAACGCAAATATCATTTCAACTTGGCTACAAAATCTATCCGGTTTATAAACTGTGAACTTATCACTGACAATTCAAAACTAATCTAACATCAATACCTTCCTTACTCATTACAAAGTTTACAGGCCAACACGCAGCCTTTGCGATCTTATTATATTCTTCGAATGAAGTCAGCTGATCACATCTTTCCATCTATATCTTCTCTCCTTATAAATACACAACATCAAAGACGACACGTTTCTCACATATTGGCTGCTCATTTTCTCATCGCGATCATTCCTTCTCTCTTCTAAAACTGCTAAGGATACCAAAAGCATTGATTATAACAAATTTTTACTATCTGACTTGTGTCTGCTTTGTTTTTAATGTTGTTGACTTGAGATTTCGATTTTCTTTCCTCGTTATTTTCCAAGAAAGTTTATCGTTTCGAGACTTACCTTAATTCACTTGACTGCGATATCAACAAAACGTGACACTAAGTATCGGCCCGCTGCTTTTCTCTTGCGTTTACTCTCTTTATGAAAGTATGAAAGAAGCATTTGCTGCGCTATCATCTTGGCTTCCAAATTTTCAAATGTAGTCTTTTCATCGCCGTTAACTGAAAAGCACATCCGTGGTTAAGGAAGCGGTTAATTCAAACCACTGTTAAAGTCATGCAAGTTCAATATAGATTCTCACAGCTTCTATCAAAGAATAAGTTTGATTAAAATAGTTAAGTGAAAGTGAAATAGTAGCAAAAGGAACTAGTAAATCTTAACGTTTTGTTAATATTTTATACCTCCGAAAGATTTTTTGTCTTCAAAAACAAACGTAGTATTTAAAACATGCAGCGAGGGTAGAAAACAAAATTTCAAATAAATTCAAAACACATGCGATACATTTAGCAGATAATACCAACACGGAGAACATTGAAAGTTTTTGCTCAGCAAGTTTCACACAATAATGGTCAAACTTTGTTTTTTTAATCATTGCTAGGATGCTATTTTTTTTTTTTTGTAATCGTGAACATCTCTACTACAACGATAGAGTGAAATAAACTCGCAAACTAACAGTTTCCTCTTACTCACGACAGTGTGTATCCGCAGTGTGTTGTCAGTAAAGCATGAGTCGAGAAGTTGGATCCGCAAATTGCTGCTCGAAGAAGCACTGCTGTTAGGTGTATTATTCGAGGTATCCCGCACGTCTTAAAGTCTGTTGGCATTCATTCGAAAATGTTATTTCAAGAGGAAAAAAAAAAAAATAAGTAAATAAATAAAAATACAAAACAAAGAGTATCTAGAATCATTTTTGGTCTGATAAACGAGTGACGGAACGACATTGGGAAAGAACAAACAATGCTGGAAATAGTATAACACACCTAATTGCAACATTTCTTCAAGTTACTAGCTTGAATAATACCTAAAAATGATTCGTTGATATATTCTCATATTCATATACCTACTAAATGTCGCTTTTTTTTCTTTCTTTCTTTCGCTACATGACGTTTATGCGCTGTGTTTGCCATTTTGAGGTATAAATTTAGCTAGAGTTTTGTTGGGTGAATCGAGATTAATCGGTGTAAGAGGAAAATAAGTGAAGTGTAAAGGAAACTGACGATGGAAGTATTTACACAATCCTAGACGGTGTTTTTCATTTTATTTGAATTCTCACAAAGGCTGTTATTCTTACACAGTGTGTAATTTTTCCCTCTTATCGAATACTTTTATTCTTTTTGCTTGTATATTATTTTTTATTTCTTATTGTCTTTTTTATTTTCATATTCACTATTCAGAGTACGACTCAGTTTTATATTATATAATAATACTATGTCATATAAAAAAAAAATAGCACCATATACCACCTTTAGTACTTATTAATTACTCGATTATCGTGTACAAGATATCAAAATCACAGTTTTCTATTATCCTGGGAAGATAATACGTTTATATATATATATATTTCGTTTGTAATATAGCATTCCTAATGCACGTTACAAACGGCTCCTCGAACCCTCAGCTGAACCCAAAATTATGGATTTTGTAATAGTGACCGTTGATTCGAATAATTTTTGAAAATAGCGTCAAGACAAGGGTCACGCATCCTATATTCTGAGAGGGGACATTTTACAGGCTAGCTAATGAAATATATTTATTATTGTTTATTTTTCATTTCAAGTATATGCGACAACATCGCGGGAGTTCTGAGGAAAGATCGAGGAGCGTGAGGCTGAAATCGTGATCGAAACACGTTACGGGGCTACGAAAGAAGCGTCAGAGTCACGCCGCGAGGGAATAGGAGGGGGATTCCCGTCGGTGGCCTTATTTCGCTACACTAACGCCTCATTGCATCGCGAACGCGAAGTCGTGATTACGCCACGGACGATTTCTGGAGGATCGAGTGAAATACCAGAAATATCTAATCGAAGAGCCAATAAGAATCGGGCAATATTGCGAATCGTAATGGCGGATTGTTTGAACTTCCAGCTACGCTACGCTACGTGGAATTAGTCACTCTTGTGTTTGATTCCGGTAGATTAGACCTACTCCGTGGATTAGACCTTTGGTTGGGAAATTGAAAGTTTCGAGTTTGAAAAAGTTAGAGTAAAGTTGTCTGTTACAGCGAAGCTACCTTTTATCGATACGAAGAATTTGGTGGTTTTCTTGGCGTGGCTTTATTACGGTAAGCGCTGTTGATTTTCTGCGAACTAATTTAGATGTGAATTAGATCGGCACACCGATTCACGGTTCGACATTTTGAAAAATGCGTTGGAAGCGTACTCGAAATTCGTTTGCAAATTTTCTTTGTTTCGTGGCCGTAGCTTGAGTTTCGCGATAACGCGTAGAGTCAATTTATGTTTGTTGAAAATTTAGAGTAGAATCACGATTTTTAAATAACAGTCATTTCGTTTGTAAAGTCAAAAGTAAAGCCAAATTTCGGTGCATGGGATTTAGTCGCGTTCGTGTTTTGAAAACTAGGAAACTCTACTAGGTCGCGTATCGCTGGTGTACGGGGTTGGGTTTTTTCTTTTTTTAAAGTAATATTAGAGTTTCGAATGCGTCGCGGTTAGCCCTCTTAAGTCAAGCTTGTGTTATATTGAGGATTATTTTTCTGAGAAGCGGAATAATTATTAGGGTTCTGTAATGCCGTTGCGAATAGCGCAATCGACAGATTAGCGCCATGATTAGTTGCAAGATTCGACTCTGTTCACTTACTTCTTTTTTTGTGTTTGACGAATAGCGCCGTAATTAAAATTGAGTCAAAATCCGTGATGATTAGCGCCGTAGGTTAGTAAATACGATCGCGATTATCGCATTCGAATAATTTCTTTTGTTCTTGTTAATTTTGTTTAATATTGAGAGGGCGACTAGCGCAATTAGATTTCAGATTTATGTGACATTTTGCCTCCATTTCTTTATTTTTGGCTTTTGAAATCGCGAAGGGCGAATCGAGTATTTTGTTTCTTTTTTTTTTTGTGTGTATCGCGTAGCGTATGAGTGTCTCTTATTCTTTTTCTTCACAAAATTGCGTTTTGTATTAGTATGTAGGCATGTATCTTTTGGAAGATCAATTTTTATAGCTTTAATCGTGGGTCGCCAAATTATTTTGCACACAGTGAATTCGGGGTCGCTTTTCTTTAGATGGCTGAGTTGCAATAAAAATCCGCGACACACATTTAACAATATGTTATTCGACAGTATTAATTAATCAGTTTAAATGATCTATATTAAAATTCTCTCCAAAAATATATTGTAATTTTCATACTTTTGTATACCCACAATAAGGTAAATTTGAAGAAAGGCTTTTTAAATAGTATCCTTGTAAACGTTCAATGAAACGTTCTCATATCATCTTCGTTACCATTTTTTCTATTAATTTTCTTTCAAGAGTAATCGCACTGGAATTCGATACAGACACTATGGAAATAACTTGTACTGTAATTGCCCGATATAGTACGTTCGAATACGCGTAAAAATAAAACATAACAAATGTAGTAATATTAATAGTAATAATATTAATAATAGTGTTGGCGAAATTTTGATAAACAGCCAATAAACATCAATAAAGGTAGATAAATAAAATTTGGAAAATTATAATTTTGTTTTGTTTTCCTAAAATTTAAGGTAAAATAACTTCTTTGCCGTATCTGGATCAATAGATCACCTTAATATCACCATAGCACGTTAAAAGTGCGTAGATATAACAATGAATTTTAGAAAAAAAAAAAAAATAAAAAAACCATCGATAAATTTCTCTCTTTCTGTCCTTTGCCTTTAGCAAAGTTATAATCTTCTAATCCGCAAATCATGCACCTATAAGTTTTATCTTTGTGAAATATCAATTTCTAACGCTTTCATATATCACGAATAGATTTTTCTTCCACAATATTGTGGTAACGCACATATTTTCTAGATTATTTTATCACAGGATAAAGTGGTCTTACCTCCAGGCAGACGTAGTAGTAGTAGTACTAGTAGTAGAAGTAGTAGGAGTAGTATCGATGCCAGAATTTACTATAAATACTATTATCTTTTTTTTTTTTTAAATATAAAATCTACTAATGACTGTATAAATATTTTTTTCAAACAAGATCTCTACACCAATATTAACTTTGCAATTTTTCGAACACAGAAAAGATTCTACTCTCACAGCTTATTAATTTGCATAAAATTCGCTGTTTTTTTTTTTTACCGCTTTTTGTTTTCTTGTTTCTTTTCTCCAAAGTAAAAATGAGAATTTGTTATTTATTTGACCCATGCAATATTTCCTGAAGTGAAAAATATCATGTATGTTTGCATACATGTGTTTGAGTATATACATGTTTCTATTTACATTCTTTTATGGGACGCATATGTCTTGATTTTCCATTTTTTCTTTTTTTCGAAAATTTATCAGCTGGTAGTAAGTATATATGTATATACTTGATAGATTATGAAAAATTTTTACGGTTTTTTTTTTTTGTAACTCAAGTTCTAAATGCTTTGAAAATATAGAAACAACAATGTTTCTTTCAAATATCTTCCAGTGAAGACGATCTTGCTTCTTCTCTGGCGCGACTCATTATCTTCATGATGAAATGCTGATGTATTAAATCTTCATTGTTCCATCTTCTGACGAGGCGTGATGTCATCTAGAATCTTCCTGCTATGGCTTAATTACAACTATATACACAAATATTAGGATTTGAATTTTAAATAGCCCATGCAACGATCTCTTCTCCTCGCTTATTTTATATTTTATAACAATAATCGTTCTCACTTCTCCATGTCAAATAGTATTAATCATCGGCCGGTCTTTTTACGTTTACGTTTCAATTCGGTAAACGTGTTCAATTTAGGATCGGCAAGATCAATTATACCATCGTAGTTGTAATCCACTTTGGGAATGTTTCTTGTAGAGCTTCTGGTTTGTCTACCTTTAGTTTTACCAACGTTTGCCTTTTTCACTTTTTTAGGACTCTTTGGGTGGTTGGGAACGGTGGTAGTTTTTCTTTTCAACGAAGTTGGCGATGAAATTGAGATCTCTTTACGCTGGGCCGGGGTTTTAAAACTTTTCTGACATCCGGACGCTGTAACGTTCACTTCAGCAGCAGTTTGACGCCGATGATGATTCATTTTTCTTGTTTTCTCATCCACGTTGACGCAATTTCCTATCGAAGTAAGCGAAGTATCCTTCAAATAATCCCTTCTTATCATCTCCGTAGTGTGATGAGATGAATCGTCTTTGAGTCGAGGAGATAATTCTATTACTGCGGAAGGCATCGTTGGTTTTTGTTCGAAAACGGGGACGGCATTCTGCGTGAGATTTCTGGCTTCCAGCGCCGCTATGGACATCATCGGTGTCCCAGGATAGTTTTCAACTTTTTCAAGTTTTATCGGTGTGTCTTGATAACTCATCGACATCATTGCATGGGCTTTTAGTCTCTTTTTCAAAGGTAATTTACTATCGAATTCAGGTTTATACTTTACGTCTGGAACGTTATTTTTAGCATTGGTCGGGTTTGATACCTTATTATCTATAATACTCTGTTCAATTTTATGCAGCAACTGGTCGTCGTCGAATTTTGCCAAAACTGCTTCGGTCAGCTTCAACGCCTTTTCTTGTACAACATTGTTTTTAGATGTTGGTTTAGCATCGGTAGGGACAAAGTAGGAATTCGATTGAAGATAGGAAGAGTGGGGTAGATATTGTCTGTAATGTAACTCGTAAGCACATTTCAAACAAGCACAATGGGACAGTTGACAAGTCGGAATAGGTTGTGGGATTGTTTGATACGGCTGGGAAGAACTCACCTTCATATTACAAGGTGCACAGTCACAGTGCTCATGTTCAAGACTGTACAAATTTGCAGATGTAGTCACTGTGCTATAGACATGTGGAATTTTAGGTGTGCTCCTTGGGTTTAAAGGCAACATGTTACTGGAATTAATATTATTATAATTTTTTTTCGATACCTGCAGATGAAAATCGCCAGGCGTTAATTGACTTCCATAGCAGGATGATCTTTCGGTAGACGAGCCGTCGAGACAGCTTTCAAATTCTTGTTTTATATTATGTTTAAATGTTACATTTTCAATCGACGTACCTTTAACTTTATCTTCATGCTTCTTACTTGATAATTTCCCGCTCAATCTTCCAGTTGTTGTCATATTAATCACACCAGATTCTTGACTGACCCGCTGATTCGTCGTCATCTGAACATCGGTCGGCGTTTCAGTGAGTCTGGTTAAATGTGGCAGCGGTGTTTCGATAGACTCTAACTCTATCACAGATTGCGGTGTATCGGTACTTCGCTGTCTAAAGATCTCATCGTAGTTACTTTTGCTCACAATTTCCTTCTTAATATATCCGATATCCGATTTATTTCTGTGTTGGCAACACCTATCAACGACTGATTTTAACTGTCTGGAAACTTTGTTCTTACCAACAGTATGCACTTTGTAACGTTGAATTTTCCCTCCATCTTGACGATCCGTGTTCTTTCTCGAGAGATTTATCGGAATGTGGTTCATAATATCGCGCATAGCTGTAGAGATCCTTTTGGTTGTATTAGTGGTGCTCTTCTTGTCCTCGTCTAAACACTCGGCTGTATTATCGCTAGCTTTGTTGATAATGTATAAATTACTGTTTGGCGATTTTTGTAACAGAACAACGGTCTCTCCGTTAACTATAACGTTTGTACTGTCCTTAATCATTTGCGTTACGTTATCAACTGAGATCATATTGTTATGCAGTGTACTTGAATTGAGATCCACCGTTGTTTCTAGAACAAGAGGAATCATGTCTAAAGATTCATTTTCTGTTATATTATTATTTGAGCTTTCTAACCCCAAGTCAGTCCCGTGGATTTTATTGTCGTTTATTTTTTGCCATATATCCTGTATTTCGTTGATACTCTTGCAGCTGATGGTGTTATTTACGTCAAGCAAGATTTCATTACTGACTTCTTTGATCACACCATTATTACGCAATAAATGACTTCTTTTAATTTTCGTGGCAAGACACGAAATTTCTTCGTCTACAATTTTTGGTTTAGTTAGCGATTTCTCAGAATACTCAAGGTTGGATACGTGCTGTGATACACTGGCCAGCAGTGATAAGCCGTCAATATTTTCACGAAATTGAGACTCTTGACTCGCTAATAGATCATTCGAAATATCATGAATATTATCGTCAATATTCTCAGTACAAATCAAAGTTTCGTTTATCTTTGGTATCAATGTCTGTTCATCGACATATTCATTCTCCACGCTAGTCGTCAATTTATCTGCAGTTTCAGACTCAGATTCCTTGTTTTTAAAATCATGCTGCTGTCTTTCGACGATCTCTAGCTCAGTAAATTTCGTTAATTCCGTACCATCAAATTGATCGCCTTCACTAGATTTGTAATCATACTGTTTCATAATATCGTACTTAATAGGCTCAGATTTTTCAAAACTTTCTTCGGTATTCTGCTCAATCTGACAATGATAGGAGTCCACTTCTTCTTCCTTTTCTATCGCAATCATAATTTTATTATCTACTTCTGGTTCTTTGATTGCATCTACAATAATCTGATTAACGTTGTCTTGCAGATGAAATTTAGCAGAGTTTGTATTCTCAGAATCAATGACTTCAAAGGCGGCAACGTTATCAGTGCTTTCCTCTTTCACAGCAAAGTTTATTACATTATGAATTTTACCTGACTTATTCTCGTCGTCTACCGACTGCTCTTGCACAGTATCATTCAGCGTATTTAAATACGTTTCACCAGAGTTTGTTAATCTAAGTTTATTAGTGTGGAAAGTTATGTTCGTTAGATCATTATTAAACTCATCTTTAATCCTTGGTAAATCGTTCCTGATATTATTCTCACGTATCGCATCGCTCGTGAAGTAGCTGGATAACGACGAGTCCAGTCTTATGTTTTCAATCTCACAAGTGATTTTAGAATTCTTGCACGACTCGCTTATTTCAGTATTGTCCTCTGCATATTCATCAAGATCGACAATTGCCACATCCGAAGCATCTCGAGTGAAAATGACAGCGACATCGGAGCTCTGTGAAGGACTTCTGTAAGCTTCAGATGTTTCACAAATCTGTTCTCTTCCTGTACTTAATACTTGTTTGTGGACCATGGACATGCTGTCGTTTTCAGTGGAAGCAGTTAGAGTACCTGTTTCATTTTGTTTAGATGGACTGTTCACGTGATTCTCATTATTGTTTTCGGTAGTGCTGCTGTCATCGCCATAAGTTTCGCACATATGACTTAAAGTATTGGACAATTGAGCAACAGATGTTTCTGATTGGATTTCGAACAATGAATTGTTGCAATTTGTATCACGCTTTAACATGTGACTAGAATCTGTGCAAGGAATTGTAACTGTCTTTGTTGCTCCACACGTCGTCAGTTTCTCAGCAAACTCAGGCGTTTCGTCTTTATTAGAGTTCGCTAAATTTTCTGCAGGAACAAAGTCATTTGCAAAGTTTGACAATACGCAATTTTCAGGCACTTGCGTCGTCACACTTGGCAACGATGCGGGTGAAACAGGATTAGTGACATCATTAACTGGCAAAACCGAAGGCTCTGGAGTAGTCGCAGTCGACAAAGACTTAGCCGAGGTGCTGTCAATTATACCAGGGAGTGGTAAATTGTTAAATGAATTGCTCGCATCAGATTGAGCTTTCTTCTTTTTTTCCCCTGTTTTTGCACTTTTCGTGTTAAGTTTCTTTTTCACTTCTGCCAGCCAGTGCAGCTTGAGCTGCTTCTTCTTTTTTATAACTTTTTCCGTTATTTCTTCGGTCGTTAAATCAATGTACAGAATGTCACCTGTCTTCTTTGATTTAGGTCTTGGCGGTACTTTTCCAGGTTTATGCGGCTTCAATGGTATCACTTTACTAGACTCATGTTTTGTTTTGATGTTATTTACCGATTTCGTACCTTCTTGGGCTGAACATTTTCCCATACAAATCCCGCTGCCGCTGCAGATGCAGTTTGTTTTCACCAAATTTCGCTGGCATGTTTCTGCACCTGGTATATTGACATTGTCGTTCAGATTGTCAATGTGGTTCGTATCTCTGCACATGCCACTGCCTCCCAACTGGGAATAAATATACACGTGTATATTAAATGTTAGAAACAAATCCTTGGAAGATGAACTTGAAAAATTTTCTTTCCCCTTCAAATTATGTCTTGAACAAATAAATGCAATCTTAAACCTACAAGTTTCCCTTATATTTAACACCATATTTTGAGATTTGACAGCACGTTTATAACTGCAAAAATTTCAACTCAGAAAAAAAATGAACTTAACAATTATGTTTTACTGTTGTTACTACATATAAAACACCATAAATTACTCATGCAAGATTGAATCTAATTTGTCTATCCTATCTAGATTCGCAGAACAGCAGTTGTCTAAAAAAAAGTATTTATATAAAACGAAAGGAGGTAATATAAAGTTTTAGGTACATACCACTTTCAAATTATCCAAGCTAGGTACGTTTGGAGTGAAATTTGGTTTACCAAGGTCACCCTGATCTTCATCCTCTCGATTTTCCTTGCAGTATTGGATAAATAATTTGCACGACTGTTCTATATCAAATTTGTGTAGTAAAAGAAATTTAGTCGAATTTGCCTGAGACTTTGGAACCTTTGGCAGCACATATTTGGCCAGAAATGGTGTCGGACACACGGGAGGTGGCCCTAGGTGTGAAATGGCTGTTGAATTTATCTGATTCTTCACGGTCGCGTTGCTATTTACTTTTTTCCAAAGCCGGTAGATCAACAGGTAACGAACATACATTGTGTCACAATTATGTCGTGCAGGTATAGTCTTGGATATTTTTCTGTGAGGGAAACGTAACTTGTTTATTTAATTGTTACCAAGTGACTTGCAGATCGATTTAGCAACATCTAGCAAAATCAGCAAACTCTTCTGTTGTCGAACAGATATTCATGCAATTCTTAATCAGCTTACGTTAGGATTGGATCCAAGATATCATGGTAATTCCGATTGATGAATTTTGCTTTGATGAATGTATCCAGAATGTGATCGTTTGAGTTTTCTGCAAATTATTTTAAAACAGTTACACATTTTTCATAGTGTACATTGCCAGCAATCGTGATTTATCACATTAAATTCAAACTTTATGCAACATTATTTGTGCCACTAGTCTCTGACCATTAATCAACAAAATCAATTGAATAGATAAGTATAGAGCAGTGGCTAAAGTAATCGAAGTTTATTGCTATAATTTCAGCGATGGTGCAACTAAAGAAGCAGGTTGAGTGTAAATCAACTTGCCAAGGTAAACAAAGAGGCAGGACGATAGACGGGCGGCAATTTTGCTGTGGTGTTCTTTCCCTCGCCGAGATGCCTTCAGCTCCATATCCATGTACATCGCCAATAGATCCGACATCTTATCCAGGTATGAATTTCTATCGCATATCTAAAATATTTTTAAACCAATTTTGAACTTCCATTTATTTGCTGTGCAAAAAGAATCCGAATTGCGATTGCAATAGAGGGTGATGTTTGATTACTTACCTCTACAAGTTCTCGATAGAAGAATAAAAAGAAAAGCAACGTCTCGCTAATCGAATCTTTTAATTTGGCTGCCCTATAAGGTTTGGTGTAACATTCGGTAACGTTAACGCTCACATTTCTGTAACACAAATGCATCGTATCAATGAACGAGTGATTTCAGAAACAAGGGAAATCTCGCCTGTTAGATTTTTTTCCAGCAATCTGCTTTGTAAATTTATGTTCAATTTTTCATAACAACTTTGTTTTAGAATCTATAGTCCAGTGCTCATATTCTTTTTTTTTTTGTACATTTACTGATCTATAGAGTGGGTAAATTAAAAACGGTGCGACACTAAGATGCATATGCAATCAATTATATAAGTTATTTTGCCTTTATTGTATTTATGTGCAACTATAATGTCCAATTTTACGAATTATATACATGCGATCTCTAGATTTTGCTTCGAGCTGTCTAAAACGAAATCTACATTAAATTTTTCAGTCATCTTTTTAGAATTCACACTTTTTGTGCTCAGAAACACTTCTTTATAGTAAATGGAATATTTCTCACTCTCATATTAGGCGAATTGATATAATAAGTCAAGTATTTTTTACATGATACTTAATGCACTCTAGCCAATTTTAGTGATCAGTTTTGCATTGAACTTTTGTAACATTTTCAATGATTGCAGTTTTATAATTTCTTTTGAAATACCGTCATCAATCAATATTTACCTGGCGTAGAATTTCATGAGCTTTATTAACGAGACGATATTGGGCTGAGCCAGAAGGCACCTACACTTTTTCTTGAATTCTGAAATCCAAGGGAACAGTTCTTCAACAGTCGATTTACTTCCTTCATATTCAGCCTTAGTCTCTTCATTTCTTTCAAGTGCTGTTCCATTTTCATTAACTGCGGATGTAAATTCATTTTTTCAAAAAATGCGTTGGTCAATACTGTGTATTATTTGTCGGTGAAATAAATTTTCTATGCAATTAAATCTATTAATTTAAAATTGAAGAAGAGGAATTTAAATATATACGACGAATTTTTACTGCGACTTTGTACAGGTGTAAACCATTGATCAAATGACTCTATTTGTTTGGAGATACATTTTTAGATGTAAAACAAAAAACGTGAGGATTTAATGGGGTAAATTCAGTCAAATTATAGAAAAAATTGTTCAATTTTTGAGTCAACAAATCGAAAACAAAAAGAATAATGCTAAAAGATTGTCTTTGTTTGGGAAATTTTCGGGTTTTCTTTCACTTCTCCACCCCTCTTTCCCCCCGGAAATGACCAGATGCTAAACGACCCTTCTTTGTCTCAAGACTCAAAATAGAAACATGAGAATGAAAAGCTAATTATTTTAATATCCAAGCGTTACAAACCTTGCGTAATAATAAAATGTGAAGAAACATCGCTTGAATATTTGCGACGATATTCGGCAATATTCGCACGTGACTATTCGTGGATTTTCAAGGGGTGAAGCAGGCCAATTGGTTATACATACGAACAAGATACTTGATTTAACGACAAGTGCGGTAATTCGGAGGGAAATTTGATTGCCAATAATCATAGCGAAACAGATGAAAGACGACGGAAGAGACAATTTTCATACGCGAAGCGAAACCGAAGCAGGAAAAGGTATGCGTTCGCAAAATTTGCAGGGATACGATAACGGCGGATATGTGAAAATTTGGGCTTGATATAATTTTCGATATTTAATTGAAAAATATAGAGAGAAAAAAATGCGATACGTTTATAGGTTTCTCCGTTTTTAGGTTAAATATTGATAAACAACGCGGAACAATAAATATGGCCGAATGAATTTTTACCTTCAACTGGCGTTATCCGATCCTGGGTGCTCGTTACGGACGTTTCCTGATTTGCTTCACTCATCGCGTAACAAACAACCGTCTTTTGAATACGTAAAACGCTACATAAAGACGTTTAATTTTTTTAAATCAAAGTATAGCTATCTCCATCGCGATTCCCTTGCTCCCGTTGTTCCCCTCCTGCATCTAACAACGACACTGGTCTTCGTTATCTGTCGTTTTTCGGCCATCCACTGGATATCCAATGGGATACGCAGGACTACAGACCCTCGGTTTTCCAACGGCAGTCTCCAGAGCGCGCCACCATCTCGTTCACCAATTTGAACGTAGTCGGTTGATTCATTGTTGCAACGAATTATTCGATTATTTCAACCGTCTTTCGTTCGCTTATAAATGAGCGCGCTTGGCTCTCTTTTGTTTTCCGTTTTTCATTTTTTTATCAGCTAAACAGAAGCATTTACTTTAACTGTTATTTATTGCTATTCAATACGGCGTCTTTTTGTGCAATACTTTGACTGAAGGTATTATACATATTATTACGCGTACATCGTTTAAGTCGCATATGCGCAATGTATACCTTATAAATATAGTATAACAAGATTACGAAACGACGGAAAATCTTTTGTAGCCATGTTAAACGCCCGTCTGACCTTAGGCCTTAGGGTTTCCAAACCACTTACCGCTGTATTTAATATGAATTCGTAGGTAACACGAATACATGGATGCTTAAACTTTACAGTCTACGATACGAAGCCCCGATATGAACTTTCACGCTCCAACGTGAGTCAATACTGAGTAAACCTCTGCCCTAAAACGGCGTTTAGAATTCAGTTAACGTCGTAACTACAAAGCCTTAAAATAGAACTTCAGTATATGGGAAATCAAACTTGACTTGTGGAATTTGCATACATTCGTTATTCATTGTTGAGACACATATTTCACGTAGCAAAAGGGTGACGTAGAACCCGTAGAACCGTTCGGTTAATCAATATTCGGAAGTCAGCTAGTCGAACGCTTCGTTCAAATTTCTCATATCTGCACTTTGGCAAAGATCGGCCCATCAGCACTGCAACGCGATCTTACCTAGATAAGATAACCACCTCGGTCGGTAAGATAGAGAAGGCCCGAGTATTCGTGTCTCATGGTTGACCGTCGCGCCGCGAGATATCGCGCCTGGTTGTTGAAAAACTTCGAAACTGTCGAACCCATAAACTTGTCTCAGTAAGTCTACGCCACTTGAGGGCAGCGCGCGCAAGTTGCCCGGCGTCAGGGGGACTCGGAGATCCGGGCGCGGGCGGTTTCCATCAAACTTCATACGTCTCGTAGTTAGTCGCTGGAAGTAGGAAATTCCGAAATCAGTCAGTCCGCCGGTGTCAAGCGCCGCGACGACCTCCGGTTCGCCGCAAGTAAATGCCGTACAGTTGGTTAGTGGATTATCGAGAATAAAAACACAGAAAAATTTAACAATATTCCTGAAACTGTATTCCAATATCTACACCGTGTATTAAAAAGAAGTAAACTCGAAAATTATATCTCGTCTTTTTTTTTTCTCTTCCATATTAAAATTAAATTATACTAATATTTACGTACATAAATGATATAAAGTTTAAAATAAGGTATAAATAATTCTATACATCCATATACGTACGTGTCCGTATAAATTGTTTTGTAGAGTTGGTTTATGTTACGCATGTAATAAAACAAAATACATAAGAAAAACAAAAACGTTTCTTTATTAATTTAGTATTAATTTTCTCTTCTTCTGTATCTTCTGAATTCTTATAATAATTTATATACATTCTATGAAATCGCATAACGATAAAAAGAATAATACCGCGCGTCGAGCAGCTCGCTCGGTTTGTCGTACTCGAGTACTTACATATATACACACCTACCTACCGTCTACACCACCTTTGTAATTCTTGGCAAACGACAAACGGTTTCAACGACGATGACGCTAGTCTAGAACGCAGATGAAAATAAATCCGCGCACCGTACGTGCAGTTATACATATATACGATATAGTGCGTACGATTGTCAACTAGAATAAAGTAAAAAAAAATTTTGCAGGTGTTTCATCTGCATAAAGGTTCGAAGCACCGGTTACACGAATTCGACGAAAGTGATGCGGTATCGTGAACGGGAACATTTAATTGTCATTACGTTTTTCAACGAAAGTGCTTTCTATGTATAAATGTTATTCTAAATGGACAGAAACCGTGTGTAATAATTCACGTTTCCATTAATACTTCTGTACGATTAATCATATGTGTCTATAAGCGACAAATGAGACGCAAATACAAATGTATTAAACAAAAAAAACGGTAATAACAACAACAATAATAATAATAATAATATTATACGAGCACGTATGGTGATTATGAGTTTGGAGAAAGTTTCTTTTAAAAATTCATCGATACATGTATAATTACACGTATACATAAAGATTTTTTTAAATATAAATAATACGACGACGTTTTGAACATGTTTAAACCGACGCGGTTAAATTATTCTACGATTAATATTCATCGATTATAATATTATCGGCGAAGAAATTTGAAATTACCGAAGACAGAAAAGACCAGACGGAGTTTCGTCTCGATTAAAGAAGACGAACGCAACATAGAAAGTAAGAATTTCAATTTCATTTCCACACATAAGCATATCCGATTATATTTTCAGGTTGAAGAAAAGAAGTGTAACGAACTTGTGGAACCCCGTCTGACTTTTATTACTCCCGCGGCTTTCAGAACTCGGGGGAAAACAAAAATATATTTGTCTGCATTTCTTTCACGCCAGCGTCTGTTTTTGCTCCCACCCCCCTTCACTTTTCGTTTTTTCATTCGTCTCATATCGGTTTGTATTACAGAGTAATTTCCAAAGAGAAAAAAAGTAAACCAAAGTAGCGCCCCCCCCTCCCCCCCCCCAGCCGTCTGGATACGTGTTTTTGTTGACGAATACACGAATATAATTAACGATGTCTACACGTGCCAAAATATGCGTAAACTGTTATATATTTTATATTTCAAGGATGCCGTTTAAATACCGATTTCAAGTAAATGAAATAAAATCTCCGTCCCTATTTTATCGCGAGCGATGAAAAAAATAAAAATCGATTTTCTATCTTGTTTTTGTATTCGGGTGAATTTTTTAATTACCTTAACTTTGCTCGTTAAAATTATTCGAAGTTAAAGTTTTAAATTTCTGGCTTATTTTATGCGGGGTAAATTTGTTCGATCATCAGATTCAGTTTCCTCTGTGTAATATGATAGTTTTGAAATATTAACGACGCAATTTGAACCCGCCGCAGAATCTGAACTCGGGGTTTAGACCCATTTCAATTTCACAATCAGTTTCAGCTAATCAAACGATTTTACACCCCCCCACATCTCCTTCGAGTAGGTGCTGGTATCTTGAAGTGTTTCATAACTCCGTATATATATATACTCATCGAGCAAAATCTTCGTAATTGCGTACGTTACTACGTAGGGCGTTTTTGCAATCCAGTTTCGTTTAATTTCAGATTGGCTACTGCGTACCTGTGTGATTATTCAATTATTATTAAAGCCGCGATATTATAACACAATTATTCACTCTATAGGTAGGTAGCAATAATAGCGCGATCGTTGTACGAGATATACAAGAATAGATATAAAGACAGAGTAACGAAGAGATTCTCTTTTAAAGATACCTATAATGAATTCGTTCAAATTCACGAGCTACGAATCAAAATTCCACGCGAGTTTGGAACGGTTTCAAAACGTTAAGATAACGGCTAATTTAAATTTCCGTATCATGCAATGTAGACGATGTCTATAACTCTTGTTTTACGATATCTATCTGTGTT
This sequence comes from Neodiprion lecontei, assembly GCF_021901455.1. Taxonomy (NCBI): domain Eukaryota; kingdom Metazoa; phylum Arthropoda; class Insecta; order Hymenoptera; family Diprionidae; genus Neodiprion; species Neodiprion lecontei. The sequence continues at coordinate 2,167,330 of NC_060261.1, read as the reverse complement.
TGTCATATCTGCGGTTTCGGCCTTACACATTATTAACGTCGGATTGAAATAAAGATTGTCCTAACAAAATTTGAATCTTATATGTATATACAGATTCGTCATGTATGGTTGAACATTTTTTTCTTACAAAAAAAAATTTTCTTTCGATACTTTTCGTTTCGGAATTTCTTTTCATATATAGCATATTCATGGTATATACATATATAATAATATCAAGCAATACTGAACTGATCGATGAATTGCGGACGTTTCTTATAACAGTTTTATGCTTTGTGGGTTTATCGTGGCAAAAGCAGCGTTAGTCACGCGACGATATGATTAATAATAAAAACTTGACGAATAAAGATTTTGTATCATTCTTTGTTGTTGCTGGACGAGTTTCTTCCCCTGCAAGCTGCCATAAAAGCAATTTAACCCTGAAGCCAACCTAACCGGCATCCGGTTTATATCTCCGTGAAATAAATTTCCCCCGGACTAAATTTTCCGGGCAAAATCACCCTGAACGAAATTTTCCCTCGGCCTAAAATCTCTCCGAATAAAATCTCCAGGATAATAAATAGTAAATAAAATGAAATAAATATACCTGCTGTATACGGAAGAAACTCTGATATTTAAAATAAATGAATAAATTAAAATGAATGTCCGGAAGAATTTTTGAGTGGGGTAATTTTTTACGTGGTGAATTGATTCGCTTGCATATTGTCCGGGAAATTCAGTCCGGGGATAATCAATCCAGGTGGATTTAGTCCTAGAACTGTAGCAAACAGTTTTCATCGAACGTGAAAGAGTAAAATCGTTATTGGATTTGTTTCTTGCTTAGACAATCTCTTCCTTTATTCTAGTCTCGCGACTCATCGTTTTACTTTCAGGCTATCGTGATCCGGTAATTTTACGTACGCTTGTCACTCTCGCGATGCGCCTGACGACAACGCTTTGAGAGTAAAGTCGTTCTCTTCCTGTGATCATCTCTCCCGTAGTTATGTATCATTTTTCTTCTATTCCATGGCTCCCGTACATTTTTCGATAAAACGATAAGATTCTCCTTTTTCATTTCTCCACCCAATTCATTTTACCCACCATGTATGTATAAATTTTCACGGTTTTATTAGTTTTCCGACGAAATCCCGGCTCAAATATCCTTTTTGGGAACTTAGGAGAGCCCTCCGTACCCGCGTTACAGCGTTCTCAACTTTCGGCCAATCGGCTGAGTGACACGTGACTCAAACATCGCGTTGCGCATGCGCAGCGTCAGCAGCGCGCTTTCTCATTGGTCGGCAGTGAAAGTCGGATTACTCGATAAGTGTTGCGCTCTTAATCTTTCCGTAAAAGGATATCCGCACCGGATTTTTGCTTGCAGGGATCGAGCCAATACTTTTTTGAAAAATCGTACGTGAAATTTCAAAAATCGTGAATATGCGTAACGATGAAAAGTGGCAAATCTCGGGATCCAGTGGACCATCATCCCCTCCCTTGTTAAAGATATAAAATTGTACGGTAAAATTGTAGCTTTGATGTCACCGCCAGAATCCTTTCCTTTTTTACACACGAAACAACAACTACCCGAATTCATCGACCTTTATTCGGCGCCCGGTTCTCAGCTCCAGTCATTACACGTGGCGTACATACCTTATATATTATATATGTATATATAAGATATATGTATGTGCATTATGTGTGTATAGATATGAATCATATGTGTATATAGAATGTAGGTGCAGGCTCGTAAAATAAAATCCCACCGTTTTAAGCTGAAATTACATGGAACCCTCTCTCGAAGTAGGTAGAACGGAACCGTATATATGCGTTATATAGGCATGGTATATGTATGTAACACGTATCTACATTGCCGTCGACGTTACGTCAGCCGGCGAACCGCGAATTCCCGAATTCCACCGGGCGTAGGTACGTGAGAGGATCTAAGGGGTGAATTAGAAACACGGAGAAGACTTATTCTCAGAGAAAACGAGCCGGTTTGGGTACATACATAACCACCTATATTGTAATATATAGTATATAATTTATATTATACCCAATCCTAACCTACACTACGGAAAATTCCAGATGTTTGTGATATTGCGACAGAGATTCCGAGTATGAAATAATGTACGTAAAAAAACAAAGAATTTGTTCACTTTACCAAGTATGGCGAAATTGTTATTTTTTTTTTATTTTTTTTCTCTTTGGTAATTCAAATGCATACGGTTACATTTGATAAGGCAAAATGTCGTTCTGACCACGTTTTCCTTGAATGAAAAATGACTCATTTTTCAACGAAATTTCGTCAAATCAAACAAATCTTTTCTCTGTGCATTCATGTATACAAATATAATATGATCCATTTATATGAAATTCAATGTTTTGCCTACATTATAGGTATATGTATACCTAAATTTCAATTGTATGTAAATATGATTCTTTCTGCAAGTAATTGAAGAACCGCGATCGTTGAACTTCAATAATATTATATTGTGTAACAAGGATGCAAACTCGATATTTTAGGGCCGAGCGTAAGTTTGCAATATGAGTCGTAGGTGAGCCGAAGACGAATATTGAAAATACGCGAGGCGAAAAGACCGTTGCCTCCTTGACGCGCACGATTCTTCACATAACGAGAGTATGCTACGCATTTTTTCACGAAGCACGAAATCGAGGTTATGGTCGCGTAATGTCGGATTTGTTCGCGACAGCGCATGCGCGGAGTACGGAAAGGACCGCTTTCAACACTCCTAGGACTTAAAAGTGGTCTTTTCAGTACTCCGCGCATGCGCATTCGCCGACTCACTTGACCGTCATGAAAACAGGTACTTTGCGTACGGAAAACACGCATGGAAAAACGCGTAAAGCATGCTCGCGTTATATAAATAACGTTTGCGAGTATCGACCGAACTGAACTAACTTCTGGCCTATGTAACACCTCGCACGGAAAATGAGATACAAGTTAACCGCAACTGAGGTAATACATACATGTATATTATCATACAGTCCGAGGTCGTGCAAGTCCCTATGTAAGTACAATTAGGTATACATACCTATTCGACCTATTCTCGAGGATTGGTTTTGTACAAATCGATCGACCTGTCGACATATGTGTGCATGTATGTAGGTAGGCATGCACATGTACATGCATAGGCTTCTTATTCGCCGGCATATTGACCACACTTGACCCATAATTGTACTTTAGCTTACACGATGTGTGTATAACCAATTATATTAAGTATTAATCTTATGACACACCTAGATCTGTGCATAAAAAAATTGTGTTATTAATTACTAAAAGGTGAAACTAACCCATTCGCTTTTTTGTACACAATAGTGTACAATATTGATATTCGTTTTTTAAGATTTTCTCGATATATACTGCATATTAAATAATTGTCAAGTATATGAAACAGGAGTAAAATTTTCTGACAAATCGATTGCCGCTGTTTATTTTGTGGAATTATTCTCACATTGCGAGAAAAACGGTAATTTTGAAAAAAAAAAGAAAAGAAACCAGCGATTTCCGAAACATGTCTAAAACATCTGAAAATAGTCCCAAAAGTCTTTCTTTACTCAATCAAAGGCATTTTGAGTCAATATTTTCGTTTTAAAGTGAACGGGTTAAATGGTATAATTTATCTATATGGATATATGATGTATACTTGTAATTGTCTGACTATAAACGCGATCGTGTATCACGGAGCGAACGGGAAATACAGCTCTTGTATAAAGTTTGAATGATCTTTCCTTGCCGAGCAGCAGGAGCAGCACCAGCGGCAACGCGATGTAGTTTCTGGCTTCTCGTCTCGCTTATTACCCACTTCCGTCTCTGTTACTCCCTTATAATTATACAGATATTGCTGATTGTTTAAATGCCGATGCGCAGCATGTTTCAGCGACACGTTATACCTACTTTAAAATTATAGCTGATATCCATCATGAGAAGAAGCTTTCTTCGAGGCGAATAACATCAATGTACACAATGCACGATCATATTTTACGATTTGGAATTTTTTTTCTCACCCTGTAACCTTCGTTTATATATCCATGACGTTTTTCTTCCCTCGTACATTTTTTTTTCTCTATACATATATATTGGCATGGATCTGGTTTCTTCGCGTCACACGTGCGAATATAAACGTATATCTATGTAATTCTTATATATTGTGATATTATAAGGATATTTGATCGAGGTGATAAGATTTTTTTTTTGGTTCAAGGATCGCGCAGTCGAGTATATGTATATAATATATACGAGGTGTCGGAAAAAAACAGCACACGTAAAAAATCGTGAACGAAAAAAAAAAAAAAAAAAATACAATGCACGAGACGTTTTTTCACGAATGTCTGTCATTTTTCAGACATTGTTTTATTATGAGCTTGGGTAAGGATAAAGCACGTATACAACCAACTTGAATTTTTTTCATTCCATAATTCTGTAGAAAAACGGGTTTCAACGGTTTCCACTTCACGGTTTTCAAAATTCATAACTATAATCGAACATAATACATCGCGATATTTTCGAATTTAACGTTAAATTCTCAGCATATTTTTTTTTGTATCCGGAATCTATGATAGCTGGAACTAAAATATTATTTGCATTTATAACAGCGAATGCACCTACAGTTTAAAGAGTTATTGAAACATTTACTGTATCAGCGACGAGGTGACGTGTACATATATGTATACATCGTGAATATAAACATATGCATATCTGTTTTATATGTAATTGAAACACGTGCGGTCGCACGTGCGGATAAATTTGAGTTGGAAAATTGCCAGTTAGGTATGAGGAGAAAATGAATAAAAAAACACGTTAACAACACGATTATATATTATGAATGCGCGACATTGACTAGGCTTAGAACCTGTACGTCTATAATTATATACTCTGTTTTTTATTTTTTATTTTTTATATATTTTTTATTTATATATTTTTTTATATATTTATATATATATAATATACATCTCAGCATACAGCAATTCTATATTCGATATAACATTTTTTTTGTATTTCATAAGTTTGCGTGTTCTGCAAATTTTATGCAGTGTTAAAGTCCGTATGACGATAACAGGTATAAATATTTGATTATGATATTACGAATTCGAGGCAAAAAAATTTCCATGTTAGACTGCACTTGACACAATCAAATACTAATGTTACAGTTTTTGTAGGTTGATTCATTCCGGATGAATGTAGAGAATGGATTCTGCGTAAGATAAAAATATATTTTTTCGCATACGTCAATTCGATTCAACGGCAGACAATTTCTTCATATTTGAACTCCGGAAATCAACATGGCGCCGAGGTGAGCAATCAGCTGATCATTTCGGCTGAAATTTTATATTGTTCGAATACGCACGGGGTTTATAGAAGTTTGTTATTTCCAGCACGTGCAATTTCCTGTAAACACAACAACTTCTACGCTGTTTTTATAAATATTTCACGTTTTTTCACGTTATATAGCTATATTATATTTGTGTATATACAAACCGTTTTGTTTTCAATACAGATCGTAGCAATAAAATCGTAGCGTGCAAAAGCAAATTATGCTATTTCAAGTAAGGTTATATGCGATCGCTGCAAGTTGTCCTCCAAATTTATTACACATAAATTTACACGGTACATACCTAAAGACACAAAATATTAGGGTATATACATAGGTATATCGATTTTACTGATTCCTTTTTCTGTTTCGTTATTTCGGTTTGTTGGAAACAACTTTCTTGATCCGATCACTTTTTTCTTGTGTTTTTGATATCATTCTAAAGTAAGAATGGAACAAACAAGAAATCAGACGGAGAGGAGAAAAAGAAAATAACAATACCAGCATAGTCAGAGTGTGTAAAAGAAATTTTTACATTTGATTGAGGAATTCAACAAAGTAAGTTAATTTTCGATATCCCGCTGCGCTTTCAATTTACTTACAATCAACCTAAACTACAAGGAAATGGAGTTTGCATGTTACACGGTATATATTGCGCACGCATGCCATGTCGCAGGGATAATCTGAATAAAGCTCATTCTATACGGTGTTAAGTTCGGCGAGAAGCCGAAAGCTTTCGCAGGTGTGCTTGTACATGTAGCGGGTCATTTTGTCAAAGTGTGAAATGGGCAATCTAATATAGGATACATTCGCCAATATTTATGAAATTCAGATACAAGTTATCGAAATCCCCCTGCATTTATGCAATCTAGGATATGCATTAACGTAATCCACCTGCAAGTACGCAATTTGGATACATTTTAACAAAATCCGCCTGCATTTATGCAATACGGATATGTAATTTTCAAATCCGCCTGCAATTATGCAATTTAAGGCACATTTTAACAAAATCCGCCTACATTTTATTGTGAATATTAAATTATTCAATAATCCTTGGGCAAGCTGTGCTAAACCGAACAGGCAATCTGCAAGTAGGTACATACATATTGGAAATACGAAATTATAGCTTCGTTCGTTCACCGTCTGCCGTCGCGCGAAAAGACGACGACCTCTCTGGAAACTCGCGACCTCGTAACCGATGCAGAAGCAATCAATCAACCAGACATGGACTATAGAATATGTATATACATACTCGATGGCTTGGGTTCCACATCATGCGTGATGCCGTATTATGAGAAAATTATAGTAATAATGAGCTGAATAAAGAGACAATATAATGTTGCAATCACCTGAAATAGTTTATTGTGTAACCAGGAGGGAGACTCGGTCTTTTCGGGCCAAGCGTAAGTTTGCAATATGAGTCGTAGGGGAGCCGAAAACGAATATTGAAAATGCGCGAGGCGAAAAGACCGTTGCCTCTTTGTTGAACGAGATTGTTTATATAACATGAGTACGTTCCGCGGTTTTTCACGAAACACGAAATTGAGGTTAGGGTCGCGTCATGTCAGATTTGTTCGCGACAGCGCATGCGCGGAGTACAGAGAAGACCACTTTCAACACTCCTACAACTTACAAGTGGTTTTTTCATTACTCCGTCACTCGACCATCATAGAAACGGGTACTTTGCGTATGGAAAATACGCATAAAAATGCGTATATGAAGGTATGTTTTTAAGATTAAGAACAATTTATTCATTTTTTTTACTATAATTTCTTAGTAACTACTGCAAAATGAATGAGTATGTGGATGAATCGATGATATTAAAGAATAAAATAAAATAAGAATAAAATAAAATAAGAATAAACTGAACGCATGGCAGCGCGTGCAGCGTGAATATAATTGCACGGTGTTTGTATTGTACACAGGTACCATAGAGTGTTAGCAAACTTCTGTTCAATGTATAATTCAATCCGTGCCACTCTCCTAAATTGGCGAACCTTTTAAGCTGTACTCCAACTCGGTGAATGAAACTGAGATAAGGATGGATCGAAGAAGAATATATCATGTATATGTATGTATTTTTCTTAACGGATAATACAGGCGAGGAGAAACGAACGAACAAAATTAAACTAACGATAAAAGACAGTAAAAATTGAATCGTGTCGAATGAAAATCTGACAATCAGTAACGGAAGTCACGATTTGCAATACACAGTTATTATCACTACTGCCATTATTATTATTATTATTATTATTATTATTATTATTATTAATTGTAAGAGAGCATCTGTATTGTAAGAACAGAACGCTCAGTAAACGAACAAGTAGTAGTAATCCGCTTTAGTCAGCCGGTGTCGCCGACGAGTCGCTAACTACATATAGAAACGCCGACATCGGTGGCTAGACTATGCTGAATAACCGGCGTTTTCCTCGCGGCGAAAGAGGGTGCAGGCTTTTTTCCTTTGTTATCTCGAGCTTCTTCTTTTTTCCCTCAATTCATGCAAACGATTGTCTTTTCGACTTGAATGCATTTCACGGAAACGGTTTAAAATTCACAGTTACGTTGTGGAAATTGACGTATGTACAAGAAAAAAAAAAGAAATGAAAGAAGGAAAAAAAAACCAAGGGGAAAAATTAGAATGCACAAAAAAGTTCAACGAAATGTTGAAATCATATTTTTTTGTCCTATAATAAGCAGTAATAAAATATCTATATCATGTTACGTGTATGCCTAGAATTTGATTCAGTTAGAAAAAATGTATTAGATATAAATGATTTATGCATATAATCTTGACAACAGACCTGTTTTAAATTCCAAGCGTGTGTATACATTCACATAATAATTCATGTATCCCACTTATCTATGTATATATTATATATACGAAGATTGGGGGACGATGACGGAGTTTCGTGATTCGAAAGTGCGGTTCCAAGTTACTCTTTGTATTCTCTTTTCTCCCCGCGTCTTATTTTCACCCAATCTCATATCTATACCCTTTTCTTTACCCTTGGCACGTATCCATTGCCTAGAGGCTACTAGGGAAAGAAAACCATGGACGCGCGCGCATTCCAATTTCCAGACTCGTACGTGTGTTATATGAATATATTAAGATTATTTGTTGTGCGTAGTTACTTCATCAACGATTTTCACGATCGTTAATACATTATGAACAAGTGCGAATCTTTTCAGCGATTGATAAACCTCAATCCGTTATTACTAGGAAAAACAAAAACGATGAAAGGAACTTGACTGAGAACAAGGAAAAAAAAATAAGTTAACAAATGTATATAAAATTTGTATATATCGGGAGAGTTCGTGGAAATGTGTGGCGAGCAATTCAACATTCGATAAATCCGCTTGCATTTATGCAATTAATCAGGGCATTCACTTTTCTCGTCGATATCGATATTTCTTCATTTCTCACAATTCGTCGAATATTCATTACTTCCTCCAACCATATAATTGATTTACCACGAAACAAATGTCGAACGGTAAATTGCGTACCCTAAATTGCATAAGCACAGGCGGATTTACCCACCGTCAAATTTTCCACCGTCAATTTCTACGAATTCTCCCGTTACACGCAGTATTATACATATATTTCTTTCATTGTTTTAACTTTCTGATCCAGGGTATTTACTTTAACCGTGGATATCGGTATTTCCCAATTCTTCATAATTGGCCGCATATTCACACTTCCTCCAACCGTATAATTGATTTACCACGAAACAAATGACGATCGGTAAATCGTGTACCCTAAATTGCATAAGTACAGGCTGATTTACTCACCGTAAAATTTCCCATCATACATTTCTACGAATTCTCTCGTTACACGCAGTATTACAAATATTTTTTTTTTATTGTTTTAACTTTCTGTTTCAAGGTATTCACTTTACCCATCGATATCGACATTTCTTCATTTCTCACAATTGGCCGAATATTTCTCGCTTCCATCAATCACATTGACGTCCCACGAAACAAATGACGATTGTTAAATCGTGTACCCTAAGTTGCATACATGCAGGCGGATTTACCCAACCTTAAATTTCCCATCAATATTTTTTTAATCTTTTGACTTTCTTTCCGTACCGTGTGACGTAGCTTTGTGTATATTGGGGTTCGAGGTTTCGAGACAACTCGGTACCATGTTGTGTTGTTATACCCGCGTAGGTATAATATTATAAGTGAGGCGAGAGAGAGAGAGAGAGAGAGAGATAGAGAGAGAAGGGTGCGGTGGCAGTAGTAGAAGTAGAGGCTGAGTCAGGCAGGCCGTAGTCCCCGGCGGAGCTTTCAATCGATACAGCTTCCCACCGCGACTCGCGTTGGGCGCGGTGGAGGACCTACCTGTTAGCACGATCGACAAACTCCGTTATACCTACGTCTATGCACACGTACGAGTGAATCTGCACGCATATGCACACGGATTATACACCATCGTGCATAAGTTTTACCGCGTTGTTTGTTGTTTGATATTTTTTATTTTTTTTTACCTACCTTTTTTTTCCCTCTCCTTCTTTCCAACTTGAACACTTTCCAGCTTCGATTCATTATGTCTTATCGCGATATGTCGCGAGGTATCAAATACATGGGCATAGATTTTATACGTAGGGGTGTATGTGTGAAAAGACGGGTGATTTGAATCGCGCGATATAAATGGGGGCGACGCTATTTTTTCCGGGTCGTCGAGACACGTGGATCGGATTATTACGGTGATATTTTTCTCGGTGTTTAATTTTTTTTTTTTTTTTGATATCATTTTTTTTACACACCATTTTACTTTTTCTTACAACTGAAGATCTTGACCGTGTGCAGTGATTATTGAAAATTGTTAATTTTTGTATTGCCTTCAATTATACAAGTTGTAAGTAAAAAATTATAACACTTGGAAAAATTTCTTTTGTTTATAACATTAAATTGAAATAGTTTCATAACATTTAACAGTGAAAAATACGGGCTATAAATATTAAATTAGTACATGATAAAGAAGGTGTGAGAATTGTAACTTGCTCGCAACAACTATTCAGCGGTAGCAGCTGTTATATGACAGCTTCCTTCCGTGCTGTTGCAGGAAATAGGTTATTTACGAGATATTAACGGCAGAAGATGATCAGAACAGCGAAACGTTACTTGTCTACTACGAGGGCAAAGTTTTGCATTGATACAACAGTCGCAGACACGATTGAGAAGTTTGGTAGTATTTTCCCGAGGGTGTTGGGTATATTGGAAGTTGGGATAGATGTGACAATATAATCCTGAAAATTGATAGATTTAAAAAAAAAATTACCTCGCATTTTTTTTAACGCATAACACACTTTCAGGTATATCTAATATTAATGTTTCCGCAGGACTGTGAAGCGGGGGCGCAATATTGCTATTTTCATCTCTCGGGGAGTTTTAATTTCGTTGAGGCACGTCGTCCTTGTGCATTTATAACCCTTGCCCCTATTGTACAGCCTTGTATGGTAGAGACGGTGATAAGAGGTCTCTCTATCCGGACGGTCTTACATCACCGGCAGAGCACTCGGGTTTAAAATTCCCAAACGTACCTCATCCTCGTCGCGAGGGTGACGAGACTATGCAGCGCCTTCACGTGTATACCTACATATGTATATAAGTATTTCGAATGAATTTCCACAGCGACGTTCCCGCGCGTCTCAAGATTTTTTCATTCGGAGACGCCGAACAATTCCCGCTGTCAAGTATACGTCACAAGTTGAATAGTTTTTTTTCTTTTTGATTTTTTTTCTTCTCAACCCTTATGATGAAACTCAATCGTTCGAAAATCTTCTTTCACATATGCCCGGTTATTTTGTGGAAATGTTACACGAGCGATTTAAGGTAGAGTCAATCCGCTGGCATTTTTGCAATTCACGGCACGTTTCACCTAAATGTACCCCCAGTTGTCAGAATGTAGGCGCATTTTTAAATAACCTATACACGGTGCTGCCAAGTAAAGGCCGGAGTGTGTTTGTTTGACTACCACTGATGGGAACAAATATCGGTACGAGTTATCGGTAGGTATATAGTGCGTTTAAAGTCCTCGCGACTGAGCTGGAGTTGCTCTTGTCGTCAGGTTGTGTGAATTTGTCCAAGCAGTTATTTCACCGTTTAAAACCTATGCTGGCGCATTCAGTGATCGCATTCTGCGGTCTCGTGAAAATGATTACATGCCCTGACCTGACGAAAGTGATTACGATGCGATAGATCTGTCTTACCGATATTTGTTCTCCCTAGTGATAGGCAACCCCATATGCCGTGGTGTTTACTTGGAAGCAAACGGTATTTAATCTGAAATTGCATAACTTCAGGCGAATTTCAGCAAGATGTAATTTGAATTGTATAAATGCGGGCGAATTTGCTTTACGTTTATGGACGGCAAAAGCGTAAGCAAACATAATCGTATATAAAAATAGATACTTATTTGATTAAAATAAAGATTTTAACGTACATAATGTGCTTAACAACAACAACAACAATAATAATAATAATAATGGAGAAAAAGAGAGAGATCTAACAATTTCTAGGTAAAATGATGTGTGAATAAAGTGCATCCGGAGGAAATTGAATGAGAAACTTGAATTATTTCTACGACCTGGTCATCTCGTCGTCGTCAACGTCGTCTCCGACGTGGAGAAAGGGGATGCGGATATAATTTTAAGAAACTGGAAGCGTCATAGCGTAAAATTGCTTCTCTCTCTCTCTCTCTCTCTCTCTCTCGTCTGATTCGCCCTTCCGCTTCGCGGTACGAACCACCCTGGTGTAAAATCATATTTCGCACGTCGTTCGTCGATATTCACTCAGATCTTTTAAACCGCAACCCACCTGTATGTATAATACGGTATACCTATGTATATGGTACATGTACATTGTATACGTGGGTTTTCATATAGTTTTCTTTTTCCTCTTTCTTCTTATTCTTCTTATTTTTTGTTTTTCTTTCTTCCAACCCCCTTGTCTCGTGGAGACTGATTTGTATTAAAGACATAAAGATATACCTGTAGATTTTCTACGGTATGTAATACCTGAGATTGAAAATCATCAGCAGATATATGTACCTATACATATTTACCACTCAAATACAAGTATACCTATTTATACATGTACCTATGTAAACCTATATACTCAAAAACAGCTGACGCCTTGCTGCAATTTGAATTGAATAAGCAGAAGAAGAAAAGAAAAGAAGAAAAGAGAAGAGAAGAGGATGGAATGTAATTAGATCTTCGACTCGAGAAAATCGTTGAATAGACAAGTTTGCGCCGGATGTATATATGTATATATAATATTCATATATATATATATATATATATATATATATATATATATATATATATATATAATAAATAGATGTATATAAGTATGTATACACTACAGGAATTTAATTATAGGTTGAGAGTTTATTATTAAATCCCAGCGTTGCGGCCAATCCCTTCTTTTTCTGCTTATTCCTATGAAATAACAATATTTTAACCGAGATCAATTGCAAGATGCACGGATCACATATAACTGCATCGTTCCACAGATACGGAAACTCACTGTTATCATGCTATAGCCAAATTTTCGAGTAAAATACCTTATATATCATTCGTATCGCGAGAGTAATATTTTATATTTTCCGACGAGGGAAAAATTGCCTTTTCTAATTCACGAGAATCGAGGCAACGATAAATCTTCTTTTTAGTATATCTATAATTCGTGGATACAATTTATGCAGATTTATTAAGTATGAATAGATTTTACTATGTAATATTTTAACTGCGTGCAGGCGATGGACGACTCAATGTCGAATCGATTTTGGTGTCTCAGTAAATAGGCATGATATACATGTGTGGAAATAATGATGTTGCAGATTATATAAACTTATGTAACGTCATCAATATGCGTGCGTGGGTACGCATCGAGGACGCTGTCGTTTCATTGGAGTAATTACACCCTTAACAAACCCCGAATAATCCAAGGAACGACTAGACGCGCTACGGGGGATCCCCATAAACCTCCAACAACTCCCACGTAGCTGCGTCAGGCTTACTCTGTACGAATCAATCGGATTGATACCCAATTCCAGGCAAGAGAAACTTAACTTTGATTTTCTCAATCCCTCCAGGGGTTGAGCCACCCTGGATTATCTACGCTTTATATTGTTTCAAACATTTCTATGATAGTTCAAATTTCTTTTTTCTTTTTCAATTTAATCTTCAAAATGATTCCATAGCCATTTTGTATCTTGGTATTATTTTAGATCTTTAATTCAATATCAACCTCAAGTTCTGAGTAACAAAGTTGTGTAAAAAAATGACATTTCGTTGATCTTTTCGAAAAGGTGGAAAAATAAAAAAAGGGTTTCGAATATTCGTAGCTTCAATTGTCCACGATTATTAATTCATACTTGTTCAGCCTAACGTCGATTATTCAAAACGAAGAAGCTCCTACACTTATTATATATTATGACAGATACGAGGGCAATGCTCCGCGGTCAACGTCCACGTGTCTTGCATGGTCGATTCACGTCAGAGTCCTTAGAGACTAGGACGACTTTTCTGCGGCGGAGAGAGCGATAGAGAGAGAGAGAGAGAGAGAGAGAGAGAGACTGCTATTCCTTTTTGTTCGTCTGAAGGAATAACGCGGATTTATCGTTCCCGATTTTGCTAGAGTTGAATCGAACCCGCGAAACGAACAGCCTTCTGGAGCCCGCGATATTTTACCTCATACCTATATACCTATATACCTATAAAGCTGTAGGCGTATGGCGTGTAGGAGTGAGTACATATATACGTCGGATAGGAAATCGTTAATACATGAATTGCAGGATATCGAATCGAGTTTCTCCGCAATCGAGAGATTGCCGTAAGAGTTTCCGGTTTTTATAATACCGCTATGTTAGCTCTCTCTCTCTCTCTCTCTCTCTCTCTCTCTCTCTCATCATTTTAACTTGTCATTCTTTCTTTTACTTGGCTTGTAAATACCATCAATGCTGATCCTTAACTCATTAAACACTAAATTATTTGCCCATCTCTTTTTTAAGGGACGGTTCCTATGCTTAAAATCATGCTCAGTCACAATTTTATCACTATTCAACATTGTTCTATTGTATTGTATTATTATACGTTATTTTATAGACTATATTATTTTGCTCTTGATATTCCTTGTTTTACTTTGGATTTTCAAACACAGCCATGAACGTATTGTCTCAAGGTATAACCAGGGCATAAGAAAATACACAATCTATCTATCTATATATTTGTCTATCTATATATCTATCTAACTATCTAAATATCTATCTATCTATGTCTCTCTCGCTCTCTCTGTCTCTCTCTCTCTCTCTCTCTCTCTTTTTCTCTCCCCCTCTCGTCACATCAATCATCATCATCATCATCGTCATCATAACCTTCAGCAGCATTCATTGCATTTTAATGATCCATGTTCCCTGTGAAACAATGGAGCTTTTAGCAATAAGAATCGCATTAACTGTACTTCGTATTTCGCCGAGCGTTTTTTACGGACAGGTTTGAGGTTAGTACAAGGTTGTGTATAATACGAGCCGATAAAAGCGCCGTAATCAGTGGCTCAATATCAATTTTACTTTGGTCGTTCCTTGTCCCGAGCCAGACTCGTATAACCTACCTGTTTTACGCGCCAGCTCATATATGAGGGATAATGTATTTGGGACCGGGATAACCACAGCTATGAAACACTACTCTAGTTCTTTCTCTCCCTCTCTCATGCCGGTGAAATCCTCTCCGCGCATCTGACGGTGTGATGATCAATACGCGGGAAACTCTCTCTCCATAACGTAGGTATTTTCTACAGTATGTGTGTAACATCCATAACGCACGATATATGTTACATGCAATATACCGTGATTGGAATTCATTTCTTCTACAATCGCTGCAATACGGTCCCATTATATGATCATTGCAATCAACCCTTCGCAGAAAATTCCGAGTTTACTGTCAGAATTGCATGAAAGAAAGTCGAATGAAAAGGATTTTAAGCAGGTGATTAAGTTACATGTATAGAAAGTCCGGAATAATTTTTTAATAAATCGAGGAATTTTCCACAATCACTTTCAAAGAAAACGCGTGTATTTAATCAAACTTCCTTATGCCAAGATCTACACGCAAGGATTATTGTCCCCATAATATTATGCATATGCGTGTATATACGTATAACACATTTTTTAATTATTACCTCCGACAAAAATCTAGGTTAATGCTTCGAGGTTCGAGTGCAAACCTGCTTGTACACCTTTACAATTGACTCGTACACAAAGAGAAGAAAATACAAAACCGCTGGGGGCTTTCATATACGCTGACAAATGAATATTCCTAAGGGAAAAAATAGTATTAACGTGAATGTTTTTCAACGTCTACCTAACGTTAATTGCGTCAATGTGTGTCACCTTGCTAAGCAATGATCACGATAGGAAAATTTAATTTTACCGAAAAGGTAAAACAATGTCGAGATTAATTGCTCAGACAATACTCCTGGTTATTTAACACAGTTGAAGCATCCAACAGAGAACAGACGGAAAAAAATATCACCCAACGAATCGTGTCGGTTATCGCAACGAGTTTAATTGCGAAATTGTGTAGAATTCGTGAATGAGTATTATTTTTGCGTAGATTGGGAATTTCAGGTATAATGAATAAGCCACAGGCAGTCTGGGCAAGGTTTGAGTGTGAGGGTGAATCCATATTATTCCTATTATCGTTAATGTTGTTTCATGCCTACCTCGATATTATGCGTCTGACATATGACCGGATAATTCTGTAAAACTGCGTCATATCCGATTCAGTGTAAGATTATAAATACGCTTATATTTATGCGTTATACCCGCTTCAGTGTACGATAAATACGCCTGCATTTATGCAATTCAGGATGCACTTTATCCTAATCCGCCTGCATTTGGTCAACCGGGAATACATTACTGTAGAACATGCCCTGATTTGCATAAATGCAGATGAATTTCGGTAAAAGCTACGAGAAGAATTGCATAATCGTAGGCGGTTTCTTAAAACATGGGCCCTGAATTGTATAAATGGAGGACTCCCCCCAATGTAAGTTGAATTACACACGCGGCACGCCCATAGAATGACTCGGTGTAACGAATTACACAATTATGTATCAGATGCGTAATTGGCAGGGTCGGTGCTTCAAACTTTTCAACGTTATGTCTCAGCATGCAACACGTGCGAAAAATTTACCTTTAAATACGCGTCGCAGATGCCACCGTGATATTACAGAGGGTGTACGTAATACCGAGTCATGTAATGTTGAACCACTAAAATGTTGTATAATACGTTAGCCTAAATTCTCTATTGAGTCAGAAGTTACAGCGAATACAGCAATTTCTTGCTAACTCGTAGGGCTTCGTTGATTACGCAACGAGCGGAGAATAATTTATTACGAAAATTTCCATGATAACTTACATTCCGACATTTTTCATTTTCGTGATGATAAATTTATCACACGTTTAGGGTGCAACGGTTTCAATTTACGGGCCGGTTGTGATTGCGGGTAACGTCGTTAAACCCATTAATGTCGGCAAGACTCGCGCCGCTCCTCCTCATTAGTTTATACATACATACATATATATATATACGTGTTATATATATGTATACATACAAACGGCAAAGACGCTAATGAGGGTAACGAGCCTCTCACGCCCACAAGATTTGATATGCTCGTCAGTTTGACGGGAACATCGTTTTCGTTTTTCGTTGCTCTCTCGAACAGAAAATTGCCCGATACGCATTTTGATCCTTGTATTTTCTGTAACGTTAAATTTATACCTCTGGCTTTAATTGTACTGATTAGAAAAAAAGAAACTGTTATTTTTTTGAATCCATAGACTATAGTTCATTCCAACCCATTAAAGCACGCTACTGAATACATGTTCATGTGTTGAATCATAAAATTTTTGTCAAAGGATTCAGCGTGTAATTTATCACATGGTTGATCTTTGAAATTCGATAAAACATCTAAGAAATCACATTATAAATTAGTTGACTATATAATTGACTATATATGGTTTTTGATCTAATATATCTGATGATACGTGATTTTTAATTTATTACGTGATTGCTTACATATTTTAACGAATTTCCAAGATAAATCATATAATAAATTATATGCTGAATTCTTTCAAAACATTTTGTGAATTACCACATGAAAATTTTTAGTGAGGCAGGGCGACCCGTGTATAATTTACACACTGATACGCATCGCTGCGTAATTATGCATGTATAATACACGTATAAATTAGCGAGTAAATCACGTGGAAAACTGGCATTTTGCAGGGGCGACGGATTAGACAATGTGTAAGCATTAAACGGTCATATTCATATTCTTGAAGGTCAATTTGATCGTGTGCCAGTGAATATACCTTATGCTTGTGTTCGTAATTTGCTTGTACATATGACCATCTATGTATGTTATGTACACGTGGCCTATATATAATGTTTTACGTACGTCTGCAGTATGGTTTATGGCTCTGTAGAAGGGTATGGACGCTGTTTGCATAACCCTGGGGGTTATTATGCGACATAAACTTCATCGATTTTAGAATTTCGAATTCAATCGATGCGCAGGAATGCAGAATTCCGTGCCAACTAGACGATGGTAAAATGCGCAATATTGAAACAGCGTCAATTCTTTTTTGCAAAATTTTCTTTACTCTGGGAATTTCTTTTATCAGTGTTTCGTCGCTGACCGTTACAATTTCTGATAAACCCGTAGAAGCGATATTTAATATCGCCTGTTGGGTGTACGATACATACGTTATGAATATATATATCCTTGGTCTTAATACCGCGAGGACATTATGAGAAAAAGTTTAATATCTCAACTCTCATACTTATATATATATAGGTATATTATATATTGTATGCAGCGTGCACCGTTATCGGCGATGCAATAAAATACGAGCTTTCTTGAATATCATGCCCAACATAATAAATTGCACCGATTACTTATCTTTATAGTTTTACTTCTAGATTCATACCGAGTCACTACATTGTCAAACTTATGTGACGCTGTTTAATACAATAAATTATTGTACATCTCGTCATTTGCATCAGAGTTACGTCCACTATTTTTATAACCAATTCAAATACCGACTCAAGTACAGGTTGTACGCATAAAAGATTGATATTAAAAAAAGTGGTGAAATTAAATATCAGCATTTTATTTTTTCCTCTTTATGACGGATAAATAGAGAAATACTCAATTTCATTCGCAAATGTCGACGAATTTATTCATCGTTAGTTCTCTTACATTATTTCGACGATCCGCGCATGTGTTATGCGGGTATTACGTATACATGAATACAGATATAGAGCAGTACATATCTAGTAGATACGTATAAAGCTCATATATATGTGTATATCGGCAAAGCAACAAGTGTGAATTCCATACTGTAATCGAACCTGTCGTTCTTGGCAGTCATCCACCCATTCTCCTATTGATAAATAATGAACGTTGGCCCAGTTTCTGCATACGTATGAGCATTTGCGTGTGTATGTACATACGTGACACGTGCCTGTGTCAATTGAAATGCTTTTCGCGTATCAGGAATGTTCACATCATGATGGCTAATCATCGAATACCGAAATCGTCCTGGCAATTTGATATTGCTTGGAAAAGCTTATTAAAGCCAGAGTAAAATTCAATCTCTTGTTCTGTTTTATTCATCGTAATGTGATTCACAGGATCCAAAGTAGTGTAACATGCCATTTTTCGGCACATAATCATCACTCAAATCGAGTTATATTCGATTATAAAAGTAGCTTTCTACTCTCTGTATCATCCTGTTTCAACCTAATCAAACAAAATGAAAGTCTGGCAGTTGGTAGGCGGTCCTCCGCGCTCTGATATTGGCACAATTAGTCTAATCCGATCAGCTGATCGTTTACGACGACGCCATATTGCCCGAATAGCCCCGTCCACACTTTAGGGTCTCTGTTTTAATTGCATCTTTGTTTTTTTAAGATGAACGTCACCACGGTAAGCACGGCTGGAATGAGCACTGCGATTGCCGGTATTGTTGCACTGGGTACCGGTGTTGTGGTTGAAAATACGAGGGGGGAAATAGCCGACGGTGGTGACGACGTCTCGCCAGTAACTCTGTCTTCCGATTGGTCGAGGGTCGCCCGTCTTCTGCTCCTGGCGTCTCTGGCCGTTGTCGGTAGCGTCGG
Source organism: Neodiprion lecontei (assembly GCF_021901455.1). Classification (NCBI taxonomy): domain Eukaryota; kingdom Metazoa; phylum Arthropoda; class Insecta; order Hymenoptera; family Diprionidae; genus Neodiprion; species Neodiprion lecontei. Next base: position 2,147,829 of record NC_060261.1, on the reverse strand, counting down.
TAACGTCTTCATGATATCGGCGGTAATGGTCGAGGATCATTTGAAGAAGAGGGGTGAGGCATTTTAATTATTTTTCTCACAATACTTACCGATTTTTATTCTCAAATTATACAGGTATGCAGGAATTTATGGATGTCTGCAAAGAACTGCTGCAGTTGATTGATAAATTCGAGTTTTCCTGTTTCAGGTAACGCTTTCTTGGTCAACGTTGCACTTGCCGATCTTCTCGTAACTGGCCTCGTTATTCCTGCTTCTGCGATTGTTATTTTAGCCGGTCAACAAGAATCTCCTAGTATATGTCGTTTCGAGTGGAGTTTAGAGGCCGTTTGTTTTCTCGTTACCGTTTTCACTCTCGCTACCATCGCCGTCGAGAATTACGCCCGTCTTTGCCTGTCCGAAGAAAGGTAATTTAATATTTATTTTCGCAGAACATATTTTTAAACTCAGTGATAAATATATGAAATTGAGGTTAGGGTCACCTGATGTCAGATTTGCTTGCGACAGCGCATGCGCGGAGTGCAGAAAAAACCACTTTCATAACTCCTAGGACTTAAAAGTGGTAATTTCAGTACTCCGCGCATGCGTATTCGCAGACTCACTCTACCGCCATAGTAAGGGGTATATTGTGTACGGCAAACACGCATTTAAAAACGTATAAAAGATGCTCGCATTATACACAAATAATCCCTTGACTAAATCGTCGATCAAATTTCAGGTACGAAGCACTGACGCCGAGTTGCGTGACAAGCCTGATACTGACGGCCTGGCTAATCGCCGGTACGACGGTAGCCCTCCAATCGTCCCTGGACCTGGGGCCGGACTTTTGCGGGCGACGATTCAACGGCATCGCCTTCGTCCAGGCAGTCGGTGCGAGTATCGTCGTCGGAGTACCGGCTCTGATAACGATACTGGCCTACTTGTGCCTCGTGGTGCGAGTGCGCCGGGCGACGAGGGCCTCGTTCAAACCACCGGTTGCCTTCGCCTGGGACTACGACCTGACCAAGACCAACATGTACAGCTTCGCAATGTTCGCCGTATTCTGGCTACCCTTTGGCGTCACCCTCTGCGTGAGTTCCGTTCGCCCGGTAAGCGCCAGGGTGTTTTACAACCTGGCGTGGTTCGCCCTCTCGAAGTCGTGCTTCAACAACCTTTTGTACTGCGTCTCCGATCGGCACTTTCGCAACGCCTATGTCAAGCTCTTTCATTACTGCTGCTGCAAGACCACCGTAAGCTTCTCAAGACGGACACGCGGTGACGGCACCGGCAGATCTTCCGGCGACGTTCGTCTCAGGGTTCACATTATACATTCGTACGCAAGCCCAGCTTCCTGCAGACCAGCTGTCGCCAGGCCCAATGGACGGGACGTTTACGAGTTGTAGACATTTCATTGATCGTTCAACTATTCATCGAGATTATTGATGTTATAGAATTTTTATGGAAGAGATGTGGAAAGTATTCATTATTTGTCTATAACAGGTATCAGCGATATACCAACTACCGTGCAGGCTGCACGCGTCCTTACCAGAGGAGATACGACACCGAGAGTCATCGAAGAGTCGTTGGTAAGTCAGATCACTGCACATACCTCTACCTAAAACAATTTTCTTTTATACCTCTGTTTAGTGGAAACTTTTGTTAGGTACCAAACGGATTTTCGTTCTAGCTTCAGTGCTAGATCAATTTGCTTTTCTTCATTTTTTCTTAACGTTTTACCCTTGAATGATCCGAGGCACTTCGGGTTCGTTGAGTAAGTCGAGGGGCTACATTTTAACTTGTAACAAGAAAAATTTTAAATCTATGTTTTCGTTCTCTTTTCTTATTTTAATCCCGCGAAATACAACGGCCTAGATGTCCGAAAGACTTTTATATATAACTTATATTGCTATACGATTAAATAGTTTTTCCTATATCGTTGGGTATAAATGTCCCTCTGTATCGTACGTACATAATATAACGTATAGGTGTATATCATCTATTCGTGTGGTATATTCAATAATATAGGTAAATTGCGGTGATAACTGTTTATTAATATCATTTATTATACAATATACAATTCCGTTAAAGAAGTTTTTTTATACTTGCAGCTTTCCCTTTTTTATAATCACCGTAATAATGTGTATAGATGTTCCTACGGTATATTGACATGACGTGACGCGAACTGACGGATAAATAGTAAATAATTATCATCCACGCTAAAACTATAATACATTATTATTGTAGTTTCGTTTTTTCGCGTTGCGTTGAGTCGTTAGTTTAACTTATTTTCTCGTATATTCGTTTTCCTAAGATCGTTTTAAAATTTACTTGAAAAAGTGATTAAGTAAAAGATACTTATAATAAATTAAAGATATTCTACATGAATAATACGTCACGTATACAACGCATTTAAATATTATACACGTATTTATTTATTGATGAAGAGTAATTCGTGATCTGTAAAATCTTTGTCCAAAGACTGAATGTACATCTGCGATCCTCTTTTTTTATTTTACTGTTCGTTCTTTTTTTTTTAGCATTTTTGCGTTTTATGTTGTCTGCTTGATTATTGTTTCCGATTAATATGGACAAAGAGCTTCATTTCGCACACCCGTTATAATACGACGTTGTATAATGTAATTTTATAATGTGCTTTTTGCTCCGTCCATTGCGAAGTTCATGCTTGTATTATAAATTGTTTATACGTTAATATTGCCCGTTGATTCTAACGTATATGTATACCGACCATGCGGTAAAACTCATGTATCTATAATCGCCATTTAATGCGCAGGACGTAATATTTCGAATAACGCGAAATGCAGTATTTATAATCATTGTCTATGCCTGCCTATTCATGTCTATGAACGTATAATACTCGAATTGCATTAAGTATATACAAATTGTACGAACCGATCCAATTTCAATTTTCACGAAGCGTGTAACATTTCAACAATTCGTTAAATATTAGCTGATGATTTTCCTCAATTTTACGTATCTCGTGATTCTCGAACGTAATTCTATTTATGGGTTTTAGCACACCACGAGCAAAGCATTAAACTAGCTTGTCATTTAGTTTTATGATTTGGTCTTCTTCGTTTCTTTTTCAGTTCCTTCGTTTTATGTTTCATGCTGATTCGTATCGACTTCCTTCATTTTCCGCACTACTTTTTTTCCTTGTTTATTATCCATACGCGCGCATTATGTAGGACTTTTAGGATTAAGTGTATACTATACTCTATACATGTGTCTAGTATCAAAATATAATTATTGTTAACGTACTGTGTATAGATAATAACGCACTTTTTGGGATGACGCTATGAAATTTTTATTGACGTGTTTTAAGATTGACAAAGAAGGGGGTGCAAAATAGAAACACATGGAAAGACTGCTATTGTATAAACATAAATAGTTACAACAATAATATAATTACGTAATACATGATCCAGTAGGTATATTACTTATTGGCTTTTATAATTTATACCAATATTAAGGAACGAGAAATGTCTATCAAATTTATGCATTAACCTTTTGTTTTATTTATTTTTTTATCAATTTTCAAAGTATGCATTTTATCTAGTCGAATTATCATCCATCGATTACAGTCTTTTGAGATTTCCTTTTTTTGCTCTTTAATACATAATCATACAGAATATTGCTGTGTATTTATTTACTGTAAATACATACATCGTTTATATACTCATGATATGATACTGTAAATATAATATATACATGTAGCAAATACTTCGTAGCAACAGTTAAAATTCTAATATTATAACATATAGGTATAGTATATTAATCTATATTTTACATGCGCCTTCTGCCGAGCTGTGATCAATCCGTATATATGATTACCAATTATTATTATCATTATTGCATATTACGCAATACGGACAAAAACAAGAACAAAAAAAAAAAAATTACACGGACGTTTTTTCTATCGACGGGTTAATTGAATTTTGCACCCTACATAAAAAAAAAAAAGAAAAACCGAACCTATATTTTCTTATTCTTGTAATTACACCAGTAATTGACTTTTGATTGTATCTATTGACTTGTAGTCGTAAAAACTTATACTGGTGTATATATAGTTCAGAAATCATGCAATTAAAGTATTCAAAATTTATTTATTACGCCAGTGTTGCATAAGTACATGAAATATAGGTGCGCAATATTTATTTACGTTAATGAATATCGTTATAACGGTACAATAAAGAATGAAACAGGTTCAAAATATTCAGAAATGGGACCAGGTATAACGTTTGCTGTATTATTACACTATGCAATATCCTCATACTGTTGTTGTTGTTGTTGTTGTTATTATTATTATTATTATTATTATTTTCATCTTTACTATGGAGATACTCTAATCCTTTTATGTACTCACGATAAATATGATCCCGCATTATTATACAAGCTATTATTGGTCATTCCGAAAAATACAGTATTATAAATTTTTGAACCGTATACTAAACTTCCTTAGATCAGGATAAAGGATTGCAGGATTAAAATGATGTGGGAAATTAATTCTCGCATAATATGATTACAGATTAATTTTTATTTTATATTTTTCATACATAAGCTCAGCATATAAAATTAAAGATATAACCTTAATTATTAATAACAATTGAAGTTTTGTGATTCGCGTTATAAAATTTTCAACGTTCCATTTGCATGTTAGGCACCTCTTTTTCGAATCAACCAAATGCACTAAACAACTGGTTACTGATTTATGAATAGTAGGTACAGTATTCTCATGGCTATTTCTATACGTTGCGTAATCTACATACACCTATTTTCTATACAACAATTAGATGTAAATATACGTGTATAGTAATAATAATGATAATAATGATAAGATGGCGAAGAAAAACAAAAAGATCAGAAAAAAAAGAATATATGTATAAACTGTAACTAAACTATTATGTATATCACTATTTATCATATACTTATATATTTGTATAAATCTATACAATTTGTGTATGAGGATGATGATGATGATGATGATGATGATGATGATGATGATGAAGATGATGATGATGATGATTGATTATGTGTACCAAAAGCTGGTTTTGTTAATGTGAAAATGATAAGAATAATGATAGAAAAATAATACAATATTCTTTTATTAATATCATGTACAACGATACGATTTTATTCTCAGCTCCGACGTCGGAGACATTAAGCGACATTTCTAAACAGTATAAAATAAAATTACACGCAAGAGTGAATCCCGTCACTGTGGTTTAAACGGCGAAAAGGTCGGTAACAATTAAAAACGTGAACGGTTATTTCTTGTTGTAACAATTTTCACGACGCCACGCTTTCACAGGTTTTTCTTTCCATATCGCATTCCACTGCAGCTGGTACGTATGCATAATATCAATTTGTTGTGCGTGCAAAATCCCTTATGTACGCTTTAATTTCGTAGAATGAAATTATAAATAAGCATAGGTGTACGAATAGTGTTACGAGTAGGTAAAAATTAGAGAATTGTTGTAGGAAAGTTGTAGTTGAATAAAATATTCCTTGGGATTTATGCAGATGTTAGAAATCGTATAGTCAGAATAACGGGATAATAATAAAAAGTTTTATTGTAGAAACATCGAAGTTGAAACACAGCAGTAAGGGATAGTGTTTGGATATGCTTTGTTATTTGAAAAAAAATAAATAATAATAATAATAATAATGCACCCTCGCAAAATTTATTCGCGATTAATCATTAATTTATATTTGTTTGCTCATTTGTTTTAGAATAGCTTGCTAACAATAATTGATTGCGATTAGAACTTTGATGCTCCTACAGTATTCGAAGTGTGTAAAAATGCATAATTAACGAATCAGGCTGCGAGGCTATTGGATATTTTTTTTCTCATGCGAGTTTTGCAATGAAATTATCACCTCTGTAGTAATCTGTAACTTAGGTACGATATATGTGTATGAAATCACCGACTATAAAACTTTTGAAACTATGTGGACCATAATTTCACAATAATCACGTTTTCTAATGTTTAATCTAGTTTATGTGAAGACGACGTATAACGTATAAGTGTTTCGCTAATTATAAAGTGACTCGTACTTTCAATATTAGGCATTTCTAATCATGTGTGGTAAAGTCTATATTATAGTACAGTAGTGTACGACTACGTATAAATATATATAACAATGTTGTCTCTGGGTAATTGTGAATCAATTCGATAAATTCGTATGATAAGCATTCCAATAATTAAACTCATATATGTAATCAATTTATATTGATGTGATGCTTCGGTGGATGTCCATGATTAGACGGGAGTGATAACGATGTTGAATGATAATGTACACTGTGGAGATAGTTTTAATATCTAAGTAGAAATGAAACGAAATCCTTACTGTAGTTGCAAATAGATACATGGATAATATACATACAATAGCATATGTCGATCATAGACGTAGTCGAAGTACAGTTCAGCTATGCGTAGTTATAGAGTGGGATAATGTATGTATAGGCAGATAATAATCGCTAATGCAGTTCATAGTATAGCAAGAATAGTAATCAATGCATTTAGTTTATTATTTTTATCTAGATACATGCAGTAATAAGTGGTGAATGTAATAATAAATCTACTAGAATATCGAATTATATCGATACATAAGTGTGTTTATTTTTTACTCAATGTACTTTGTATACTTATCGATGTATTTCACGTATTCACAGTATACCGGATATTTTGTATTAGCAAGTTTGTTCATGTATTTGGATTGTGCCATATAGAACCCACTGTAGATTTTGTAATATTGTAATAAAAAGGTTCATTTTCATCCACTGTGTCAAAGAAATTACAAGGTATCGACTGTTAGTTCTATAGACCACCTGGATTAATTGAGTACACAAACGTGTGAATCTGACATTCAAAAATTCGTTGGAGCCGATTGACTTGGGACATGACTCTGCTGGAATGCATCTGTTACCGATGGATATTGGGCCGATCGATGATGCGACTGATCCTTTCGCGGTCTGAGGAAATCATTCAGTACTTAGGCAAGAATTCGAAGTCATAGTTTGAATAAATGTTTCAGCAAGCGACACGAATTTGTAATCTGTACGATGATTAAGTCTTTTCTCACAAGTCAGGACCACGACGGTTGTAGACAAAACGAATATAATCAACGGGGTATCAATGCAGAGTGAATGAAAAACGCGAATTCCATATTTCAATATATAGTACATGATGAAATGGATTTGAGCATTTTCTTTTGCCGAAATATTCACCAAAAATCAAAAGGGACTTACCTTTTCTCCGTCAAAATACTTTTTGTAAAATTTTCGCCGAAAATGCAAAGGGGTTAGCCTTGCTTTTTTTTTATTTTTTAGCCGAAAAATTTTTTGTCCCAGATTCGATTTGTATGACCCTTTTCTGACCAATTGGACCCCCAGGAACTCAGAAAACGCAGCGGAAACAGCGTGGGATCAACAGGATTGAAATCACGAAGGAAAAAGCACCTGCTGAAAAATGTCGAAATCACAGGTTTTCGTTTTTTGGCTGTAACTTTTGATGCGTTGATCGCAGCGTATTGGGACTGCGCCCAATCGATTTCTATCGCAAAATTGCGTCGGAAAAGCGCTTGAAAGACGTTATTCGAGCACTTTTCAAAATCGCCAAAATTTTCGCCGAAAATGCAAAGGGGTTAGCCTTGCTTTTTTTTTGGGCGAAAAACTTTTAGTCTCCGATTCGATTTGTATGACCCTTTTCTGACCAATTGGACCCCCAGGAACTCAGAAAACGCAGCGAAAACAGCGTGGGATCAACAGGATTGAAATCACGAAGGAAAAAGCACCTGCTGAAAAATGTCGAAATCACAGGTTTTCGTTTTTTGGCTGTAACTTTTGATGCGTTGATCGCAGCGTATTGGGACTGCGCCCAATCGATTTCTATCGCAAAATTGCGTCGGAAAAGCGCTTGAAAAACGTTGATCGAGCACTTTTCAAAATCGCCAAAATTTTCGCCGAAAATGCAAAGGGGTTAGCCTTGCTTTTTTTTTGGGCGAAAAACTTTTAGTCTCCGATTCGATTTGTATGACCCTTTTCTGACCAATTGGACCCCCAGGAACTCAGAAAACGCAGCGAAAACAGCGTGGGATCAACAGGATTGAAATCACGAAGGAAAAAGCACCTGGTGAAAAATGTCGAAATCACAGGTTTTCGTTTTTTGGCTGTAACTTTTGATGCGTTGATCGCAGCGTATTGGGACTGCGCCCAATCGATTTCTATCGCAAAATTACGTCGGAAAAGCGCTAGAAAGAATTTATTCGAGCACTTTTCAAAATCGCCAAAATTTTCGCCGAAAATGCAAAGGGGTTAGCCTTGCTTTTTTTTTATTTTTTAGCCGAAAAATTTTTGGTCCCAGATTCGATTTGTATGACCCTTTTCTGACCAATTGGACCCCCAGGAACTCAGAAAACGCAGCGAAAACAGCGTGGGATCAACAGGATTGAAATCACGAAGGAAAAAGCACCTGCTGAAAAATGTCGAAATCACAGGTTTTCGTTTTTTGGCTGTAACTTTTGATGCGTTGATCGCAGCGTATTGGGACTGCGCCCAATCGATTTCTCTCGCAAAATTACGTCGGAAAGTGCGTGAAAGAATTTATTTCAGCACGTTTCAAAATCGCCAAAATTTTCGCTAAAAATGCAAAGGGGTTTAATGGTTTAATGGTTTATTTTCATCTTTTCCATAACAATATTGGAAAACATACTTGCAAAATTAAAAATGAACAGACCCTTAATTACTAAACCTTAGCCTAGGTCTATACTACTATTTAAGATCTAGGGATAAAAATCTAGAACGGAGAATAGAACGGCAAAGACAATGTCAGAAAAAAAGCGAAAAAGAAAAGAAAAAACAAGAAAGCAAAATAAAGCTAAGAAAGCAGCATTATAGAAATAGAAATGTGGGAAACACGAGGTGGAGAAGACTAGATGACGCGTCGCCATCAGGAGCGGGTCTCTTCCGTCCGGAAGAGATGCTGATATAGATCGCGTTTGAAAACCGTAAGCGTCGAGACAGCCCTGAGTTTGGAAGGTAGAGAGTTCCAGTGTCGAGTGCCTTTGACTCTCAGGGAGTGACGAAAAGCCTCAGAATGCGGAAGGGGCAGCACAAGTTCACCTGGATTTCGCAACGTGGAGGTGGAAGCTGCAGGTGCACGAAGCGAGAATATTGCGGACAAGTATGCGGGTTGCTCCGTGCGCAAGATATTGAACACTGCAATCAGGAGGAGGTACAATCGTCGGTCGCTAATTGTAAGCCAGCTTCACTCCCTGCGAAAGGTGTGGATGGAAATGTCTCGACCAACGCCATAATCAAAGCGGACACAGTTGTTCAGAAGCCTTACTTTTTTCTTCATTTCTCGACAATCAATCTATTAACCACTAATTATATCCCTAGGAACGCAGAAAGCTATCAAAAAGTGCATAAGATCAATAGCTGCGGGAATGCAGAAAATATGCTGAAGTTCTTTGTTTCTAGCATAAAAGCTCAGTCACAAAATCAAAAATTCTTGTTATGGCTATTGTGATGAAGACGAAACATAGCATATCCGTTGTCTGAAAATTATCCAGTTCATTCAACGCTCTAATGGTAGATCGACTTGTTGCTTCGTTAACCTCAGTCGGTAATCAGCGAATTTAGTTATTTTACGAAGTCGTTCCGACTGGTTAGAACCAAGAAACAACATGAGTCTGCCAACAAAAATGCGAAAGCTAGTTACCTACGGATGCGAATGGTACGTGTAGAACAGTTATCAACAGGAATATCCCATTGATGGGTTTGTTAGCGCTGTCGTCGGTGTTTTCAGAGATCTCTTGAATTCTCAACTTGTTTGAATGCATCTGGTGTGCGACGCATGGTAATGTTATTGACCCAATGCCAAAATCTTTTACGGTGATTTATAGGTTGCGTTGATTTTAAACCTAATATCACTGTTCTCCATACAGGAGGATAAAGGAAAGTACAGAAAAATACCTCGTTACAATTACTTTGCAGAAAACCGGCATGGCGTCTCGAACTCGGTTTCTAAAACGAGTCTGATGCAATCCTACCAAACCCGCTTTGACCTCGGTTCAACGTAGGAATTGTCCGAGTATAACGGCAATATACATTATAGTAATTACAAGCAATTACAGAAGCTCGGAAAGCGCAATGAGCGATAAACGAGTCTATTTGAAAATGTCTCAGCATTGGTGGTAGGGGTGCTGGTTTTATTGAGAATATAATATATCATCATATCCAAATATACGTTTAAAGAAGTGTAAACACTGATCATTTCACTTCTTTTTTCCTTTCCCTTTTTCTTTCTTCTTACCGCTTTTCTTGTCCTTCGCCATAGGAGGGTCTTCCGCAGGTTCTACCCTGACTAACTTTGGCAGGGGTGGAGTTTTTGGTTTCGGTACTGGAACGTGCCTGAAAAAATCGAATTGAACATGGTTACGCAAAATTCTTAGGGATCCATAAGCTGCAATCTATAGGATTAGAAACGCTAACGAGTGGCAATTGATTGCGGCTTCATCAAGCGTAGTGTAAATGAATCACGTGGTCATATGTATATTCAAATTTATTACATGAAGGCCATTTGCACATCCTGCGTCGTTTTATCCCCCGTGACTTTAATCCAAATATTCGATTGGGTTCTAGGTTTCAGGAATAAGCCTTTTGTTGAACAACATGGAACTTCGTCCAAAGCTTCCTGGGCTTTCAATTTCTTTTCCCAATCATCTTTCCACTTTTTCAGTCGTTCCTCTTCTTCCCTTTTGCGCTGCGCATTCTTCTCCTCTCCACCGTCATTCTGTTTCTCTTCTTTGGTACTCCCTTTGCCTCCCTTTTTACCGCCCTTCTTTCCTTTTCCGGCGTGCTGAACGAAGCTAAAGTGATCCGGGTTCTTCAGGTCGAATTTAGCACTCTCGTTTTCTCTAAATATTTTCGAGATTGACAAACGTGACTCTGTAACGGGGCTGTCAGTAGGATCCCGCTGACGATGAGTCAACAAGACACCTGCGATTTGTATTTTTAGTATAGCGTCTAATATAAGACGCTGGTATTCTAATGCGACGAGAATACATCCGGAAGTGACGCTGGCCAATGTGGAGTACGGGTTTACGACCTACGGGACATCAGAAACTGGCCTAATTAATCCATTAGCTAAACAGAATTAGCCTCAATTAGTCCCACTCAATGAGGACGTGAAGCCCACGTATCATAAGCAATAATTCGCGATCTAAGGAACGTACCGTCAAACGGCACGTTGCTCACCGTATTAGAGTCATCGCGGATGACGTGTTTACTTTGGGTGTTGATTCAGTAAAAAAAAAGTCTCTAGCACTTTGGTTAGCTCTACTTTGTCCCGTGATTCTTTAATGCAGTTATACAATTCATTTTTGTATCAAGTATATGTAAGTATAGTCTTATAAAAGTTACCAATTTTTCTAGAGAAACCTGTGGTTGCGATTGTCTGTACATCATCAGTTTAGAATCCATTACAGGAACTCTGAAAATTTTCTGTGGGAAAAAACAGGAATAAGTGGACGAATAATATGAAGTGTCAATTTACACTATCGGGCATTGGTTTGGGCGATTGTGAAAGTTTGATCAATCTGTCTCACAAGTGGGAGTATATTCAAATAGAGACAGCTGAGAAATGATTAGATATAGAGATAAATATAGAAAAATAGGTAGATTTGATTGCAGATTGCGACAAGAAATTGTTTTCATTGAAGAACCTGACTTTTCACAAAAGTAAAAGGTTATTGTACCTACGATCAGATACATTGAACGATGATGAATCAACTCATCCGAATAAATTTGAAGGCCACCAATTGCTGTAAAGGAATTCTATAGCTAGCGCGCGATTAATTACCTTAATGAGAATTCTTTTCAATCAGTTATGTATCTGCAGCTGCATGAACCAATTCTCATATCGCATTATTGATAGCAAATCGTACTGATACCATCCGGATTAAACCTGACAGCGATCGCGTCGAATTGACTTTAGTGCTGTTGGGGGAACGATTGTGCAAGTATTGAGTATCTACAGAGTTTCCGCCGATAAAGAAATAATTTACGAAATTCGAACATCACCCCACGATGTGAAGCTAGCGGATACACCGATCACACAGGCCTGCGATGGTTTCCCACCTACAAATCTGAGTAGCAATTTTGGTAGGTATTAGGTACGAATCTTGTATTCGTAACTTGTATAAAAATAAATCTCCATGTACTGTACCTAAATACTTAAAAGAAGAAGCATTATTACTTAAGGGGGAAATCAAAAGTATATTTCGCAGACCTGTGATTATTGATCGTGAGATTAATCCTGGCTTCGGGAATATTAGGTACAATATTACTATACCTAGTTGTACCGTTAATTCACACACAAGTTAAGTTTTTGCACGTGAAAGAGTGTTGCGCAATGTGAACGCGCACGTGGGATTTCAACTTAATTCTTAATGTTCACTGTAATGGTTATAGGCACACGTTTGTTGATATAACAGTACAACGAAAGCCGGAATAGTTGTAATACCGGAGTTTGGAATACAAAAATAACGTTCATTATGTGAAACACAATACCTGATGATTGTGATGATTGTTTAAACGCCAACGGCTCGAGCAACATTGACACCAATTAGATGTGACGCAAAATTTTGTCCGAGAATGAATGCTGACGTGATAAAAGAACCAATAAGCAGTGGTCTTGGATATCCGTGATATTGTATATTCAAAAATGATGAAAACATTACAGAGTCTGAAAAGACGCTGGTGCTTCACTTTCTTCACTTCGTATGTGTTGCTAAATCGACATCGTCTTGGAAACGTAGGTAGATCGAATCCCAACTCTCACTCTGCGGATGAAAACAGTTCCAAGAGTATCAGTTGCAGCCCTTTCCTTCCTTGGCGGGACATCCGCACTTCCGGGTCGATTGTCCGTACGAAGAACCGAAGGAATTTTGGGGGGTGAAGGACGTCGCGGGGGGGCACGGCTCCGGGGGGCATCTTTGAGACGGACAACAGGGTCGAGGGCCGTAATCGGGAGGTTTATAATTAGCCGGGGACCGAGGGGCGGGTTGGGTTTGTGGTGTGGGACAGCAGGTCCTAGGGTAGGCTTCACCGCTGCCCCGAGAATTGGCCTGAGCTTCGCGGGCACAGCAGCATTTGGGCCCTGGATTATGGGGTACAATCATACCGGAGGGTAGTTTTTTGCACTGGTAAACGGGACTGTTGGCAGCCCCTTTGAAAAGGTAGGGTTTTTTGTTATGAGGTATCTGGAACTGGGTGACGATTTTTTTCCCGAAACAAGAGACCCTCACGAAGACGGTCACCTCGCCGACGTTCTGACCAGTCGCCGTGGTTATCTTGAAGGTCTCCCTCATGGTGCGAGAAGGATTGCCAGCCTCGAAGACGTGGTGACTTAGAAGGGCGTTGAAGAGATCCTTGGCTTGAATCTGATGTGTACCGATCAGCATTACGTCGGGCAGAACTCCCGGTGGCAATTTTTTGTAGACTGACATCGTCACTGGAAAGGTGGGCAGTGGTTTTTCCACGACGATCGATGGTAGAGCGAAAAGACAGGATTTACCCTTCTTGAAATACTGGACGTCACCACCGACGCATGTGCATCCGTCGGACGATGCCTCTTGGCAAATGTTTATTGGCGGTAAATTAAGCACCTGCGGAGCATCGTTAGCGAATAAATGGAAAAATAAGAAACATGGGACACCGTCACTGTATCGTACCTGAAAAGACACACAGGTCTCTACGGGTAGCATGTCATCGTGCATGGCGCGGACTGAGGGAATGTTGACTTTGTCGACGAGGAATTCCATGAGGAAAAGTTGCTGTTCCTGACCCTCCATGGTATCGGAGGTGAATTATTTATTCAACCTTTATGCATCAGTTGCTTCTTGTCAATTTAGTCACGTGAACGTACGAATTTACGGTGTTTCGGTATTTTGATAAAGAGAAAATTAGGTTCAATTACGACATGTCGTTGATTGACGAGTGACCTGAAGTGTGACCTATTTATAACAGCATCCTAAACTATTAAAGCTTCACAATGATGTAAAATTCTTACGGGGTGGATCGGAAATTGGTGCAAAGATCGATGTATCACCTCGCTAATTTTTTTCAACAATCTTATCAGCAATAAAGTAAACGACGAAAGGGTTTGACGATTTAATTGTATAGATACACAAATCAAGAACGGACTAGATGGAGTAGTCGGAAGTCAGTACCCGAAGTATAAGATGAATTAAAATACCGATTCTTTGACCCCTCCCTATTTCTTCCCCTTTTTTCCTTTTCCCTTCCCCTTCCCCTTCCCCTTACCCTTCCCATCCTTATCACTGTCGGTCTGTGCCTCGCGTGTCTCGTACCTAATCGGGGGACGTCGTTCGGGTCCTTTGGGCGTCCGCATCTCGAGTTGTAAATCGGACTTTTCACCCTCAGCAACAAGTCCCTTCTTACCGATCCTCAGAATGAAAACATCGTGCTCAGAATCCGGAGGGTTGTTGGGCCCCGTTGCCTCAGACTCGGGAACGACGGTGACCGTCGGCTGTTTGCTACCATCCCCGGCGTCAAGGAGTCCCGAAACCTTGAGGACGACCGCCTTGCCGCAAGGACCTCCACGACTCGACTGAATCGGACCACTACCGATGGTCGGAGATGGGTATGAAGCCGAAGTCTGAATCGGGGACTTGATCTCGGTCAGAGCCGGCGACATGGGACGAGCAACGGCCCCAAAGCTGAGGCCGCAAGGGAGGCAAGAAAAATGAGGTGGTTCGCATATGGGACACTGTCCCAGTTCCTCGGTGGATTCACGACAGATATCAACGCTGCTCGAGTTTATCATCCGACACTTGTAGGCGAGTGTTTTGTCCTCGATTTCGTCCCCCCTGAAGAGAAAGGTCGATTGTTTTTCGGCCTTATCCGGAGGGGCGTCGAACTCCGTCACTATCGTCGGACCGAACGCGGACAGTCTGGTGTATAGGCTTATTTCACCTACCATTTCACCGTTGAATAGCAGTGGATATTCACCCTCGCACGACTGCGGTGGTGGTATCTGGTTGTCCGAACAACATTGGAGGTCGCATCTTAGCTCGGCGAACTGCTTGCTCAGGTCGATAAAGCTCACGCCAACCAAAACGTTCGGCTTTATGTTATCCGGCATTTTTTTCTGTACTATCAGAGCGACGTTGAACTCGGATATCTTGTTTACCACGACATCCTCGGCGATCGCAAACATCACCGATCTTCCAGAGTAAAAGTATTCTATTTCATCGGCGATCCCGGCCTGCGGTTCGAACATCGGATCCACAGGTGTAACCTCTATACTGTCGTCGTTGAAGGTTAAGAATCTGAAGCACACACTCGTCGGCACGAAGAACATCTGATTCAATTTAGCCAATCTCTCGCCGGATATACTGTGCACGAAAAATTCAAGCAGGAACAGATACTGTTCCTTCATATCCGGCGTCTCGTTCTTCGTTCTGGTACCAAAACCTGCACTGGGCCTCGGAGGTGCCTGCATCTTCAAACCGGACATTCTTACTTCCAAGCTCTGTCTTCACCGCGTTGATATTTTCAACTTTCTTAACGCATTCGGGAATAGGACTTGTCAATTTTCTTGATAACTTTTTTCACCCATTCTTCCGACCGAAAATCGACCCAAGATATGCGTCGGCTTTCCAAAAAGTTGAGGAGCCCGTTTATCGCGTATTCAAGTTGACAGGTATCGATTTCTCGAATTTAATAAGTTAGCTGATCTAATTATCTCGATCCCTGTTTGAAGAAATACTCGTATCGATTCGTTAATACGACCGTTGCTATAGATACTAACAAACATTTACGATCGGTGAAGAAGTCGCAAGTCAAACGTGAATCATAATATGTCTTCAAGTGGCAAAATGGATAAAATAGAAACGATTCCGTTTCTCGTATATAGCCTCGGGAGGAATTTTAACTCGATGAATTAATCATTACAGCGAATCGCATCATCATGTACTTTGTACGCATGTATAAAACTGAGAGATCCGTAGCTCATTCTCCCGTCAATTTTGATCCCCGAACGATTCTTTTTATATGGATAGTATCCAGAGCCCGAACCTGTGGGACATTGCATCACCGACGTGTCGCCAAGCTATCTAACAGATGGTGTATTCTTTAACGGTCGTGTTGGTCCAACGCATAAATGTGTTGCCAAGCAGTTATCACCGATCCTACGTGGGCCTGGTAAGTGACCTATCTGTATTGACAGATCAATTTGCAGATAACCAGCTTGGAATGATAAGCTAATGTAAAAAAGACGTCCGAGTTGCCAAATGGTAAACCTTTCGTTATTGTACTCTGCTACACCTACACAAGCATTGGCTGGTCTTGTTGTTAGAGGCGATCAATTAATCAATGGGGGTCACATCAATTCGTGCGTAAAAGACAACACTGTTATCTATGTAATCAGGCGTATTGAATTCCGATGTAATCGTCACATTCGATCATCATTCCACGATGTACGATTCATTCAATTCCCAATAATGGAGTACATGGTAGGTAAGCGCCTTGTTTCCATTTATTATTAGACGATCCAGTGGCTCCCGAGGCTGAGGTCAGTGCAGCAACTCTGGATAGATGGACGGTCGAAAGCAAGGCATGGTACGTGGACAATTGTGGGCGTAATGCTAAGGCACTTCATGCAATGATGAAGATCTTGCCAAAGGAAAAGATCGACCCGTACGCGGGTTGGAAAAGTGAGTCACGTTTTAGTTTTTTCGTTTAATTGAATGGTGACAGTGCGATGTCAATAGACTGATATCGTTACAAGACGAACTGCGGCTTTTAGTAGGATGAAAGATTCACTCGGTAAATTCAAACCACCGACTAATCACGGGTTATGAAAGGCTAACAACCGTCTGATTACTGATTTCCTTTTCATTCGAGCTAATTGAGAAGGTCGATATCTTTGTGATCCGTTCCCGAATGGGCAGAACTGTTGTTCATTACAGCGATTGGATGTCGCAAACTTTAAAGTCGGTCGATGGTACCGATGCGTATCCTTTCATCCGTTGCTTCTTCTCAGCTCTTCGAAATAACCCTCGTAAAGACGTTATTTTTTTTGAACTAAAAGAAAAAAAAAAAAAACTTAGCATACTCACCTAAAGAATCAAACAGACACGATTCTTCGTATTTCTGTTCACCTATATTGAGGCCATTGCGTAACAACCAGCGTCAACGTATCAGCTAGTGTGAAACTCAAGTTTTTGCTTGTTCTTTTTCTTGTGGATATGCACGGTTATAGATGTGTGAGCTCGCATTCAAAGACACAGAAGCAGCAAGCCGCGTATTTACTCTAGGAATAAATGCCAATCAGAGTATGACATTCGCAGTAGTACAACTCTCGCTTTGGATTAACCCAAATTCACTTTTCGCAGCATGTCGAACTATACGAATTTCGATCTTTATATACCCTGGGGAAATTAGTGTGGTAAACACATAAAATGTAACACGTTTTCGAAGCTTTACCGTAGGAGCACATAGAAGTATACGTCGATTTTTATCTAATTAGTGATGCAGGTTGGCCCACATAGTTTTTCAGAGTGCGGAGGTGTCCGAACGAATTTAGAACGCCTAACGAGGGCAAGCCTTGCTTCGACCAAGTTCCCTTTTACTCATAAAAAAAATACGTACAATCTGAAACTTTGGTGCTGAGGAAATGAAGATCTGTTACTTGCCCGTACGTCTTCATTTGAGGGGTTGTATACATAGTCCCAAAAAAAGATTCAGTTTATATAAGGTAATATCTGGTCTTTGATCGAAGGAATAAGCAAAATGTTAATTATTAACAAAATGTCGGCTTCTCCAAAAAAAGTTCTATTTTCCATAAAAATTTGAGAATCATCGGTTCAGCCGTTTTCGAGAAATCTTGCTCACCGACTTTGAAAACACAGTTTTGAGAAAAAGGCGTTCAGAGTTTCAAAAGCACTTTCAAACCCTCCGGGGTGTTTTTGCAAATGTGCGCGTAACTTCGAGAATACTCGTCGGATCGACATGAAATGTTTTGTGCATATACTCGAGTGTATGTACATTACTAAAATGAAAAACATCGATTTTTGAAAAATCCTGACTAGGTATAACTCCTTAAATACCGTTCCTTTCGTACTCAAACCTCCCTAGGTAAGGTGGCTCTGTTTCCGCGTAGCGAACAATACGAATATTGGTACATACGGAAGATGCGGATGGACGCTGCGAGTGTGGAAGTTGAGGAAGTTCCTCCATCATGTACAGAAACAGAAATCAATCCAAGGTTAGGATATCTTCAAGTTAAAATTCACTTATTCAAATCAATCTTATAACGCGATATCAGTTGACTCGAATAGCTCGAACGACACATCGACGGATAGTTCAATTACCAAATGACATTTAGGTAGACGTATAATTTGATACCACCTATACTTACCGCTCGTTCTGTATTGATCTAAGCTACGAATGTATGCACATTTGGAAGACCTTATAACCGTGGCAAATGACATACATATGTACGTATAAATGGTGTTTATTCGTGTCACACGGAACTTTTAAGCGTCAGCTGAGAAAGGGGTGAGTAATGACGCCAACGAATGAAAGGAGAGAGCAACTTTAAGCTTCACTTCTGACCCGGGGTTTATATATATCTCGCCTAACGTATTCCGGGGTCTTCTTTCCGACAGCGAGCCAACGGCCGCATTTGAATACACAAGAACTCCGATTTGGTGGCATGGCGAAATTCCAAACCGGCAACAATGCGCCGTTGGACATTCTGATGACTATGAGTTTGAACGACGGTCGGCAGATCCTCCATACGAAGGAGAAGAAAGGACCTTTGTTTCCGAGACGGAAAACTCGGAAAACATAGGGGTTTACATACCTGGAGTTATTTATAGACACGAAGTGAGTTTTCGGTTCGGTTTTATCTTTTTCTCCTTCCGTTTGAGACGACGTCCCTAACAACCAGCCGATAACCGTTTCGCGAGGTTTTGCACACTGTTATGAAATTTATGCAAATTCGTTCGAACGTGAATACACATTGAAAAGAGATGATTTGAACCAGTGGTCAGAGTATCAAGGTCCGTTCCTCCTTTTATTCACCGTCTCTCTCTCTCTCTCTGTCTCTACGAATCGATCGAGGCGAGTATGCTACCTTTGAAATATGGATTGGCTAACCATGCTGATCAAGGTCCGTTCCGTTGGTACACCCCTTATCAACGGTTTTCTCAATCGATGTTGTAACCTCGCTGATTCAAATCATTTGACGCGTAATTTGAACTGTTGAAACCACGAGTCAGTCTAAGCTTAGAAATTTTTATCTGTGTACTCAACTGCACGACGAAGTGTAAACACAATACTGGCAGCACGTCGAAACGTGCTAAACACACTTTCGCACTAATTCTCGGTGGGAAAAACTTCACCTGCGAATTAAATTTACGGCACATGCCACTTTGCAAGGGGGGAGGGGGGGGGGGGGGGGGGGGGGCGGGAGTAGGACCAATGTCACAGAGTCGACAACGTCGCAGAACAATGTCAACAGAGACAAGGCTCACCTATTAATTTCTCCTACCTCATCGCACAATGTAAATCGATGTGGTCGTAGGTTAATTATTATTTTTTAATTTTTATGGAAAGTATAAATGATGCTCAGTATTTTCTTCAACTTTCGATCTACATTGTGGAGGACGAGTTTATGGGATGGGTTCATTTATGTTTTTCAGCATCCAGATGTAATTGGGAATCGGGAGAGCCGATCTGGCACTACCTGCAAGGTCAAGGCAAGGATCGGCGGTGAAGGTGAACATCTCACGACGACGGCAGATGGAAATTGCGATTGTTCACAATACGCTAAGCGTACGTAATTTGCAGAAGAATTACACGGTTCTGTTTCTATACAACGCGCATATGTATACGCATAATATGGTGATGATAAGCGTTGCGCAACGTTTCGCCGTTTCACTCGCATCCATGGTACAACTTTGTGACAATTTCAATGTTTCCTTTCGTTTTGACTAAATCCTTTTTTTTTCAGCACTGTTTTTTTTTTTTTTTTATATTCATTTTTTTTATCGCTTACTTACAAGGAATTATTCATTATATATTTTATAAGTTCTAAGTATAGAATAATTTTGAAGGTCATGTGAGACGGAGACATATATATGGTTTTTTACGAGTATTCAGGTATGGGTATTCGTGCTTATGTAACGCACGTGGCCGTGAAAATAAGAGGAAGAAATATGGCGACAGTGTATAAGGGACAGACAATCCAGACATTTTACCGTTGGGCGCGCGTCTAACGGGTGTTTCAAAGTGAAAACTTTCTAAAATTTCCAATCGACACGTTTGAAATTAATGACTGTATGAAATATTTTGTAAATGCCCACCTGCGATGATAAAAGAATCAGCCTTTGAGGAGAACCGCGGAGACGTCGATATATGAGAGAATTAAATCGGGACCGACTATCGTTCCTTGTATATTTACAACTGGTTAATTATACTCCAGTGAAATATGTTTTTTAGCGCACAGCGTCGCTAGAATCACCTGGAATAGACCAACTGCTTACCTTATATTTTTGCACGCGAGTGATTTATGACAGCGAACAAGAATATCGGTAATTGATTTCCGATAACGCGACGTTGCTTTAACGACTCGATAACTGTACCTTCGTTATTAAGAAGAGCCGAATTTCGGAAGCCAATTTCGCACACTCGCAACGTGATAACCAATAACAATATATACTGGAGAAAACTACAAGACGCATTGTTAGTTCCGTATGTATCGCATAAGACTAAGGATAACATTGGAATATTTTGTACGTCTGAGAGAGGTATTGCAGGAAACGTAAATTCCGCTGTAGCGTTGCGGTTTCCGTGAAAGATATGAACCACGATCAGGAAAAATAAAAAATGAAATTATCCGAGCATATTATACACGAGCTGAAATTTAGAATTAAAGTTGTTAAAAATTTTGCCATCTCAAAAGTTCGGACATATATATATATATATACTATATATATATACATATATATATATATATAGGGCATACCTACCGCTGCACTAGTTTATAATGTATAATAATAGCAGTTAATTCGACGCACCGACAAAATTATTATCGCAGAGTCAAGTGCTGTTGTACGCAGGGATATATTACACACTACAAAGCGTCTAGTCAACGAGATAAGAAAAGAAGAAGATGCCATTTAGCTGGGCTCAAAGGTCATAAACAGTTACAGAGGTCTATGGGGCATTTTATACCTGCGACCCCAAGGAATAGAAGAACTGACTAACACACTCAACGACTCCTCTCAGGTCGCTTATTCATTTTTTCAAGACCCCAACACGAATTCCAATCTGCTGCGTTTCGGCAGTTTCCACGATTGGTATAGCTTCAACTTCGAAACCTTTAAACCACATCCGTAATCTTTGCTCTGGTCATAGACAAACACGTGATAAGATATCGTCAATTTTTCAAGATTATGCATTCTGCGTAAAACCACGCGGAATGTTCTTGGAATGGGTATACGAATTTGGTTATAGACAAATATTTTTACGTCTTCTACCGAGTCCGAAGGTTGCAGGAAATTTTTGGGGAACAATTGCATTTTTCTTCCTCTCGGTTTAGTCCACTTAAAATTTTCAAACCAATTCTACTAATCTCTAGTTTTTCCACTGCTGAGTGCAGGTAAGCTGGTGATATGCTCGAAGGAGAAAGTGGACGAGGATAAGAACCGGAAAGAAGCGAAACTTGAGCCAAGATGGCGAGAGTGGCGGGAGGTTTGCGACGTACCGAGAAGCGAAGAGGAGCGAAAAGATGCCATGTCAAGTCTGTTCAGACCCTATCTCCACGAAATTAATACCTGGTACTCTACAAACAAGCCTACCAAGCTACTGCCGCCGCTAATCTTCGAAGGAAAGAGACCCATACTGGAGTGGCACTTTTCAAACTTGTGAGGAAGCAGGCTAAGCTATTTGATCATTAATCTTCGGCCCCTGTAAGAAAAAAGAAATTCTACTCCGCTGACCCAAGATGTTGTACAATCTTCGATAAACTGTCGCTATAGTTATGTAACTCATTATAAATAACGCACGAAATGAATTACGGTCTTGTTGTACATACTTGAATAGTTTGTGGGCATTGTAATATTCACGCACGTTCCGCCTCCTTATTCCTGCTGACGCAACAAGCGTGTTGCATTGGCCGAGGTCGTTTGAAATGTAAACTAGAATGGGGTAATTTACAATTCGTGCATCACGCGCGGTGTGGATTTAGACCGGTTTATTTGCCGTCGCGTCGTCAGACCTGCGTCGTTCACGACCATGCCACTTTTTTAGCGTTAGTGTATAACTATAGAGTATAGCGCGATAAGAGCCAACAGCAGCAGTAGCCTCAAAGTCTATTCAAGTGTGTAAATGTAAATCAATATCAGAGGCAGCAAGAGACATATCATTGACAAATAAGACGAAGGTAGAGAACCGCGAGTCCACAGTCCGATATTCTACAGTTTCCGGATGTCAGAGGTCCCGGACTACGGTCGCCGTTGAGGAAATCTCCACTTCCTTGGTGCTCCCGGCACCCTGATCGAGCCACCTTGGCCAGCTATTAACCAAGTCACGTGCTTGTACATAGATCTATAAATAGTCTCGACGCCTTGCCGAAATAGTGCAACGATCGTCGCCCGACAACTTCCGAACTTAGCTGTGGCTAGGACTATAAGTACGTAGATCTGCGTTACACATGGATACACATATCGCGTCTTGATGATGCACTGGAATTGAGCTGCGGACAACGGATTGCCTTAATTGCTCCCAATTATGTGAACATTGACCCATTTGCGTGGGTCTGTAATTTGATAACTTCGTTATCTCCATTGCACGTTCTTTGCGTGTCTGTGCGTTTATGAGGGTACACACTTGTCCCTCTGTTTTGCCGTTTTCTCTGCCTAGTCTCGCGAATTCCATGATCTCTGCCCGAGGAAATGATATTTATGAAACGCGTAGGTACACCAGACGAATTGAATACGGAATCCTTTGAATTGGACAATTAGCGAAGAAGAGCGAAAGGTTTGCAACTTTAGTGATGTCTGCGAAATTGTCTTTTTCACAGTTTGCGCATGGCTTATCCCCACACTCTAAACCCTTTCATTTCCTCAATTTCATTCGAGATTGACTTGTCCATCTTCGCTGGTATTCGTATTCCGCTTAAAAGACCGCGTGTACCTGCATCATCGTGAATGTTCGCAGTCTTGACTATATACAGTCGATCTAAGAACCTGTCCACAGACTTGTACGTACAAACACTTTGCCGAAACGCGTGTATAACCTGCGCATACACGTTAAAGCGAGTCAGCTTCTGCTTGTAAAGGTGAAAAGGAGAAGAACGATTGCATGTACAGTATTGTTGATTAATGTCTTGGACTTTCGGCTAACTTGTTGTTGGTCCGAAAGAAAATGCGAGTTCGATTCTATACGAATTATGTAACATTAATGACTGACGATGTGGCTGTCGTGAAAGATGGGTGTCACTGTCGCATAATTCAGATAGAATCGAACTCGCATTTTGTCACGGATCGCAAACAAGTTAGCCGGAACAAAGCATCAGATGAACATACTGAACGGTAGAAACACGTCTGGCTAATAGCTGAGGTAGATTACACAGATTTTTTACACTGTTTCTTACAGATTTTTACTCATTGAAATCGTGAAAAATACACTAAAAGTTCCAACACGTTGAAACTCCGGTGTAGTAATTAGAAATCTGGTATCCTATTCTTGAGTCCAAAATTCCTACGCAAAAGTCATTTCTTGCTTTTATTTAATACGCATTAGAGTGAGACTCGAGAATAAATACAAACAGGAAAAGAGAATATACCGTGAGTGATTTTCTTCACCAAAAACATCCCATGCAGTTGAAAAAAAACATTTCTTGCAGACTTGTGTTATCCTTGCCACACGATGTGCTTGGAATTGATAAATCCAGTCTTAAATGGCAAATATCATTATACAGCTGTAGGAAACAGCGTCTCAAAGACAGAATGAAAACACTCTATTTCTGGCAGACTGCGCCACCGCTTCTCGGAGTTCCGTTCCCCTACAGCCCCGCGGCCGGTCTCATAACGAGAAACCGTTTAACCCAGCCGCCTCTAAATCGTGATCCTACCTTACCGACCGAATCGGTCGAACGTGCGTATCCACACAGGTGGATTCGGACAACAGTTGTGTCGTGTGTGTTATCCGGCCTCTTGCGCGTGTTCGCACACACGTCGCGAGTCCGCAGGCGGTGTGGGAGTCGGCGGCGACGGTGCCGCGTCTGTGTGCCGTCGAGCTCGATGCAGTGGGAGGTCGTCGTCATCGGTTCGAGGGCGGGGAGGGTTTGGTTGAGGTGGGGGTACCAGCTCCGGTAGTCTGCGACCCTTGTATGAATTTAGAGAAGTTAGTGTCGAGACTTGGCCTGATGAGCGTGGTGGCCGGTTACGGTCCGGGAGGTGGTTTCGAGCACGTCGTCGTCGTCGTCGTTGTCGTCGCTTTTTCGGGACGGCAAGCTACCGTGGCTTTTTTCATCGCTTTACCACCGTTCGCAAGGGAGAAAAAAAAAACTGGTAACAAGGTGGGTTTGTGTTTTAAACGTGAGGTGCAGACTACGTGTGTGGTTTTTATTTTTTTTTTTATTGCCTCTGTTCTTTCGAACCCAACATATGCGATGATGTACACGTGCGGTTATGAACATGTAAATCGAGAACCGGTATGGTTCGATAGCGAAAAAAAATTACCATCGAACACCGCGTGGATTTCCTTCTACGCCGGGATAGATTCTTTTCTTTTCTTCTTTTTTGGTTTTTGTTCCGGAGTAACGTGCAGATTTACACACCGTGTGTACTTCATCGTTACCGTACCAAATTCGTAGGGATCATCGGCTGCAGGGTATAAATTCCGTGACGTAAAGTTTATGGCGTCGTTGCATCAGCCGCGTGAAACCCACCACGTGTAGCCTCTGTTTCTGAATGCGGGGTTAACCCATCCGGTTCCGATACCGCCGCGTGTGTGATGCAACAAACCTCCGTCTGTCGTTCTCAATTAATTCTTTTGTCTTTTTGCATTTCATTATCGCGTCTCGACGCCGGCTGAAACAACGACTATACCAGGGTTTAATCTAACCAGCGCGAACTGTACAATAATCTGTTTCTAATCGATTCTCTGTCACTTCGTAATCTCAAGATTCGATAGCTTTTCTTTTCTTTTTCTCATACGTTCTCCTCAGGTTGGTAGAATTGAACACTGTTCGAAAATTCGAATCAAACTTTCAGCGACAAGTTTGTAATGGTACGTATTGTACACTTTGACATTGGACTTGTGCAAGTTTTACAGGATTATTGAGTAAATGAAATTGAGAAGAGAATATGCCTCGGTGATTGTCTGTTCGGCTGTGATGCCAGACGTCGAGTACGTGAAGTTAGCCCACCACGTGAAGTTTGCTCATGCGCAAAAAACACGGCTATCTGCACGTGTAGGTCCTATACAATTATTCGACGATAGCGTACAGAAACTACGTCGATAATACACATGTAATATAAAGGTGTACAAATTTGCTTATTTTTCATCTCTGTCGATTAATAGCGTAGTACGTGGTGTAAAATTATTTCGAATACATTATCGATATGCCGGAATATCTCGTCGTGTAAATACCGGGTCTTACAGCACTCGGTATACTCGTATCTCTACGTATGTTGATACATATATACACAGGATAGGTAACACATGGCTGTGCATAGATACGTACGTTGCATACGTATCTTATACTGTACGTGTCTATGCCAAGCGTATATAAGCAATTCGATAATATATAATCGATGCTCTGACGGGTTATGCAATACGTATGTAATGTATTCATGCATGCATCAGGCTGTAAAAGATCATTTTATTTTGTTTCTTGGAAACTGGTTCAAAAGTTTCATTTAGGTATAAAGATACGCCTGTTAAAATTTGAGCTCTTGATATTAACATATTAAGGTCTTTAAATAATTTTTAACCTCAAATAACTTTTGAAAGAGTAGATTTATCGTTAAATGATAAGATACCTTTTTTGTAGAGCGTTCAATTTTCTACGAAAATATGTCCGTGAATTTTATGTACAACGCATCGTTAGCTGGTTATAAAAATCAGAAGGAGCAAATTGAATGGAAAATAGAAAAGTGCGATGCGCAAACTCTTAAAGTTAATGTTGTGAGATGAAATTTTAACAGGCGTATTTTTATACCTAAACGAAACTTTTGAACCTGTTTCCAGGAGAAGGAAAAGACCTTTTTTTTTGCCACACACTAGTCTGCATGTATACTGATGAAATAAGCTATATCTTAAAATTCGCAACGTTGAATCCCAGACGCGGGAATTATCCGTAGGTATATCAATAATAAAATATAACAAACAATTATCCGCATAGAATGAATGTAAAAACATACACTTAATTACAGGAAAGAGCAGCGTATATTCGTATGAAAAGTTGAAAAATTCGCAACGCTGAGATATTTCGGATACCTTTATCGGTATCTAACCGAGCGGGCGAAGAGTAGAAAAAAAAAAAGAAGAAATAAGGAAATAAGGTAGATACGGTATAACGCGATTATAAAAGAGAACTAAAACAATGCGATCGTATTTCGCTTGAGTAGGTTGTAGGTGTACGCTTATTTCTGTAGAGGCCATTCGTACCGTTAGCACGTGTGGAACGCGAATAGATTCGCACAATTGTACAAGCCAAGACGATCAGACGACAGAGGCCTAGGATGCCGCATGTATCAGATACGAAAATAGATCCACGTATGATTTCTACCTTGTGGTAAACGTGAATCGCAGCGGGTATGCCTGTTATTGCATCTTTGCTCCTGCGAATATTCAAATGGCGAATTATCATCGTATCGAAGTTAGGTAAAGTTTATCGTAACGATTCGCGCCGAGGAAAAAGCGTTATTTCGCGTTTTTTTAATTGTTCGAAATTCGAGCGAAAAACACTAATATTTCGAGATCATAGATTCACAAAAATCATTGCAAGACTAAGGAAAGTGGTGAGATTTTTTCCGCAACGTTTCGTTACCAACTTCCAGCTGGAAACATATCGTAATATGCCTACATGTATTACTACGTTATCATTCCAACATATTTATTATTTTCGTTATTCTTTATACCAGTTGACTGACACGCCCGTTTATTCAATGAATGTTGTAATGGTGAAACGAATTTAGATGCCGCACAAGTACCGCGTAATTGATTCGGATTAACAGCGCGTGGCTGCCCGTCCCGCCAAAATATTTCTTATATCTGTAGAGGAAAAATGAAGAAATAAGTAGAGGATAAATTCATTTTACGATTTCGCCACGCACATATACGCGTATTTATTTTAATTTTTTTTTTTTCTTTCGCGCTGAAATATCACGCATATCGCAACGCAATCGCCCACAACTCGGTGGCACACGACGATCTCTGTCGTATTATTTTACGTATAATGTGTGCAAAAAATGAGAACCTGACCTGAATTGCGGTTTTCGTTATATATTATATATACGTATACGATAATGCTTTTGATATTCTTGGTTACATTGCGCAATAATTGTGTCTGCATTAGCAGCCGGCATTGCTAGAAAAATGAACGTAAACAAGTATAGGGGAACAAAAAAAAAGAAACAAACAAACAAACAAACAAACAACGAAACGTTTACGTTAGATTAATTATTTTTTAAAAATTTCTTTATAGTATCGAGTAAAAAATGATAACACTTGAGAACGAAATTAAATGGGTTATCGTTGCGGACTAAAACGTTCAACGTGTGTAAGTAATCATGTACCAGGTGTCGTAATTTACGCAGATAATGACTTGATTACTCGCTGCACATTATATCGTACGTTATATTGCTCCGGTGTGATTATATCGTATGATACTGCAACGCAGATGACATTCTTGAGGTTCAGTTTGTTCAGTTTGATAACGAGTTGAATTGTTTGTATAAAAACGTAGCAGGAGAAAGTTTGTACGTCGTTTGAATTTAATTTCAGAAAATTATTTTATACTTTCTTCAGGCGTATCGCATAATGGAGAAAATATCTTCTTGCGTTCGTTCATTCGTTTTAAAGACGTATAGTAAACAACAACAATATGTAAAAATCCGTAGTTTCTTGATTTTAAAAATGTGTAAACGCATCGAGAAAATTTTTCATTTATATAGTCGCGATATTGTAAAACCGAGAAGGCAAAGTTTGAAATCACGAATAGAATTATGTATATTTCCCGAGCATCGATACGTAATATTCAGTAAATAGGTATAACTAATGCAATGTCTGCAGTTCGAACTTCGACCCGTCAGAGTGCATTTCTTGTGTCGTACTGCAAGCTTTTTGCATTAAAAAAAGGAAAAAAAAATAAAAAAAAGAAAAAACGATAATACATGTATTATCTGTAGAGCAGTGTAATCTTTGCGCAAGATTTTCGTTTTGTTTCATTTCAGTTATCTTCTATTAATTTCAAAGAAGTAATCGACCATGGTCGTTGTGACTAATCGTAAGTTAATGATATTTACACCAAAATTCTAACCATTTTTTTTTTTTTTTGTTTCTTTCTATTTATCAAACAAGTTTTGTTCGACTTTTACTTATCTGGTGCACGTTAAGCTATTTTTGACTTCGTAATTCGTTTAACGGAAATTCTTTAAACAGACTACACATCACGTAGCTGCATTGTTTGAATTCTAAAACCAGGGGTTTTATGTAAAAACTTTGATGCAATTTTATCTTGATACCGTAATCTTAACTTCAACTCAAACAACAAACGTTGTCTATTGAATTCTCAACCCGGTTCGTAATATATAAAACAACGGGTGAAAATTTGGTATCTGATACGTGATGATCGCATCTTTTGATTGTAACACCGATCGATATCTATATATATTTTAAAACTGATATATTTAAAACGCTTTGACAACATAAGATTTACATGTGTTATTAACGCTTGATTTCAGACGTATAACGTCATCGGATTCCTGGAGTATTTGGAAACAGAGATAAAGGAGGACCTTCGCAAGCATGGCAAGTCGTCTCATTATAATAACAATACGATCCCTATTATCATCATCATCATCTCTAACAACAATAACAGCAGTAATTAAGAAACGGTACAAACTCGAGCATCCGCTTGAAATACAATTAAGAAATCATCCTAGTGTAACGATTTGTAAAAAAATAACTTACTTTCGCGATTTTTTTTCCCATGGTTTAAACATGTTAATCAATCTGATTTTTTTTTATTTTTACGTCAAATCAAAGCACTCGTGAAAAATGGATAATAAATTTTTTATCGTTTATTTTTTGTTTAAAATTTACTTTATAAGGTTGAAAATGACTCGGAAAATAGAGAAGTCCCCACAAAATTTGTAAAAAGATTATTAATAAGTATGAAAGTCGTTATTTGGCAGCTTGAAAAAAAAAGGTATGGAATTTAATCTATTTTTTAGATAGTTTTTCGTTGTGAAAAATACGAAGATTTAAAAAAAATCTTTCATAGCTAGATAAAGAATGGCGTGAAAAATGTTGCGTCCGAGATAACCGTTAAAAACAATGCTAAGAAAAAGTGAATAAATAAAAACAAACGTTTGAAAATTTATTTTCTGTTCTTCACGGGTGCTTTGATTTGACATAAAAAAATCGGAATGATTAGCGTACTTTAACCATCGAAAAAAAAATCTCGCAAATATCAGCTATTTTTCGACTTGTTACACTAGGATTGATCCCTTAAAAATTTTACGCGATTTGAGGGAACTTTGAAAAATCTTTACCGCTTCGGTATGAATATAAAATGACGGTTATAATCACGTTATCCAATAAATTGATTTATCAACTGCAGGAAGCAGCCGACAGTCCAATTATTATAACCGTTGGACAATTGGTCCCGATCACTGTTATTATATACAAAACAACATTTCTTTCTCGGCAATTTATTCTCGTCATTTATTCGCGTCTATGATAAAAGAAGTATAATTAAATTTCGCCTTCGAATTTAAAGATGTACTTCACATTTTACTTACTTGTTAATTGTTTGCAAGTTTAATTCTACGAAAGTATAACTTGTCTGCTTTATTTTCGGGTCGCAGGTTAGCGCAACCGAACCTCCAGCCACGGAGTTGGAAACTTTCCTTCCTCAGGATGGTTCAGCAATAAAAGATGGAGCCTTGACCGGCAAGTAAGTATTATATAAATTATATCACAGAATAAACACAGATCGTCGATAAATGTGTTTTTGCGAAACTATAATAATTAATCGTACAATAACCAATTACGTTACGTATGTACATAAAAAATGAAAATTTCCACGAGGGAAAAACGCACGCTAATTAATGTATACTGTATAAAACATAATGAATATAAATATCACACGCATGATTCTCATTACTAATCACGTATTTACATTATAATGACGAATTGCCAAAGTTATGTAATAATTATATTTATATAGGTATATATATATTATTATAATTAAATCGCACATTCGACCCACGATGGAAATTTGCAAATTATGTTGGTATCGTTACGCCGCAGTTTACAAACAATACAATTAAACACTCGCGCGTATATTGTAACACAAAATTGTTACGCAATTGTATCGCGCAATATTAGAATCGATGTCAAGACCTGACAAACCTGGACGAATTTATATTGCAGGTACATAATTTACACGTCGCATTCTCAACCCAGCTCGTGCTCATTCATATGTACGTTCTGAATTAGTGTACGTCAAGTGATACTTACGTTTATGCAAATTCGATATATCCTATGCGAACACATATATATATGTCAGGGGAAATTTACTGAAACATCTGAATCTATTTCGCACACACACACGTAAATTGCACCCACGTAGAATTATTACAACGTGATTGATGGAGCATAATCACCGAATATTGGAATCTTCAAGGTGGCAAAAAAATCACTTGAATGCAATTTTCCGTCGAATAAGTATCGAGATATTTTTACATGAATAATATTTATGTAAAAACTGTTCTCTTCCGTTTCATCGCCAGGTATGCATGTAATTAATTATTATATTCTATATCGGTGTCAAGGTATAAAGTGCAAGTGGTCCCAGCGCGAGATGTCGAAGCCACCGGACAGACTGGCGACAAAGGATTCGACCCTTTCAAAGAACGCGACAACCCGAATCCCACGACGTGAGTAAAATCCTGAAAAACGCATATATTTTTACAAATGAGATACAAGCAGTGCCTGTATAAATATGCATTCAAAATTCAACTATATTTATATATAATATAGACATGTGGAAAAAAAATATGGAGTAAAAAATAACAAATAAACAAATACACGGTTAGAAAAACAATCTACCAAGTAGATCTACTAAAATTTTTGGTTCATTTTAACAATTTTTTAATGTATTGCTAAAGGGAAAAAAAAGCAACTGAATATTAAAAATCAAATGTTAAAATCACAAAAACATAAATATAGAGTGGACCTGCTGGGACATTGTGTTTGGTTAAATTTTTCAAACAGTGATACTGTCGAGTAGTACACACTTTGTTTTGATATGATTTATGTCATATAGATTACTACTAATTTTAGTTTTTTAAAAGTCCATATTATATGTACATATTTTGTCATTTTTAATCCCACATATTTATCCGGGCCCTTGGACATAAGTAATAACACGATACGCGAATAATTAAACTTCGACAATTATTATTTCTGCAGCAACTGCGACACGCTCACGCATTTACTGAAGGCATGTCTTGGCACCGGAATGTTGAGCATGCCGTTCGCGTTCAAAAGCGCAGGACTCGTACTCGGCATATTTTTAACAATATTCGTCGGTTTCATTTGCACGTATTGCGCGTACGTGTACGTAAGTATATTCACCTAAAATTACTTGAATAAAAAAAAAAAAAAAACACGAGGAATATTCTATAAGTTCGTCTCTGATCATCCCTTTTCCGCGTAGATCGAATGTGCCCACAAGTTGTATCACAGGACTCGAAAATCCACCATGTCCTTCCCAGAGGTCGCCCAATGCGCGTTCACCAACGGTCCACCATGGGCGAGACCCTACGCCAAGACTGTAAGGTAAGCGAATCGAACGAGAGTCAGTCAATTGCGAAGAAGGAGAAAGATCTCTTCATCAAGTTTTATCATTTTCCAGGTTGATAATCGACCTGAGTTTGTTCGTATCCTATTTCGGCACGTGCACCGTTTACTCGGTGATCATCGCCCAGAACATAAACCAAGTTATAGCGGTACACATGGGTGAGGGACTTGCGGAGCGTGGGATGATAGCAATATTGCTAGTGCCGTTCGTCCTACTTAGTTGGGTACCAAACCTCAAGTACCTAGCGCCGGTTTCCATGGTGGCGAACGCCTTCATGGTGGTGGGTCTCGGGATAACGTTCTATTACTTCGTCATGAACATGCACCCGCCATCGGAGGTACATATGGTTACGGAGACGGTATCGACTCTACCGGCGTTCTTCAGTATCTCCATATTCGCGATAGAAGCTATAGGTGAGAAAAAATTCATTCGCATACTTACATCTACGAAAGAATCTGTATTATATATATATACCGGAACGATCTCTTGAGACTTGAAAATGAACCGCGCATGCGCCAAATAATTCGATCTCATTGGTCGGCGAAATCTTCCCGCAGCGATATTCTTGTTTGCGATGCAGGCGGGCCAACGTACACAAAATGTGTACGTTTGAATTTTCAAAGAGCGTAAGCATTAAGTTCCGACCGTTCTTCGAAGAATCAGCTTTCCGACCCAATAACAAAAGCTTCGCAAACCTTTCCGAGTCACTGCCTCAATTATTTGAGATTATAACCTCGAAAATTCGTATAAACTACATCGCCGCCAGAAACAGTTTGATGGCTGAAACTCGGGATGGCCAGCCTGCACGAACAGCCGATAAAACTCGCGCATGCGCGGTTGATTTTCAAGTTTCAAGAGATTGTCCCGGGTATAATGTAGTGTAGTATGTAATATGATATATACTGTACGGTATACCTACACTAATGATTTCAGGTGTTGTAATGCCGCTTGAGAACAACATGAAAACGCCCCAGCAATTCATCGGTATTTGCGGAGTTATGAACCAGGGAATGTCAGCCGTAACTCTGATATACATGGTGATCGGTTTTATGGGGTATGCAGCGTACAGAGATGGAACCAAGGAAAACATCATAACGAATTTGAATCCAGAGGACATGTAAGGATTTTCAACACTCCGTTTCATCGCCTTCTCGAATTCGATTTGACCTGTCGAGCTGATCATTATAACTTATAATCGGGTATATTTTCAGCCTTGCTCAAGTTGTCAAAGTTCTGATCGCCCTCGCGGTTTACTGCACATTCGGACTGCAGTTCTACGTGTGCTTGGAAATCGCGTGGAACAGTATAAAGGAACGCTTCCTTAAGAAACCGCAAATCGCAAACTACCTTCTTCGCACAGGATTAGCAATGGCTGCTGGTTAGTGTGCAAATAATTAAGCGTTACGTCATTGTTCGGCGTTCTAAATCGATTGATTGCATATGGGGCATTCCACGTCAAATTAGCCGCCAATATATACCTCATCATCTTCAGTTTCAATCATTTTTTAGTACGATGTTCACAGTGACCCAAAAAGGTCTCGGAATTTTTCTCAAATTTTTTTTAGCCACCGCTGAAATTTTCAAAAAATTTAAAAATCAATTCCGAAAATTCCGTTTTTTTTTTAAATCTGAAAATGTAATTTTTAAGCACCACACCATAATGGAAACTCGGTATTTACTATTCTTTCGTAAGTTTTTAGTTTCTCCATTCCCCAATCGAAATAGATCACGGAATCATGAAAATAATGTGATACGGCAATCTAATTATTTATAGATCGAGGCGGGGGGGGATCCGACATGGAAAAACTTAAAACTTAGTAAATATTGAGATCCCATTATCGTGTGCTACTTAAAAATCACATTTCAAATCATAGGATCAGTGTGAATTTTCGAAGATTTTTAAAAATGGCTTGCAATTTTGTATAAATTTCACCAATGGCTAGAGAAAATCTAATAAAAAAAAAAAACTTGAGATCGTTTTGAATTGGTACAAGAACATCATACTAAAACATGATCAGAATCGAATCAGGTAGGGTACATGGGCTGCTAATTTGACATGGAATGCCCTATATACATGCCTCACGCCACCGTTGTTAATTTCAGTATTAGTGGCCGTCGCAGTACCGAAGATAATGCCGTTTGTCGGACTGATCGGCGCCCTGTGTTTCTCCATACTGGGGCTTATCATGCCACCAATCGTCGAACTGATTGTTCGATGGGACGAAGGATTTGGCCGAGGGTATTGGTTGATTGTTAAAACTATCCTCGTGGCTTCTTTTGGTCTGGTGGTTTTACTCTTTGGAACTTACACTGCCATACTAGACATCTTCAAGTAAATCATATCCGTATAACTGTTTAATTGAATTATGCGACGACGCCTTGCCTCGATTTACACTTTGTTAACTGTTCATAATTTTGCTACGAATATGTTACACGTGTTTTTGATAACAGTTCGTAAAATTTATTTTCCACTATTCTACTATCGCTATTTTTCAAGCTCTTTCACACTGTGCACACTTGCTTGTCGGCGGTAAACGAATCGTTGAGTGAAATCGTAACATTTTTTTTTTTGTCATCTATTATGCAAACATGAAATTGGGGCGGAAAAAGATTAATATTTAATATCAATTATTCGTCAACAAACTCTACCGTTAAATGTAAACGCGCAATTAATGAGAATTTCAAGCTCTTTTTTCAAATCCTATTGAAAAACAAAAAACAATTATTCTTAGATAAATTTATCTAAGACAGCCCCCATATTTGCCTCATCATCTACAGACCATCGCATCATCATTACAATCACATCAAAGTCGAAGGAATAGATTACCCATAGGAAAAAATTTTTGTATATCATAATAATGAAATATAGTATTTTTTTCACCCGTGATAGGTACTAGGACTGTTCGATCATACACGATCTGTTATGCGAATAATTCTAAATGAATCATTAGATTAGAGATTTCATCTATTTTTGTATTAGGAAGTTGAGTAAATAAATTATTATCATTAGGCGAAAAACAGGGGATGAAAATTAAATAGAAGGTAAATCATTGACAATTAGATGAATAATATTGTCGGTACTAATGCGAGGTTGTGCAAGGAAAATAGAAGAGACAATCCTAAGACTCAAGAGTTTTTGTACGAACTTCATTCAAGCAGTTATTTTTTAAATAATCAAGATACGATCTTCTACAATCGAGTTCGCAGAACGCGAACGGCGATTTAGTATAAAAATTGCAATATTGTTAGATAATAAACAAACAATTATGCTTTGTTTAGTTTCTAGTTGTTTCTGAATGAATTAAGGCCAAAATCGTCTTGATATTTTACCGAGGAGGTAGGGGGGGGGGGGAGAAAATGTGAAAATACCTTTATGGATTAGAAAGTATAATAAGGTTATTGAAGCGTTTGTTATTTTTTAAAAAAAGAAGAAAATAGAAAAAACCAATAAATAAATTTCTCGCGTTAGCAATACATGGAATTTTTATAAATTGTAAAGTTTTGAATTGATTCAATACCAAGTCATATTTTTGGTGTCTATTTCTAAAATAATCCCTATACGTTAGAAGTCTATTACTGTTATTTCTGCATCATAGTTTGATAATTATTTACAACTTATACGAATCAACTGATTAGTCTTCTAACAAATCCGGATTACAAAATTGAATGAAGATCTATTTCTTCTTTAAATAGAAAACTATATGTATGAAGATGTTACAACTAAGAATGTTTTACGATATTTGAATAGTTGATACTCGAAGAAACGACCGGTATAACCAATTGTAACCGATTCAAAGTATATGTAAGCTGAGCAATTTTTTTTTCAATAAAACAAAAAAAAGGACCTGTTTTCAATAACCTCGCATGTTTTTTATTTGCAATGAATTCGATTCTGGCATTCGTGATCATTTTGTTCAATGGAATACTTTCCACCTTTCTCGATGGACAAGAGGTGAACCGAATTCTTGTACAAAGTTATACTGTCTTTTGTAATAATCATTGTCCCAAATATTTCCTATGTGTTACTTTTCCAACGGAGCATAATTCAATAATTTTTCAATAAGATCGACGTGTCCAAGCAGCATGCGACGGCAACAGTATCTCTTCAGGCCGAGGGCATCCAAGGCATCACTGAAAAAAATTGAAGGCAGTTCTGAGTTTGGATACTCTAATTGAGAATTTACCGAAAGAATATTTTAATTATTTTCTACTTGGCGATTCGAAATTGTAGTATTGCATATATATTGAGTATCGAAAGACGTTGAACAATTTTCATTCAAGTTCTAAGGATAAATTTATTGTTGATGTTTTCGACACCGAATAGAATAGGTTATGTTCGTGCTCGCAAGTTGCGTCCTTACCCTTCCGTATATTCTGCTTGCAGTAAGCCAAGATAAGCTTCCCATTTGTTGCCAATCACTTTACCGCAGGTGAAACAACGCACTGGAATGATCATTCTGCAATAATATTCCTCGCGGAAACGATAAATCAAAAAATTGAAACCACACTTGACTCCACGCTGCTTAACCTCGTGCGATTTTGTTTCAGCTCTGGACCACGCTCTGGACCATAAACTGTACAGCTCTATGAGTGACAATGTTGACGGTATCAGTCGGTACGTCAGAACAAGAGTTACCAATTGGACGATTTACCTTCGCTCCTGGATGAACTGATCTGTGATTCCGTTACCCGTCGGTAAATCAAGTCTTATAATTTTTACGCAAGATGGCGAAACCACGCAATCAATCTCAATTCTTTGACCGGCATTCGTGATGAAATCCGAATTTGAATATGGAACCGGCCCGTATTTGAAACCTAGTTTTTGAATGACTTTGAACTTCATTAAATTGGTAATTCGAAAGTTACGTGTATTTAAGCATAAAAATGAATTTAAGATTATGTGACTTAGAAGACCTTTGTAATGGCGTTCTAGCTCAAAATTTCACATTAATGTCTCGTGGGAAGTTCATTTTTATGAAACATTTTTATTTTTTTTTTTGAATAATCTGGTAACGTGAATGCATGATATTCCATAAAGAGGCAATTATTCGTTAAACGAATATATAATAGAACGCTCAGGATAGAATGTCGTGAATAATTATGAAAAAAAGTTCGATACTTTCGGAGCAGCCATATCTGCAGTATATCATGTGCGCGTGATATCTCAATTTAACGATTCCTCCACTAGGCGGAATTGTTTACCATAAATTGACACTTCTTTTACATCCCCCGCTCGGCCGTTGTAATAACAACGGAAGACTGTAACTATGCGGGTTATATTAAACAATTTGAGACTCGAGCTCGATTTATAAACATCTGGCACTGCGGGGAATTCCAGTATACCACACATTCACCGTATTATACATCAGGCTCGGTTGCTCTGCTGCGGCTAGACTGCCATATACCAATGGGTTATTTTTTGAGCGAGCTACCGCCTCTGCACCCACTAAACCCTAGGAATTTCCCGTACCTAGTTCTCATCGTAATTCAAGCCGTTCCGATGACCGTCGCTTACGGGCACGTTGTCCCGCAGGCTAGAGTAATTAAGGGGTTATACCTAGTCGAGATTTATCAAAAATCGATTTTTTAAAATTTCAATTTCGTAATGTAGACATATTCAAGTGTATACACAGAAAATTTCTTGTCGACCCGAGAAATATTCTCGATGTTACGCGCACGTTTGCAAAGGCGTCTCGGAGCGTTTGAAAGTGCTTTTGAAACTATGAACGCCTTTTTCTCAAAACTATGTTTTCAAAGTCGGTGAGCAAGGTTTCTCGAAAACGGCTGATAAGATCGGTCTCAAATTTTTACACAAGCTTTGTGAATATATCTTTCAGTCTTTAATCGAAGCCTTTTCTCGTTAATAAATATTTGCCATCTTATGAAGAAATTAAGGCGAAATTTTTTATGGAAAATGCATTTGTTATTTGTTTGAGAAGCCGCCGTGTTGTTAGCAATTAATATTTTGTTTATTCCTCCGATCAAAGACTAGATAATACCTTATATTAACTGAGTCTTTTTTGTTTTTTCATTTCCGACGATTCAGTCCAGAGATATCTTGCTCGTCGAAAGACACCATTTTTACGTGCTGCTCTCGCGGATCGGCTATAGCAGCTTTAAAAATCATTACGTTTACCAATAAAAAATATCAGAATGAATTTCAACGTTACCCCAATATGTATATAAATTTGTATGTTAACAAAATTGAAATGTCTCTTGATGCAAAATCCTTGAAAAATCGCTCCTTTCCGGCCTCCTGCGACTGGTTATAACCCCTTAACGAACCATCCTCCAGCATGTGAAATGTGCAGCGACAAAAATGTTGAACAGTATACCCAGAGAGTTGATGGCTCGGTGGGAAAAGGCAATAATTATAACGCGGTAGTCATACGCGTCAACGTCCCTACGGACGGTTCCCCCAAGTACAGGGAACATCGCGGGCTCTGCAGCGCTGCTAACTACGCTACGCACACTCTCCCTCTCTCAGCAACGGTTCTGTTATTCTATCTCACGTACGCGGCTTTCTCACAACCACCGGCGCACATCCGATGGAATATAAGTTTTAAGGCGTGTTTTGATAGCGTCAGGGTGTGTCTGCCGGGAGCCAGGGGATTCCTACCTAATGGATTGCCGCCGCCGCCGCCGCCGCCGCCGCCGTCTCACCGACTCCGCAACCGTCTTCCTCGCGACGACGACGTTGCAACTTAGAAAGCTCAAGTATTATACTTATAGGGTGCCTTATACCGGCCGAAGACCCTGCGGTTGTTTGTGCTTTCGCAATGTGTGTTCGATAAATCGGCCATACGCTCTTTACCAACCATCATCACCAAAGCTGGAGGAAAGCACTTTCACGTCCGAAAGCTTCGTCATGGTTGCAGAATTGCAAGATTACCGCTCCAATCTCTAAGCAACTGCATATAGGTACCATTATGGGCTTCCAAGATTGCTCGAGCATTCCAAGAAGTAGCCCATTGTGATTTGGGCGCATTTTGATTGGTACGAAGCGGTCTTGATATCTTTCAGATTTTCAAGGGTCAAGTATAATCTCGCAGGATCGCCATTCGAGCGGCTGGGCTCAACCAACGAGCCGGGCGAAGACGGGGGCCGTCTTCGAGACGGAGATATAGTGGTCCGCTTTTTGAAGCCAACACAAATATTGTTTCACATAAATACGCGTCAGCGCGTAGCTTGACTTGGAAGCTCCGTATTACCCACCCCGTGTCGTGTGTTGGTTACATACGTGTGCCCACGTGTACAGAGTGCGCCAGTAGATACCGCATAACATTAAGCCCTAAATATTCGTGCTCGCGGGCGCCGTCGGCGCGTATATCCCTTCGATCCATCCGCACTTTTCGGGTATCCCTCAAACTCAAACCGGCCGCGGAGCTTCACCGCCATATCGTATTCGAGGAATTCAATTCCAAGAATTTTCATCGCCCGTATAATTTGGTAGGTAGTTAGACGTGATAATGTCTAACTACTTCTCATTTTCTCTCAACCTAGCTGAAGAGCCTCACCGCGATATCATATTCGAAGAATTCAGTTCCACGATTTTTCACCACCGTTATAATTTTCTAAGTAGTTAGACGTAACAATTAATGTCTAACTACTTATAACGTTCCGGATACCTCAATCGGTTGGTTAAGACCGAACGCGTCTGCACAACTGTGACCTAACTCGTTCCATTGGTTTCCTTCGTGATGCTTTCCTCCACAAATCCTGAGTTAACGATTGACGGCTTGACAGCTTCCGTACTTTGCGTCAGGTATGTTCAATGCGCTTTATGCGCAGCTTGGCTCTACGAGCATACGACTGTGCAGGATCTGATTATGAATTCTGATGAGAATGGTGCATGGAACTATTATAGAATCGCGTGCTAATCGGTGGCCGACAGACGGGTGGATGGATGGATGGATGATGGTGTTGTTTTCGTAATGGAAGTAGTGCGCGTGTCTTACAAACCAGCAACATGCTGCAGCAGCAGTAGCAACAGCGCGACGCGTCGTATAGTCTGCTTCTTCCTACTCTGCACAGTATCTACATACAAAGATAGTGTGAGAAGAGCGGATCGCGAGGGGGAAGCGAGATGTGGTGAACCGAAGCGAGGCGCGGCGAGGTGAGGCGAGGCGAGGCGAAGCGACAAAATAATTTATTTTGTTAAACAACAAACGGTGTTGTGTTAGGTTTGCCAAAATAACCAAAACAATACTATACTACTCGCTCTACTATATCTACCTACATTTCGTTCGTTCGTTCATTCATTCATTCGTTCGGTCGGTGCCCGTAGTTTTCAGCCTCTCTCTCATCCATTCATGCACCTCAGTTTCGTTTTATCACGATCGCTAATCTGCTTGCAGTGAAAATTTACGCTACCATTCCGCTCGAAAATTTTATACTGTTCGACATTAACAGGTTACTAAAATCCAAGATATATCATCATCGTTTAATGTTGTAGCTAATAAGCTTGGTCCGTTTATTCGATAACCAAGATTAGCAAGAACGATTTTGCACACGTGGTGCTGGTTAAACCGAAATTATGATGCGTGTATTTTATTTTGATCTTAACTTCGATTATCGCATGGTACAATCATTTTCAATGAAAGTGGTTTGGTTCAATCAATCATGGGTATTTTTTTTTTCTTACGTGTGTATAAACCTTCAGATTCAATCGATACATGAAACAAAGTTCTCCTCTGAAGAGGGAAACCAGAACCACGTGAAAACCTGTCATTCGTTTCATCTTCATATAACCGCAAGAAGATTGACTGATCTATTCATCATATTTATCGAGATCAAGCATCTTCTTCTTTATTTATCTCAATGAACAAACCTGACACGTGATGATAGGAACGGCACGGTACCCTTTACCACTGTTACATAATTTACAAAAACACCGCAACCTTCACGATTCAATCATTCCGTCCTTGCACGACTATTTCTATTTCCGAATATACATTTACAGCAGTCAACTCTGAACTCAAGGTTCGGAGAAGGTCGTGCGACAAATGGCGTATTCGCCAATGTTTCCTGCAAGACCCCGTAGTACGGAGATGAGGTTACGGGATGAGGCCGGGAAAATCGGGAGAGCTCTGGCGAAGGGAAGTAATGCATAGTCCGAGTTTGTTGTTACAGATGGGCCGGAATCCGAGGGTGTATTTCAAGCTCACCTAGCGGGCATCTACATACATACCACACTATAGGATACAGGCAAGTAGCGCAGTTACTTTATCCTTCAAGTATCCTTCGACTTTTCAGTTCATTGTCAGTGGCGTTGATGGAAGTGCAGCATTGGTTGCAATTTCGCTAACCATCGGTGATTGTACTTGGTGGAAACCAGTTC
The DNA here is from genome assembly GCF_021901455.1 of Neodiprion lecontei. Classification (NCBI taxonomy): domain Eukaryota; kingdom Metazoa; phylum Arthropoda; class Insecta; order Hymenoptera; family Diprionidae; genus Neodiprion; species Neodiprion lecontei. The sequence goes on along the minus strand of NC_060261.1, from coordinate 2,106,351 downwards.
GGTCATACATTTTGAATAAAAGAAAGGTTCCTTCTGACCGGTTCCATTCACTTGCAAATGGACATTTGGCATGTCGTCGTGTATGCGGATCTTTGAGTTCGCTGAGATGTAGGGAAGAAAGAAGGCTGCCCGGGCCTCGGTTCTCCGGGTTCTCCGTGTACTTGGTCTTCATTCGCCGTTCGTCGGTTGTCGCTGGTTGCCCTCTCGGTCTGAGTTGCTCGTTGTGGCGTTAGAATAACACTCGTGGAAGCATTGTCACCCTTGGGTATAACCTTCGTTCTCGAGGCTACATCAGCCAGCAGTCCCGAATGGCTTGGCATACTGTACCGTCACCGTCACCGTCAGCACAGCGGCGAGAACGAAGGGCGGCCAGGGGGATGAAACAACAACCGGCACCCTTAAGCACGGCCAATGAAAACAAGACGGGGGTGTACGCGAACAGCCCGCTGCAGCAGACTCGCACGAATTAGAAAAATAACAGACCGTCACAATTCGACAATTGGACTCTGCCGAACAATCGCCCATCCCCATTCTCAATTGGATTATAGAATCTGTATATACATATATATATATGGATGCTTTTTCGCACACGTATACGTCTTTGCTTGCCTAGTTGTAGAAATTTTCACCATTTGTATTATCGCTCTGCTTATATTGTACGCTACGGTAGAAAATCGTCTGAAACCCATGACTCCACCGTTCTATTTTACACCGGAGCTACGTCAAATGTGCGTCTTGAAGATTCAAGGGGTTTTCCAAATGTCACTTCGATACTGACGATCGGTCCTCAATTTCTGACCTTGGTTTACCGCAAGATGAAAAAATTCCAATGTTGGATTCTCTGTAAAAATGATTATACATTCGGCGAGTTTCTCACGTGGACTGGATCCAGCTGTGGTACTAGGTACATCGTGTTTGAGAGGGGAGGGAGGTTGGGGATTTTTCACCCTCCCGCGCTGGTAATGTAGTCACGCCTCGAGGTAAACGGAGATGTTAAAGTTTCGTCGAAACATTTATCGGGCTGTTAAACCCGGCCTTTAATTGCCGAGGCCATAACCGTTTCTGGTCTTTATACGGTGTCTCTATGGTTTCCCGTCCGTGTCCGCGGTCCGTCGACCGTCAGTCTCCTCATCCAGTATAGTTGCTACAGCCGTTCCCGTACTGTAAGAGACACACGTACGCAGAGGAATACGAACACCGAGAAAGACCTCGGCGAGGACGGAGGCGGGGAACACACGCACGCAGGAGCTCATGGCGTATACATGTACATATATACATGTAGATACGTGAAACGTGTGAAGTAAAAGAAATAAAATCTATAAATATGTGGGCGGCCGCGGCGCACGCGACCATCCCTGTGTTTGTTCAACCAGGAATAAACTCCGTAGTTAACCTTTCTACATTTCAAACCGCTTCTTCTTCGGCGAACCCGAAATCCAAGGAGCCCACACTGCGGCGGTTTTAGCCCGCGTATATACGCTTTGTTATATACCTACCTCCGGAGATGTAGCCATCAATATGCCAGCCCCAGATCGACTATTACGTAGTCTTATGACTGGACCCTGTGCCATGTGGGCATTAATTCGTCTCATCATTTTTAAGCACAAGGGTGCGACTGTCATTCCGGAAAATCGAGGAAAACCCATTTCAGCCAATCCATGTATGACTCTGATCTGATCCTTTCTAACCAGATATATGATATTGCTTACTGGTGAAGTCCTTGGATCTGCAATCCTTGCGGTCAGCGTGTTAAGTTCTTAGATGTTGAATATTCCGTGAATCACTCATCATCCCATTTGGAGTCTAAGAAGATTGCAGTGAAATTTTTTGCTTCTGGAGTATCGTTTTCACGAAGAGTGAAAAGTGTATTAATACACTTTGTAGAGCTTTACAATCAGGATACCTTCTACACTACACTGCGAAATATTTCGGTTAATTCAAAGCCCATCAATCACAAGACGTCGGGATCCATATCCGTGTACGCGTGTAGCGTAAAAAGTCTGTAACAGTGTCGAGATGAGCATCCTGAGGATGAGCTTGGTGGTTCCCTTAACGACGCGTGACGTTTGACCCCAGCTCGTCTTTTCTCGGTTGCGGTGTAAACGCGTGGGTACGGCATATGCGGCATATAGACACGTGTGGACGTACAGATTGGGAGTTTAACGCCGCGAAACTCTGTGGAATTCGAGCAATTTGTCGTCGCCCGTTCCTCCTCGAAGTCCTCCTGCATCACTAGCATCCATCCCACGACTCGAGGGTCGCTTGGAGTGCGCCCCACAGTCTCTCTCTCTCTCTCTCTCTCTCTCTCTCTCTCTCTCTCTCTCTCTTCCTCGCTCTCTCAATGGGTTCACTTTACGGAGTCGCATTAGTCGAGTTAGCCGCCATGCACTGCGAAGGAAGCGTGTCTGATGGCGTTGGTTAGGCAGCCGGTTAGTTAGCGGTAAACACATCTCATCAATCTTCCTCGCGCAAGCTCTGTGTTCGAAACGAGCTTATACCCCGCAGCTCTACCATCCAAGTGCAGGTACGTCATGCGTACCCAGTCAGCTCGGTGTGCACTGTCACCGTTTATAGATACACGTGTATATCATCGGGTACATCCGTGCATTCATCATTCCGTTTCTGGTCCATGTGACAAGAATGAGCCACCGAATCACAGCCGACAAATTCCGCGAGTATAACTTACAACATTTCGATGCTTCTCCGCGACGGAGTGGATGTAATCATCCTTTCGCTTATACTTGGGAGACTCGATAGACCTTCGAAGTCCATTTATCTCACGTTTGCTACTCCCAGGCAGTCTCTGCATGATTAGGGGCAGAAATGGGTACGACACAATGACTCCGTTCACGTGGGAAAAGAGTGTAGTATACCGTATGTAGTTACATAGTGGCGTGACTGTGACGGTGCGGTACCGTTTGGCTTCCAACGATGTTGAGGAGGCCGCCATGCTTGACACGTTGCGCGATGACAGCCAATGGCGATGGCCACGAGGTATTCCACAGGCAACCTGCAGGGTCCTCAAATGCCACACCCCCCTCCCCCTTCGCCCCATTGTGCCCCCTGCGCCCCACCAGACTCGGCAAGCCTCGGGGAAGAGCCGTGGCGTATCGACCGCTCGTCGACCGCTGAAAGAGAGGCCAACCCCTCACTCACTCACTCACTCACTCACTCACTCACTCACTCACTCACTCACTCACTCACGCACGCACCCCTACGATAATATTTTTATAACCGCCCCATATATCGACGGGAAATTATTTTTCACACTCCTCCGCATCGTATAGGTAGGTAGGTAGGTAGGTGGGTAGGTATTACATGTACCCATCACTTTCCACTCGTATTATACCGCGAGAGTAATTTTCTCTCTGTATATATAAAGCACAATGCCCGGTATACCGTCAGAAAATTCAACTCGATCACGTGATATTTCACACGAACTTTTGAAGCCCGTATTTTATGTATTCCAAAAATGTTCCTCATCATATGGAAATTTATCGGCAATCGTGAGTAGGTTTCATTCCAAATCCACGCACGTTCTTGGATAACAAGTTCACCTGTAACGCGGTGATTAGAGAAAAGACGACGGAGGAGGAGAAGGAGGAGAAGTGGTAGCTCCAAGATGGTCGGTACTATTCGTTAAGAAAATATTTTATCCCCATATAATGTCTTGTGCAACGGTTCAGGTAATAATACGTTTCTAATGGGGGACCAATGGGCAGTGGCCAAACACACCGGCCCGTTTCGAGTCTAAAGTTAACACGCGTTACGCGTGTGTGTCTAAACCACCACCAGATAAGAAAAGAAGAAAAAAACAGAAAAAGAACGAGCGAGTGAGATGGTAAAGTAAGCGAGCATAAGATAAGCAAGAGACACTGGCTCGGAAGCCGGAGCGAAAGAGAAAAGAAGTAAAGCTAGCTGGAGTAGAAGGAGAAGTGGAAAGAAAGAGTTCAACCTGCACCTTATACTCCAGGGCAGATCTGACTGTTATTCTACGCGACACGGATTGCTTTTCGAGACAACATCAGGTTGGCCTCGCGGAGGACGGGAAGGCATAATATAGTTATTAGGTAAGGTCGGTGCTCCTGATATATGTAGGTGCAGGGCACGCTCCTGGGTTCAGCTCCTGCAGCAGATGCATGTATACCTATAATACTCACGGGCAAACATATCCGTTCGTAACTGCACTGCATATATGTTGCAGTGTTGATGAGTTCCATTTTGTCTGTTTATGCACTCCGATTTTCATAATCATGTTTCTGAACGTCATCAAATACCAAATACCGAAACGTCAGTGATTAGACATAGTTTGGTAGTAGAATGCAGAATCGGAAGATGGATTGCGTACAGGAATCGTTTAATATGATGTCCAGTGGTCTTGGAAATGTCTTTGAATTTTTTACGGATTTTTTACTGGACACCGTGTTAAACATACTGATTTTTGCTACGACGATTCGGGTACAGTATGGCTATACTGTTTACGCAGTGGTTTCCGAATTCGGTTAAACATCGATAACCATGGAGACGATAAGTATAATCACGTAACTCTGAAATGACACATTCTATTTGACAATTTAGAGATATAGTATACGTATACGTAAAATAATCCCATTCGAGGATTCGAATTCACGTTTGTGTTGGCGCTCGCGGATAGGAGTTTATTTAATATAAACTCAGAATCTGTCTGCCTACCTAGAAGCTTGTATTAATACAGTTACCACTGGGAGCAACAAAGCACCAAAGCTGGGACCTGCTCCTAATCTCAGACATAATCCACTCTGACGCAACTCGGGGTCCTATTCTGCTCGACGAACGAATTTCTGGTATTATGGGTGCCCGTATTGTGCCCCCGCAATATATAGGCCGCAAACAAAATGTTGTTGTCCATTTTCTGATCAATTCACATCAGCCCACAGAGGATTGAACGTATTCACAAAGAACGAGACGAGCGCGTCTTAATCGAGCAAAGAATTTCGGGGAATGTTGAAAAGAATGAGAAATTTATCTAAAAGCAGGCACGACGAACTAAACTCTCGCCGGTTAATGTGGTGAGATGCTGATGCACTTGTCACTAGTAGAAAGATCGTCGACCTCCCGCTTACCGTTTGCCACAATTGCCTCATCCATCCTCAGCCTCTTACACACGCACATCAGCGACGCCTTTTTCTGCCTGTACCTACAAGAAGTGAGTTCCCTGAATGGAGTATCTTCAAATACCCGTCTAGATCCAATATCGAAGAATGAAAGCCCCCAGTGTACCCACCACGTCGTCGGCTTTTCCGGATTTCTCTCGGCTTTACGGGTTGCAGGTAGCGCAGTGACATGCACCTCCACCACGCGAATGAGAACTATCAAGGTTGACGATTGAATTCCACAACGGAGCAGTGAAGTATCCATCAGAAGACGTACGATAGGCCGAACGATGAGATACTACCGCGTGAAATAATACAAACCCGTGACGAGAGTAAAACCGTTGTTAAGAGCACGACGATGCACGTCGTTATAATGTCTTGGCCGAAGCATGCCGAAGTCGTAAAGTAGTCGAGATTATAATACAAGCGAAGAAGCGCGGCCGGGACGCCAATTGAGGATGTTTTCTTAGCGCGTAAGGAAGGTCTTAATTCATACTCGATGGGTGTTGTTCCAGCTCAACAGGCATCCACGAAATTTATCAAAATGATAACACCAGCACCGTCGTGCACTTCGAGTTTTCGTTGCATAGGTATAAGGTACGCCATAAACATGATACAAAATGTCGCATTCCACATGCGCTTCGCCTTCGTTTACGTATGAAAATGAAAAAAGAAACGTCCACATAGGACGAGAATTAAGGAGATGGAGTGAACGGGGTCAAGACACCCTGGAAAAGGTGGATGAGACCTGCTGCTCGTTGAAGATATGATTGTCGGTAGGCGTTTGCGGTGATACGAAACGTTGGGAATTATCATACCACGTCCCATGGTGTGCAGATATGGGGTGTACATATGCTGGAAGCTGCGATCATAGTATAGACACGTTTGTGTGTACCGCTATATTAGCCTTACACACTGCACCGGGTGGCAATTTCACGCGACAAGTCCTTTCATCAGCATATCAATAGACAGCCAGGATTATCTGGACTGAGTATAATACTCTGCCAGCCGAATATACATATACGCTGCGGTTGGTGCGGACAGATAGGGTTGTCGTTGCATAATTCGTATATACCCTGCCCTCGTTCAGTCCCTCGATTCTGCACAATGGGTTACCCCCTCAGTGATCGCACCCCCAGTCTCAGAGGAAACAATTATAACTGAACCGATTTGTATACCAACTCTACGTTTAATTCGACTGAGAAAACCTCCTGTTCTCACGTATCGTAGAATGAGAAATTTCTGCAAGGTGGCCAATTTTTTGAGTTTCAGTACAGTTCCTTGAATCATAATATAATGTACCCAATGGTACCAAGGATTGATCGATGCGGCCAGGCATCTACTTTTTCACCGAGCTTTGCGCTCACGCGGTAATTACTCGACATTTGAGGGTATTCGAAATCCCTGAAAATAGACATTGCGGAGTACCGCGGGTACGTCGAGTACATCCTGGGCGATGTAAGAGGCTGCCATCAGGAGCAGCGAAGCTGTGAGACACGGACCGTGCAGAGACGTGCGGGGTCCGGGGATACGCGTCATCACAATCTGAACCAGACGAAAACAAACTTTCTTTAACCCCACTCTACTTTCCCCCCCTGAGTCCCCGCGAGTCGCAGGTCGCGCAACCCCGAAAATCCGGCTGGTTTATTTTTATTGAAAACATATCGGCCATTTCCTTCCTTATTGTCTGCGGCTGAAGAAATAAATCCGGTGCCTGCGCCAGAAGCAGCAGCAGCAGCTTCTCTTCCTCCATTTCCCAAACGTTTTAGTTATTAGTGTTGGAATGCTGCTACTGCTGCTGCTGATGCCGATGCAGTTACCGTGCTAGGATGAGCTAGGGTACAGAACCGCACACGCATGGATGCTGCGGTACGGAGCACAGAAGAGACGCACGCGTGTGTGCCCACGGGCACACGGGATAAACCCGACGTGTGTGCGTTCCTGCGACTAATCCTATTAATAGTCAACTTGTCATTTAGAGCTTAGAACCTCAAACGAGACTCCCATACGTTGCATCCAGTCTAGCCTCCACCTATCATATCGCGACAGAGCGACACGCGTGTCTCTATTTGACGTCCGTTGTAATCTAGACGATTACACGGTATATTGGTGTATTTTAGACTATCCTACTGGATATACGTAATTTGGATCATTCGGGACTTCTGTATATTTACCGAACAAATACTGGGTTATAGTTTTGATAGGTACTGTTATAGGAGCTTCTTTATAGTCTCCATGCATTCGTCGTTTCTACACGATTTTTTACCTCTCCAATTTCGGTATTGACCTGTACACGCATTTCTTCTTCTTGGGTAAAAAATTCCGGCAGTTTGTAGCGTAATTAATTTGACGGACGTGTGGATTATATCTCATCGTGTTAATAACTGGCACCGTGACGTATGCAAAGGTGCAGGGGGGGCAGTGAGAAAGCAGCCGAGTTTCGGTGAGAGGGGAGAGAGAGACCCGTTTGAGTAGGTGTGGCTAATTTAGACCGACTGTTTGGTTAGCAAGCATTTAAGGTTTGTCTTGGCCGTGCCTCTGTGTCTTTTAGTCAGTTGATCTGTGTTCTGACTAAACGATACGACTCTATGCCAACACCTAATAGTTGATCGTTCCTGACGGACGCCGGTGGCCGGTATATTATACCGTCCCGAGTCTCTGCACTCCAGTATCGCTGCAAGACCGGTGGCCGAATTGCTCCGAAATGAATTTCACTCCGCACCAACGAAAGACGTCAACGACAGTCCTCGTATAACTTTGGAACTATCGCTCCTAGCGCAAAAATTTGTGAAATTATGGCCCTTGACGATCGAGTCACAATCCCTTTCCCAGATATTGGGAATATTTGTCATTCGAAACGTGACCGAACCACGAAGCGTCTGATCGTGAGTAATTGACGATTATTGCTGTCTTTGCATCGGATGATTGCCATTTCCAGATTGAAATTGTCGCAGCGTTTTATCGCGTTATCGTAGGTGTTTTTCCACCAATTGTATTGGTGGCCCGGGGTCGAACTTAAATAGAAGATGGAAGTCTGGGAGTTTTATATCTCCGCGGCTGATTACAACGACGACGTCAACGGGACTCCATGGTCCGAGAGAGTAGACTAGTGCAACTGCAACCCTCCGGTGCACAAAAGATTTAGAGAAGTTGCGGCTGAACAAACACCGCACGCAGACCGCTCCACGCACACCATCGAAAACCCCATGTACCAACCGCGTACGTATACCACGATACCGAACGGCGGGGAAAGAGAGCTATTTTAAAACCACCGAATACCAACGATCACCGAAAGCCACAACGAAAGTTCCGCAGAATCTTTCGCCTAAGAGCTTGCAATTACGAATCAATATACAGGTTATACATTAGGGTGGCCCTTATTTAGAGTGTTGACGAATTTTTTCCACCCCACTCCCCAAATCAACTTCAAATAATTCAAAAGCAATTAACTAATTATTTCAAATTCTCAGATTTTCAGATTCGTCACGATTGGCTGGTATGATGATGTGAATTTTTTTTCCGGAATGAGCAGCACTAATCCCCGCTAAAACCTATTAGTTACAGATTTTTTTCGACATTATTACTCTTACAATAAAATGTATACTGCGAAAAAAGTTTTCCCCATATTATTTCCATGAGAAACATCGATCACAAAGCGGACTATCTTCCAGTTGTGGTAAAAATATGAAAAAATTAGCAGGGGAGTGGGGTGGGAAAAATTCGTCAACACCCTAAATACGGACCACCCTAAGGTCATACATGTACAGCAATATTGCACGAAACTATATTTGCAAAAGGCAGCAATTGCGACAGGCGGGAATTCCGACTGCCAGCTGATGGCAGTGTTTTAATATTTTTACCGCAACCTTCTCCAACGTGCGCGGATATCTCGCGCTTCTTTCAACATCCTGTCGTTCCACATCAGCGGCCACGGTCTGTCTGCCTACCCGGTAGCACTCGCTCTAAGCGCATGCAGGGGATGATGTTTTCACCACACGAATGTTGTTTTATGCCGGGAAACGGAAGGCGGGCCCGCCGGACGGTTCGAGAGCCGGCCAGCCGACGGTCCGGTAAACCGATTTGCACATCGAATGCACTCACTGTGGGGTAAGCCAGCCAGCTCTGGCTCATTTTCCACAATTCCGTTACCCACCATCACTCAGCATTTCACCACCCCCACTCCTGAAGTTGTTGCTCTCTCTCTCTTTATCTCTTCACGTTCCTCGCTTCTCAATTTTCACTCCATTTTATTGACCAGATTGAAGGTAGTAACGAAATATTGAAACTAAAATCACTGTATTCAAAGTTTAGAACGACTTTGAAGGAGTTTAGTTTCCAAAATCTGAATACGAAAGTCTTTGCATGGTTAAAAATAGATTCGTACTCAATTTGAGACGATCCTACATTCGGTAATTAGGGATTGTTTGCTAAAAATGAATCGTTACGTTAACGTTACCAACTTCAATCTCTTTTTCATTATCACTTCGTTATACTCTCCTGCATCTCTCACCTCGGCAATTTACTAGGTATCATTTTTCCAAAATAAGTTTATACATTTTATACTCCAGCATGTGTCTCGAGGTACAATTTACGGGTGATGTTGACTTGAATTGCTTGTTACATCAAGCGATTGCACGCCTAGGAGAATGTGATAAGAGACTCTAATCGTCATCGTCGGAAAAGCAGGAAGAGATTTGAAAGTAGGTATGCGATGTCCGACGTCATCCGTCAGTCATACTTTTCCCCCCTTTTCAAGGATCGTCGGATTCCCTGACTATGCACTGGAACGTCGAGGAGGGAAACGAACGAAATCTGGTTATATTTACTTTAGCCTTTTCCTGCGGCCAAAATCCTTGGAATTTTTCAACTCGGTCCTTCGCAAGAGGAACTGCAGCACGAAGCGACATGCGCGTACGCAGCTCGATCCCGAAATGCAGGAGAATCTCGATACGATCGATTCCGACATGCAGGGTATGAAATCTGGAGATACATGATCGCACATGATGTCCGACGAAGCGGATACTACCGGTATATTGTAGCTGGGATGCAAGGATTTCAAAACATACCCTGCAGATGTTTGTTATCCTTGCGCGCACTAGCGAAATGCGTTTCATACACGCGGCTTGATCCGCGTTTCGCGATCTTTCGCAGATCGCGAGGTCGCCGTCGGTGTTTGGTAAAGTAGCTGCAATCTCGCAGCTTCGGCTCGTTCGAACAGCCGAACCCCGTTGCTGCATGAAAGGAGATGAGAGACGAGACGAGACGAGATGCAGACTCCTGCAGACCCGTACGCGGGGCTTTTAGTCGTCTGCAAAACGCATCCCGACGTCCGGCGTCGACTCCGATCTTGAAGCTGCAATGTATGCACCGCTGAACGGACGGTTAAGCAAACAACGTTTTATCATAACTACGATTCACGGCCCGTTTTGCACTTACTCTGATATGCATGGATGATGTTAAACGGGGCGGGGTTGAGATTCCGAATTTTAAAGGCTCCGAAAGCGCTAGGTTCGACATTTTTTGGCGGCGAAACCTAAAGTGAAGAAATCAAACATCGATGATACATCGGAGTTTCGAATGGTCCGAAACCCGACGCTCAAAGTTCCGAAAGTGCAGAAATGAGAATATATAAATATCTGAAACATCGAAATTCCGAGTGATCGAAGATTTTCAGTTCCCTGAATTTTTGGCTCGGTGAAATTTCACCGCTCTAATCTTTCTTTGTTTTGGATTTTCGATATTTTTACGCTCGGAATCTTGAGTATTCTGATTTTTTACACCCACTTGTCGAGTAAACTACGCTCTGTGAGTATATTTTAATTTTCGGAATTTTACTCTATCGAATCGTTATTTTTAGAAATTTCGTTCTATCGAAAATTCAATTTTCGAAATCTTGCATTTCGGAACTTTAGAGCAGTCGGGTTTCCGACCATTCGATATTTTGTTGTTTTGTAGTGGTTCGATTTCTCTACTTCAAATTTCATCACCAAATATTTCGTAATTAGGCGCTTTCGGAACTTTTCAAATTCCGAAATTCAACCCCGCCCTTGTTAGAAACCCCAGAAAATATCTCGAAGCTGTGATTCGTGCCAACACAGTAATTTGAGGGTACCTATTCTAACGTTGTATCATGAATTCCCGACGATCGCACGGGTTGCAATTTCAACTCGGATGATCTTCCACCGCAGTTTTTCAACTCAGTCAGTTACTTTATATGTTTCCTCTTCTTCTTCTTCTTCTTCTTCTTCTTCTTCTTTTCCCTCCTCTCTGTTTCCTTTTTCTTTTTCTTCTTTCATTTTTTTCGTTAACTTAGCCTGCAAGCTTTTTCCGTGACGCGCTGTCGGATACGGCTTTCGGATAGGTTTACATACTGGCTGCAGCGGGTCGGAGGTCTCTGGAATTAAATTTCATCCTTGCGTAAACATCCAGGCTCCGACCTGACTCTCAGCGACAAGACACACGCGGTTCATTCACCGTCTTATATGATCATACATCCAGCTATGTAGAGCGTACGAAAAATTTTCACGGCCACGCCGGTAAAAGCCTTTTGCCGCGTACGATAATTTGTACAACTCTAATATCCATGGCCATGTGTACCTTTACTGATACTTGATACTATACACAAACAATTTGCCATGAAAGTTCTGTATGGCCTCGCCCCCCGCCTTTCCGTATGTGAAGCATAATATCTCATTTCTATGAAGGTATGAGATGAGTCCAAATATCCGCGGTTTTTTCCTGTGTCGTTCGTTTGAATACCTCTTGAAAAAAGAGAGAGAATGAAGAAAAGAAAGAATGGGAGAAAAATAAGAGTCGGTACATACGTGTAGGTAGGTACGTACGTACGTGCGCTAAGTATAAAGTAGTACGCGGGCTGCACAAAATAGCACGTAGTTTATTGTTTCAGGTTAAAAAAGAAAAAGAAAAAAAAAAAAAGGAGTAGAAAGAAGAAAGAAAGAGAGATAGGCAAGCTCGCACCACCGTGTGTGGAGGAATACATACGAGTGTCTACCGCAGACAGTACAGAACCCGATTATGTGTGGGTGTGTGTAGGTATAAAGCGTATGGCAACCGTGTCCGTGGGATAGGTCAAGGAGTAGTAGTTTATTTTAAAAGGTTTCAAAATTTCATAAACATTTCCGGCGAGGCTCTTTAGAAAAACGTACAAGGTACCCATGCACCCGCGCCGACGAGCTGCCTCGAAACTCCAAACCTCCTCATCTCCGTCGGCCAACCCCTGCCGTTTCAAAGGAAAACGGCACCGAAATATCAATTAAAAAAACAAACTACTTTTCGCTTGAAATAACAACACATATCTATGGATTGCCCGCTTTAACCTCCATTCCGTCGTCGAGTCCTCCGGGGACCCGCACCGTCTAGCTTATAGCTGTCTTCCAATCCCCTTCCTCCGCGTCCCTTAATTTCATGTAAATGAAACCCTGGTACACAGAGATCTTTCACGACAAGCTTCCGCTTCCGGCTCTCATCCACAACCGTGTAACTACAGCCAATCGATGAGTCTGATCGCGCCTAAGCCGGTTAATTCCGATTAGTCGTGTAATTTACGACACGGCACATCAGCGATCGTTCAGCTGCTGATATTAGACCGGAAAATTTGCTTACTTGCGGTGCTCGACTGGTGGCCATATTGGAAAACGTACTCATGATGTCAGAGGCTGGTTGTCGCTGCCATTTTATCAACACATAACCTAGGTTTATCATTTCAATCGAGGCAAATCGTAATTCTTGGGCTTTCAAATTACTCATGCAATACATACATTAATTAGACTTAATCAGTGATATATGTGTTCTACTATCCACACGCGGAAAACGACGGTCAACGGTGAGATGACAGTCTGTTTACATTAGTCTGATTTTTCTCTCCACCAGAGGACGAATCGCAAAGTGACAATCTCAATGGTGCAGGGTTTTATACTTGAGAGAGCGATAGAGAGAGAGAGAGAGAGAGACGGTTGTGTTATTAAAAACCTTTCGAAAAACCCGATAGCTGCGGGGAGAGTTCCAGCCACTTGGATGTTAATTTTCCCCGTCTCAACTCTGAAGGCAATCTAACTTTTCGCCAAAACTTCAAAAGGGTTCGGTGGTAGGTATATATAATGGTTGTTATCGTATGCCCTTCGGCATTCGGCGTTCCGATTAAGGATTTGAATAACCAACTCTATCCAATCCAGCATATATACCTCCATTATCATAGGTATACCTTTACATACATACATCCACCATCTTATACTTCCGCGGTTCCGTTTCGGTTGGTAATTAAATTTATATCTACGGGTAAAGTTCGTCGGTAACTAAAAAATATTTAGCCGATAATAACTGAAGAGTCCTATACTGTGTATATGTACGTTGATATCGAATCTTGGTCAGGTTCGGCGATCCGTGGAACCCACGCACACTCTGTTATAAGGTGAGACTTTGCGAGGTTTGGCAAATTTTCGGCGAATCTTTTATGCGCCGAATGAGACCCCAAGATCGAGGTGTCTCTAGAGTGTTTTCACAAGCCGGGAGTCGAACCCTTGGAAAAACAGACGTTAAATTGAATCCCTCGCGAGGGAATAAGATCTGAGAGGAGAGATGAGGGAGTTGGAAGAGGTAGGGAGCTGGGAGAGACCTCCACCTCTCTCAGCTCCCCAGCTTCCAACCACCTCGAAGAGACTTGACGTAGCTATAAACACTAATACTTACTTTCGTTTTAGGATTAAACGTAGCATTTTATAGGTATTACTTTGAAATCAAACCCTGCAAAGATGCAATTGCGGTATGTTGGTCTGCGATGCATGCAGTTGAGTCGTAAGGTCCACCGTCATCATCGTCATCAGCGTCATGTACAAGGTGTCAAAATCCCCCTCATTCAAACGGTGTCGATACCAAAATTTCGCAACGTGAGTTAAAAAACTACGTAGAAAGAGACACCCGGTAGACGAAGTAGAAGGTGAAGCTCGTTAATCCCATAAAATCAATATTGTGCCTCGCGAAACTGGCTCTCATCGTCAGCGAATGTCGAAACGGTTGGTTATCCCTCTCGTTCTCTCTCAACGTACCGTCTTTTGCCACTCCCGTATGGCCTGTGATTTCGTTCCACAAGACCCAGTCGACGGAGAGCCTGGGTCCCTCCGGCAGGGGATCAGGGCTGACAAGTATGAGAAAGACAGAGAGAGAGATAGAAGGCAGAGAGAGACAAGGAGAGTCGGAAACGGGGTGAGGCCTCGGGGGGTAACCCAAGGCATGTCGATCGATCCAGGTCGACCATGATTGGCCGATCCTGAAGAGGCGGAGTCTCGTTCGGAGCCAATGACAGCCGTAGCAGGGTAGCGTTTCGGAGTCGTCGACTTTCCTTGGGTCCCCGAAGTGGCCGTTTCCCGTCTCCGTGTCGCCCCCACCTTGTTAGCCTCGACGATTCGAGTCCCGCCCTGATCGCCGGTTCCGCCCCGTCGGGGGAGTAACTCGGGCTAATTTTCAGATCTGGAGGGAAGGAAGCGAAACGAAACGAAACGAAGCGAGGGCGGCGGGCGTTCATCGTCGAGGCACCGCGCGGCCGAGTCCGCAGTGTGTTTTTACTCGGGACTGAGTAAACGACGGGCTGTTGTGTATCATAATACCGAAACCGGCTGGTGCACGATACTCGGTGCGCGATTCAGGCCCCGATCCAGACTCCTACGCTCCTGTTCTCAGTTTCCCCGATTTTACCGTCTGGTGTCACGTTTTAACCGAGGAAAAAATTTTTACGACACCCCTGTTCGCCCTGAGCCCCATTCGCCCGATCAGGCATCCGCCACGTGACCGCAAGGTCCGGGACGCTGTTTCGTGACGTAACGAGTAAAACGAGTGCATAACACGCATCGTACATGGTGAAGTTTATTAAACGCGTGTACAAGTGCACAGTGAGATGTGGCCGTGTGTTGTGACAATAGAGGTCATTTTTATTAAAACTCGTGGATATCTGTAAACGAGGTTCAATGAAACGTAAGGTTCTCTCGTCGCGTTAATAGTATAACGATTATCTGTGGACGCCAATTACCGTCAACGGTGCATGGCTTGTTGTGCGGAGGCCTTAACAAAGTGTGAAACATCTCCATCGGGGCGGGAACGAATAAGCAGGGTATCGGTTCTACACATACATCGTCGTGTCGCGACGAAGAACGCGGAAGAGTACACCACACACGGCTGCATCGGTGCAACGGTGACGGACACCGATAACGCGAGTGCAGGTGCGAATTTAAAAGTGCGAGTAAACCGACGTGGTACGTCGAGTGGTGCATCAACCGCTGCAGTTGCCTGGTAGAGTCAGTGCGCGCGCGCGCGCGTCATCGAGCGATACTCTCGATCCTGAAAAGCAGTTCCCTAGATCGTTCGCTATCGAGCGAGTCGATCAGAGCGAAGCGACCGGTCGTAAGCCACCGCTGGAATCAGTGATCCGGATCGATTTTGACGCGGAACAAGGGCAGATAATTATTAAGGATTTCTCGAAACGGTTGTGTGGAAGATAAAATAAGTGGAGGGATGTTCTGACCGCGTGAACCTCCAGGGTCGCGGGAATACCGGACGGAACCCAGGGTTCGATAAGCGCGGGAAGAACGACGGACGAACGGAGTTGGGGCTTTTGTCCCGAAGGATCGAAGATGCACACGTTGTTCGGCGAGCAGAACGCCTACTACAGGCACGCCGGTGTTCCCGTCGGTATGGGAACGCCGTCGTATCCGGGAGTGGCGACGGCGCCCGGGTACTACGAGCAGTACAGGTACGGCACCTACGCGACTAGCTATCCGGGAATAGCCCAGCAGCACATCCATCATCCGAGTAAAGACATGGTGAAGCCACCGTACTCTTACATCGCCCTGATAGCGATGGCGATCCAAAACGCGCCGGACAAGAAGATCACCCTGAACGGAATATACCAGTTCATAATGGAGCGGTTTCCATACTACCGAGAGAACAAGCAGGGCTGGCAAAACTCGATACGACACAATCTCAGTTTGAACGAGTGTTTCGTCAAGGTTCCACGGGACGACAAGAAGCCCGGTAAGGGTAGCTACTGGTCCCTCGATCCGGACAGCTACAACATGTTCGACAACGGTTCGTACCTCCGTCGTAGACGGAGGTTCAAGAAGAAGGACGCCCTCAAGGAGAAGGAGGAGGCCCTGAAGCGTCAAGGACTCGCACCGACGGGATCCAGCGCTGGGGAAAAGCAGCGTGCCGAAGACCAACAGCAACAGCAGCACCACGCTTCTCACCTAGGCGGAAAGTCGGATCCAACGAGCAAGCAGAACAAGGGTCAACTCCAGGGTAGCGTCGAGTGCAAACCCAAGCGTGAACCAAGTTCCGACCTGACGTCGTCCCACTGCGGTATGCAAGCGGCAAAGTACGCGCACAGTCCGATCCAGCAGGACCAAGTGAAGACTGGATCAGTCGCGGCAGCGGCGAGTGTCATCCAGTCAGCCCTTGGGCATCAGGTCCCACTGCACCAGGGATCGCCGCACCTTCAGGCCCCGCACCACGCGCACCAAGCGCCCCACCAGGCCCCGCATCACGGACACCAGGAGGTGGCCGGGATGACGGACGCGAACGGAATGCAAGGTCTGGACCCGAGCTCCTTCGGGGTTGAGGCTCTGACGGGGTCACGTGATTCCGGTCACCCCGGATCCGTGGGTTCGAGCTCTGTCCACCTCCAGAGTCGCGAACTCCAAGCGGCGAGGGAACACTCGGTTCAATCCGGTACCAGCACCGCAATGATGCCACCCAGTTCCCGGGAGTCCCTGATGGCCAGCTACGGGCATCCGACGTCCAGGTCGAACGGTTCGCCCCCCGGCACGATGTACACACCTTACTGCACGACCGCGGCGGCTGGATACATCATGGACCACGTTGACTACAACCCGTCGGCCAGCGGTGTCCGCACCCATCCAACGAGCCACTCGCAATGGTACCAAGAAGCTTCGAGTCCAGACACCGCGGGTATATACCAGGATACTCAGTCGCCGAGCTGTCAACTTTACAGGTACGTTTCGAAGCCATGGTTCTAGTCGATCGATCGGCGATATTTCCCGCAGTCTTTGAACTGCGTAGACGCAAACACATAGGCACACACACTCTGCTCTGTAACCTGCATCGATCGTCACGTTATCATCATCTCTCGTCGGCCTCGTTCCAGGTCGAGTCCCCCAACGCCGTTGTCCTCTGGTGCCGCACCCTCGCCACCGCTCTACCACAGGTACTATCAGGACTGCAACGCGGTTAGCACGAGCGGCAACCTACCGATCACACTCCACAAGTACTGAGACTACCGATGCTCAAGGTCGCCGGAAGACGATCTTGGGCGTTACGACAACCTAGACTTGTACAACGGGGGTAGTAGTAACATGGTTCGCTGCAGGGTGAAACGCGAGTTCGGCGACGCCGTTGAGGAGTGGAATTGAGACCTTCAGCTTTCGCTCAACCGACGATGGCCAGGATAATGAGGGTGCGGAAACGGAAACACGCGAGGTCGTGATCCAAAGGCGATTTATCGCGTTGTGAATGTTTGGAAATGAAAAATAATTATGATAATGATTAGAGAAAAAAAAAATAAATAAAAACCAGTGATAATATAACGTAAGTATATATAATTGTATATATACATATGCATATATATGTATATATATTATAATAAAGCGCGTGCGTTATATATACGTATAAGTTGTGTGTATAAAAATTACGAATAAATCTATAGTATACGTCTATATTGTAAAATGATATGATTTATGCATATTTGTTTACAGTGTACACACGATTAGGTACATACATATATATACATATATATTTATATACACTGCCGGCCAAAAGTTTGGGTACACCAGTAGAAATTTCTTGCTGTACTAAAAGTTAGATAGCGGACTCAGAAATAAATATAATCAAACGTTCCGAGCGGCGTTTTAAAGAGGACAAATTTACCTTCATTTCGCACTTTTAGAAAATTCTCTAAAATTTTTCTTGACCCCGGTATGTATTTTTTAACATGGCCGTTTTCGGTTATTTTTTAGCGTTAAAAAGCAAATGCGAAAGCTTAATGTTTATTCTTTTTAATGCATTGTCAATAATCTGATAGTTATCGAGACACAATAACTCAACTGACGATGATTCTCCAAGTTCCAGCCGCAAACGTTGCCCCTCCACTCATCAAAGTCCCGCACCAAAATTATCAATTTTTTTTTTATGAATTCTGAAAAAATTCAAACTACTCCAGCGTGAACCTGTGCAAATGTTTACCTTCTCGACATTTTCTTTGAAACCCCCTAGTTATTGAATTAGAGCTTTTTTCTTCAAACCTGTCTTTTTTAGCACAAAATGTGGCGAATACTGGGGCGAAAAAAAATCTTACGAAACTTTCTACAAAAAGATAATATCGGTTTTGATATCCTTTTCAAGTTTATCGTACAAAAAAACCGATAAAATTTTTTTCCATAATATGCGGGATTAATTTCCAGCGGCTAAAGAATGTCCGAAAAACGGTCATTTTCAAAAATACGTACCGGGACCAAGAAAAATTGTAGAGAATTTTCGAAAAGAACAAAATGAAGTTAAATTTGTCCTCTTTAAAACGCCGCTCGGAACGTTTGATTATCTTTATTTTTGAGTCAGCTATCCAACTTTTAGTGCGGCAAGAAATTTCTTTCGACTGAGTACCCAAATTTTTGGCCGGCAGGGTATAGAAATATATGTATACATATATATGCGTGTAATACAATGCACATAAATAACATATATAGGTAGACACATGAGTATGTGTACGTGTAAAATAGGAAAGGTTATTATAATACTATAGAGCATACGTATATTTATGCGTGAACCGCGTGGTCGACAAAGAGAAAAGTGCGTGTGTCGGATATAAAGATGATCGTGAGTGAGTGGAAAAGAAATTTGAGCGTTTGCTTTTGGTTTTTACAATTATGGAGAGAACTCGTTTTCAGGGTGATTTATGAGCGCGCGTGTTTGCCGCAAGGGTGGAATTCTACTTTTACCGTTACATATGGCACATAATGGTCAAATGAATATGTATAAACGGGTTTCTTCCGTTCACGATAAGACGTACGAATACCAATATATATTGCGGTATTGCAAGGGGACGGGGAGGGACGAGGAGGAGGAAGACGGAGGGGGGTTGGTGTCGATTAGAATGCAAAAGAATAGGAAGGAAAAAATAACATGACATGATACTCGATACACAAGGAGAGATAAAAAATATTATTCTCATTTGGAAAAACAATGACTGACCTAACCCAATGGGAAGCTAAATTTAACAAGATTCCAAACAACTGTGCAAATATTGTTTGTCTAAATATTCACGTCTCGATATTTGCCGATTGTCTGACTCAAGGTACACTCGGAAAATAACAGCTGTTCTTGTTGACACGCTTCGCGGCGGAAAGTCGGAAAGCAGGAAGGAAGGAAGGAAAGAAAGAATAAAATAAATAAGTTGTATAAAAGGAAGCTGCGTGTTAAAAGAGAGAAAGGAAGGATAAGCGAAAGAGTCAAAATCAAAATTCAACGAAAAGATAACCCAATAATCAAGGAGCGCGCTTACTTAAATAACGTCACGATTCATATAATATAGATTTATAAATATATATGGGGCGTTCCACGCCAATTCAGTAAACGGTTGACAATAACATTTTTTTATTTCACCAAGGATTTTTCCTACAATAGTATACGACCCCTGAAAAGTTTGTTTTTTTTCAAATGCTTAAATTTTTTTAATCACTCGTCTTTACCCTATGATTTCTTAAACCCATCTCAAAGACACGTACCTAAATTGATTTTTATGAAACAAGAAAGAAGAAAAATTTGGTTTTCGAAATGACAAATTTTCACGTAAAGTTCAGAGTGGGACCTCGTTTTTTCAATTTTTGTCTTTTAAATAACGTTTTTTATTCATAATTGTTTTTCTTAATTTCATGCCTGTTCAAAATCTGTGATAAAATTTTGAAAAAAAACCCTGAGTGCTTTTCTTAGAACTGAAGAAACAATTTAAAAAATCAGTAATCAAATCGGAGATGCGGTATGTATTATAATAGATTTTTAACAGGTATGAAAATAGAGAAACCGATTAAAAAAATAGAAAGAAAACAGGTCCCGCTCTGAATCTTGTATGAAAATGTTTCATGTCGGAAGCCAAATGTTTTTTTTTCGTGTTTCATAAAAATCAATTTGGTTGCTTTTGAGATGGGTTTAAAAAATCATGGGGTAAAGACGAGTGATTAGAAAAATTTGAACAATTTTTTTAAACAGCTTTCCAGGGCTCGTATTGACGTAGCAAAAAATCCTTGGTGAATTTAAAAAATGTCATGGTTAACCGTTTACCGATTTGATGCGAAATGCCCCATATATTGAAATTATCCATTTATATATATGAATATATATATATTTTGGTATAACGTGTAACCTACACTTGCTATTGCACATTCTGCAGGTTCTTCGCGAATATCTGATTTCACAGGAAATGTATACAGACATATTCCGACAGTGTATAATAATCTGCACGCGCCCGATAACGTTAATACATAGTGTAAAATCGTCAACATCACACACGCACCACACCGTACTCATACTAACATTTTAATAATGATATTATTAATAACAATATGTAAATATATCGAAGAACACCCACCACATTATTATAAACAAGATGAAATTTTAGATTGTATAGATATTATACACATTATACGATATCCGATATAAGCTACATACTATATATAGAAGTCTATATATAGTGATTCATCTGCTATGTACCTATGCAAGATTGTGTGAATAATTATACGAGTAAAGCGAATGTTAATATTAGACATGTGTAATATATGCCATGCGAAAGGACCATCGATTGATTGGTTAGTATACACACAACTATATATATATGTGTGTGTGTGTGTGTGTGTGTGTGTGTATAAGTATGCCATAAGTCATACTGTATATTAATAAAGTTATTGACTCGGTATATTAAAGTTGAAATAAAAGTGAGAGAGAGAAAAAGAGAGAGAAAAAAAAGAAAAAATAACGGAGAACTAAAGAAATGAAGAGAAGTGGAAATATTTCACAACGAACGGTTATATATTAATTATTACGTTCGAAGGTATATATTTGCCCAGTTGATGAAATTCAAGTTTGAATTCCCGTCAATTGTCCGGATGATTGTAAATGTATGTATATTTTCTCCCGAGTCTTTGAACGTCATATTGGTGCATTTATCGTAAAACCGTCATTCCCGAATTCGAGGTTTGAGTCTTTAGTATATTACGTTATTATAAGTTAGTAAAATTAAAGGTATATATATATATATATATATTATTGTATGCCTATAGCTGCTGCAGTCGTATGAATGCGAAAAATAATATAGGGTTGAGACATAAATATTTATTATTATAGTATATAGGTATACGTATTGAAATATTATAAATATGTTATTTACCATGCGTATATATATATACACATATATACATATGTATATATGTATGTATGTATAGTATAAATATGTACATATGTAATCACACGGTCATACACGCATGGAATGAAAGATAAAAAGTTGTGTGTGTGTGTGTGAGAGAGAGAGAGAGAGAGAGAGAGAAAGAGAGAGAGAGAGAGAGAGAGAGAGAGAGAGAGAGAGAGACAGAGAGAGAGAGACAGTTAGGACGGATGGACGACACGTGTACAACGTACGATATATAGATAGATAAATAGATAAATAGATATAGCTCGGGGGAAATCCACATGCAACGAGCTGTGAAATGTTGGGATTATAATGAGACATAATTGGCGAGATATCGTAAATAAATATTATATGATAAATGTATACCGGTGATCAGCGTTCCTCATTCATTGACAACTTCCAGCCCTAAATCCTCTGTAAGTCGAATTCAATTTTCTTTTCTAGGATAAAAAAAGTCACAGAATAAATTGTCTCGAATAATAAAATAAAGTTCTGTTTCAGTTTCCATTGTACGAGTAAAGTTGAAAATTAAATTTAACCATTGATATTCTAACGGTTTTGATATTAAGGGTGGGGGGTACACAGTTTGAACGGTCTAAAATTATTCCTATTGTTAGGACTTTTTTGTACCCCCTCTCTTAACCTCTTATAGCTTGAACGGAGCATCGTTCATCTTCCGATACGATGAGTTCCGGTTGCAGAATACAGCTGGTTTGTCAATCGGGAACGGGAAATGCCTGGGATAGAGAGGAAGGCGTTACAGGCGTGGTGCAAGCTAGGCAGGCAAGGGAAGCATAGACGATAGAGAGGAGTATTTACGAGTTGAAGTGATAAGTTAGAGCCATAGTTTAAACAAGATGGCACCTATATCACTTGCGGTGAAAATTTACGAGCAAACACGAAAAGATACATCGGCTATACTTCCGTTGATCTCAACCAGGCCGCCTCCGCCAGCTAAAGTGAGGAGTCTGACTGAATGGTCAAATATCGCCGCTGCAACGACGAGCCGGAATTCAGGGCCACGAATTGGTTCCTCACGGAATGCCAAAACTTAACGTGGAATGGCCATGGGACGACGAGTTACGACATTACGAGACACTACCAAGTTACACGAGGCGTCATTTTCCGAGATCCTGCTGTTTATTATCCCTGCCAAGTTTCGCGAAAGATGGATCATCGTCCGACGGTTTACCGCACGAGCCACTGCTTGGAACCTTTTACTCGGAATTCCAAAATCGTCGGAAACCCCGCAGAGAAACGTCCTGGAAACTTGCGGATCCGATTGAAGTCTGCACGTTGCTTTGATATCTCCAACTGACTGCATGGTTCGCATGTGATATACTTCCGCATGATATCATTCAACGATTACTTTTGAAGATTTGATTCAGGTGTAAGATATCAAAAGCTGCTGCCTCATTAATCACTGACCATGAAGAAAAAAACCAGCACTCTGGTACCCGTGGACAGAAGAATCCCATCGAAATAAGTGTACATCATTTCTTAACAGGGTTTTCCAAATTCCTTGAAACACTGGCTACGATTTGTATACGACTCGTTCAGGCTAGTTGCAAACTCTCAGTTATAATTTCAAAATTCCTCGCGTCTTACAAACATAACGATACTGATCTATAGGTAATCGTTTCAGCAACTGTCGCAAACCCTGCGTTGTGTACAGAGGGGAATAATTTTGCCGTAGGCGGTATTCAGGGTAGTATAAACCATATACCGTTCGGTTATTCTTCAGGAAAGGATAGAAAGAGCACGTGCTTCGGATAAGCGGGATTAAAATGTTTCAAAAAGACAATCCCGGGCAGCTTTACCCCCGGATGAACGATTCCATTCGCCCTCGTCTACCGAATCGAAAGGCCTGAGGCAAAGTGCCAGAGTTGGTATGCGAGTAACCTACACAAAACTATAATCGGGTACAGGCTGAACGGATACGACCGACCACCAACCCTTATTACCGCAATTCGTAAAACCGCGATCGAGCTCCGGGACACAATGCAACAGTCCAAATGTCCGTGGTGCAGGTCGGTATGGGGGTGCAGTATGGTATACAACGTATAGTATCCGTGTCCGCATACGGACTACTAACCACGTTTGTATGATACTAACGTGCCTAGCGTACGTGGTGCAGTGGCGTTGAATGTTTGTTTTAACAAGCCAAGGCTTGGGCTTTTTTCTAAATTGATCGTACGTACGTTTACGGAGTCAGTACTTGCTATGTTCCCTGGGATAATGGAGGATGGGAATGAGAAGAAGATACGTTGGGATGCACCGAGAGGATTAATGGTTCTCAAGAGACATCCCATGTCTGTTATCTTCATATTATCCTAATACCTGTACGACGTGTCAGGTAAGATCATTTCGCATGACTGACAAATTCATCTACAACTCTTTCAATGGGTGAAGTTTCCTTCAAACAAAATTACTAATTACTTCATTGAATGGATATGTGGTAATACTTCGTTGCTGGACAACAGTGACCATCTAATCCATTGATTGTCGTTTGCGTAGTGCATATACCGTGTGAGTAAAGGCCTGCGTCGTATGCAGCCATGAGTTGTTCCGGTTCGGCATCAGCATCGGCATTAGCGCGGTGAGATTAAACAAATATCTCAAACACCGTGCACAAGACTTTATATAACTCGAAGAAGGAAGGTGGATAGGTATCCCCGCGATGCGGTTAAACAGCGGGTGGTTCGGTGCCCCGAGAAATGATAGCTATTAATGTCGGCCGGTGTGTATACATATACAGATCTTAACGCAAATAGAAACGGTGCTAGTTTAACGCGCCCAAGCTTATGATGCCGACACATCCTCTAGCTGCGGTGCCCTCTCTTTCTGCAGTCCTGCACTTTCTTTCTGATGTCATGGAAAACATCCATTCAGTTATATATGCTTACGCATACAGCGAAGACCTCGAATTCCACCTACCGAAAAATGGCTTCAGCGTCTTGTTTGCACCCGGCATCAGAGCATCGAGTAAAATACCCATGCACTGTTTGCAGGTCGGATTGACTCTCGCGCCCTTCGACTCTGGCGGTTCCCGCACCCGAGCGAAGGCTCTGCAAATACTTTTCCTGAAACCACCCTTGGTAGTTACATCGCCAAGTCGATCCTTTGGTTTTAGTTTTCAGGATAGAATCAAGCTTCTAAAGTGACGAGAAAGCGTCACTCGCGTTACAGGTCGGTTCTTGGAATAAACACCAATGTTGAATCAGCGTCGTCCTGATGCCTCGGGACATGGAAGCATGATTTCCGCGATATGTGGAAATGCAGCTCCGAGATTGTGTAGTCAGAGGACGAGTTACAGGGCAGGGAATATCTGTGCGGTTAAGGCATGGGGTAGGATTGCACGAGAGGACCACCATCGCCGGGTTGCACACGTACAGTCCACTCGGGGAGAGAAAAGCAGATGGTGGTCTTCCCAC